>NC_137952.1:13621471-13628317 GCF_963924665.1 Micromys minutus
CCTTAGGACTACAAGGATTTAAGTGTTTTTACAAAAACAATAAAGGAGGAGTAATTTGATGGTTTATTTACTCCTTATAACCTTTAGAAAGTGTTGTGGTTTTTTAAAGTGCTTGCTTCAGGCTGTAGTTTTACAAGATGGGCTGTGTATTGGTCAGACCCTTTCAGTTTTTGACCCTGAACAGATTTAGGGACATAGCACATACAGCAGGCATGTGTTCAGGAAGCCCAAACTGTAATTGGGTACTTTTACTCTCCCTTCAAATTTATAAGCTGTCTAAAATTGCTCAATTCAGTTTCTATATGTTGTTTCATAAAATACTATGTATTCTTTTGGATATTTTGTTAGTCTAATTATAATTAGCCAAAAGTTACTCATGATAATATCTCTGATATTGATAAAAAATACCTAAAAGTTCATTTTCTAATAATATTAAAGCAGCTGTTCTTATATTAGCAAATTATTAGGAAGTTTTCTGATATGGAAATTATTAAAACATTTGTTATATTTTTGGTTGTGAGCCTAGCCTTTAACAGCTGAGCCATCTGTCCAGCCCTATTAAAACATTTCTATTGTTTTTTTATAACTATTTACTTTTGCTTTTAATTATGTGCATGTGTGTGAGACTCTGCATGTGAGTGCAGGTGCCAGTGGGAATGAGATGCATCAGATTACCCTGGAGCTAGAGCTAGAGGCAGCTGCGAGCCACCGACCTGGGTGTTGGAAGTAGAACCCTTTACATTATGCCATCTTTCTGCCCTCACATCAATTCTTAATTTTTATGTTTTCATGCATCAACTATTTCTAGTTTTTATTTAAACATGCTCTATCAAAATTAGAAAGTACTTGTATAGAGACAGAAGTATTTTTTTAAAACCTTAAAACACATATGTGCCTCTGTGTGTGTGTGATATATTGGTGGACCCAACATGTGCCATGACATATGTATAGAAGTCAGAGATCACAGATCACCTTCCATCACGTAGGTGAAAGGGATTAAACTCAGGTTACCAAGTTGTGCTACAAGGGCCTTAATCCACTGAGCCATCTTTCTGGCCCTAGTAAAAGCTTTTGAATGCCTTTCTAACTTGTATTGACTATAAATAGTGTTGAAGCAGTGTATTATAGCAACCTATATGTCTTTTTATATCCATAATCTCTTAAAGTTAATAGAATGCAGTATTTAAGAAACCTCGAAGGCAGATGATTTGGGGTCAAGTACAAGCTCTAGAATTAAGAATGCCTATAGTATCAGTTATTTGGTCCTTGAGGTCCTTCACTGACATTCCTTGATGACGGACTTTAACCTGCAAGCCAAGGAAATTTCCCTCCTCCCCGTGCTGATCAGCTTTTGTAAACCTGACACAAACTAGAGTTGACTGGGCTGAAGGAAGAAGAAACAGGAATTGCCTCCCAGATGGCCTATGGGCATATCTGTGGGAGCATTTTATACTGTGTGTGCTATGGCTCCTGGGAAGGCAGTCTTGACTTAAGACAACAAACTAAGGAAGCCAGTAAACACTTTGCTCCATGGTCTCTGCCTCAGTTCCTGCCTTCATGTTTCTGTCTGGAGTTGTTTCTTGGCTTCCCTAATAAGGGAATATAAACTTGAGCTGAAATAAAAACTTTCCTCTCCCAAGTTGCTTTTGGTCATGGTGTTTATAAGTAGGGCACTGAGAAACTATCCTTCTGCTTCCTCCATTTCTTCAGCTAAAATAGTAATTTTATATTGTTTTATAAAACTGTCTCCTAGATCAATCAATATATGCGTATAACCAAGAACAATATTATGAAAGAATCTTACGGTCTACCTACTAAAATAGTATAACCATACAGCCATGATGAAGGCATTATCTTCTGAATTAAATTATTTCTAAAGATTTATTTATTTTATGTGTTTGAATGTTTTGGGTGGTGCTTTTGAAGTTCAGAAGAGGATGTCTGGTGTCCTGGAATTTGAGTTAATTGTGAGCCACCATGTAGAATTGAACCCAGGTCCTCTGCTGAGCAATAGTGTGCTCTTAACTGCTGAGCCACCTCCGGCCCTCTTCTGCATTTTAACACAGCTGTTTTGGGAAGATATATATGTGTGTGTGTGTGTGTGTGTGTGTGTGTGTAGTATATAATGCACTAAGTGTATTTATTTTTAAATAAGTCTTTCATTGTTACTCAGCCTGGCTTTGAACTTGAAATACTTGTCTCCTTCTTAAGTAGATGAGTTAAGAGCCATGTATTACCATCTCTGGTCAGTCAGCATTAATTATAATAATGTATTACTGCAAGAGATTCTAATATCACCTTCATTTTTCATGTAGCATATAATGCTGACATTTGTTGGCATGTATTTCCTTCCTGCTTTATAATTTAGAGAAACCCTAATTCTGTTAGAGTTCACCACTTTTCATTGGTGTGGGTCAGGTAGTCATCATTGATGGTAGTTATTCATACAGTACTCTCCCACAAGTGACTGCTTTTAGAGAGTGCAAGTAACTCCATTTTGGTAATCAGATAACAGGGCATGCATGTTTAGAAGGTTCTGGGGAAGGTTATCTTTTTATTAAGATAGTGTGTTTTTCTTTAAAGAAATTTCTATTTTTGTTGTGTGAGTGCTCATGCTATAGTGTTTGTGTGGTGGTCAGAGGAAAATGCTGTGGAGCAGGTTATTCCCCCTTCTACTTTTATGTGGATCATCAGGCTCTAAGATATATTCGACTGTCTGCCTCCCAAGGGTTGGTATTAAAGATGTGTGCCAGCATTCTTAACCTCTAGCCGGATTCTAGTTGATTGACACAGGGCCTCAGTCCTCTGCTGGATTTATACATGTAATTTGCAAAGTGCCAGGTTTTCTCCCTTTGAGTGCGAAGGTGTACCATTTCTATCTCTCTAGAAAGAGCTGGAATGAAATGCCTGAACTTTTAATTTTCATAGCATTCTTTTTCTTTGCATCGTAGGAAGCAGAGACTCAATATGAAGAACAGATTGCTAAAATTATTATGGAGACACAAGAACTGAAATGGCAAAAGGTAAGCATCCCCTCACAGATTATTGTCTTCAGCATCTTTGAAATACATCCCAGGGTCTGGAGAGACTCTCAGCGGTCAGGACCACCTGCTGCTTGTACAGAGGACCCGTCTTCTTTCCCCTGTACCCAGGTGGAGCTCGCAGTCATCCATAACTCTAGTTCCAGATCTAGTCTCTCTGGCCTCTTCAGGTTCCGACATGGACACAGTATATAGACAGACATGCAGGCAAAACATTTTACACATAAGATGAAGTAAAGTAAATCTTATATTCTAACTCTTACAACAAAATTAATTTTTAGATTTCTTACATATATTTGGAGATAGTGCATCATTTAAAACATGGCTCAGGACAGGACGCACCAAAATCATTGATGATATTTATGGCTTCAGAATTTTAAAGCTTTCTGATATTACACTGAGGACAAGTCTGCTGAAATTTTCTGTTTGCATCTAACAAACCTTCTAGTGTGGGAAGGGAATAAGTATTTTTGAAAGTGCTGAAAGCTCAGAGGTAGAACCATGCTTCCCTAGGGTGGTATTGTATCATATAATGCAATAGGAATCTGTAATCTCATCTATATTATGGCATTTTTGATAGCACTTGATATACCTTTGTATCAAAGTACAGTTAACAAAGAATGAATATTGCAGTGATGGTTCCTCTCCTTAAGGGTAACATTTCAGGCAAAAATTCAAATTACAGACTTTAAATTTGACTAGAAGTTATGGGAAGGTTTAAGATAAGACTAGCTCACATAGTTGTACAGAGTAACTAGGGCAGGATTATTTGAGAGAGAGATCTACAGTCCTCTGCATGGAGAGCGAAATCAGGTTAATACTAAGTACAAGTTGAATTATGAGTAGAATTTAAAATGTAACTTGTGCTTGGTTTCTGAGTTTGTTTGTTTGTTTGAGATTGTGTCTTTCTGTGTCCAGTCTGGTCTTGAACCAGTGATCTTCTTTTCTACCTCAGCTTTCTGAAGAGCTAGGATTAGAGGTATTTTCAGCTGCACCTGGCTGCATCTCTTTTTCAGATAGGAAGAATCAATAATATTACATTTAGAATAGGAGGGGCTGGAGAAACTGTTCTTCCAGAGGACCCAGATTCAGTTCCCATACTCATAACTGTCTGTAACTCCAGTTCTAGGAGAGCCAGTGCCCTCTTCTGACCTCTGAAGGTACTAGGCATGCAAGTAGTGCACAGACATACATACAGGCCAAAACTTAAACACATAAAAAATTAAAATACAGTAATTCACTAAATCAAAAAATTGAATGTAATTCTTTTGAAAACAGCTGGGACATGTTTGGGAGTACTTAGGCTGATTCCAAGGCATGTATGGAAATAAATATAGAGAAGTAACCTGGAAAGTATTGGAGCAAAAAGAGGATGATGATATAATAGGACTTTGATCTTTGAACATATTATGAAGCTATAATGATTACAATAGGGCTAGTGAGATGGCTCAACTGATAAAGGCACCTACTGCCAAACCTGATGCTAGAGTTCAGTCCTCCAACTCCCCAGCCTGTGACCTCCACACATGTGTGCATGCACACATACACATACATATGTGCACAAACAAATAAAGATTAAACAGTTAAAATAGCTCTGTTGTATATAGGAATATATTTTTTAGTAAACATACCATAATAGAGTCCAGAAACAGAGCCAAATATAGTAACTTAATTAACAATAGAAATGACTTTCGGTCTACAAGGAATAATAGGTTAGTAAATAAATAGTATTAAATCTGGGTTTCACTGGGAGAAAAATAAAGTCAGATTCCTATAGTACTTTACAGACTGTAAATGAAAAACTGTCAGCCGCATGAATAAGAAGTACTGAGCTTTATTGATCAGAATATCATCAAACGATCTGTTCAAACAGCTATATTTATTAGAACTTATCATAGTGAGAACATTTTATTGTCTCAAGTTTTCAAAAGGGGCACATAGGAATGAGAATATAGAGAGGGTTTTTGGGTTTAGGCTGCAATGCATTTAGGTATAGTTTTCAATCGGGGGATTGATTGGGATTGACAAATTTATGATGCAATTTAGGTCAAGGTAACAGTGTGAGGATCTTCAAGCTAGTTTTGAGAATAAAGTATTGTTTTATAAACCCAGGTAAGCAAGTATCTTAGTTTATGCATTGGTACAAAACAAACATTGACACAGTTTTATTGTTTTTTTTTAAAAAACATTCTTACTAAAAGCTATTAGGTACAAATTTTCTGACACAAAATGATTCTGAGACTGGTGTTCTCAGAACCTCTGAGTTCGGAATGTTCTCTTCTTTTCAAGTGATTTCAGGTCTTAGTACTGCTTCTTCAGCTTGACCAAGAGGAAACCACTATTATTTAGGATGTAATAAATAAAATCTATACTGTTTTATTAGGTCATGGTAGCAGGTGTGGTTGATTCTGGGGGTGGATATTTATATTATATATGATATATATGTTTTTATGTTATGGTATATAGTATATTCAGTATATAAACTATATGTGTGTATGTGTATGTTTCTTGTCTTTTTTGATCATTCATTCATTAGATAGAACAGTATCTATAAAAGAGTATTTAAACTTGAGTCTCTCATTTGACTTGCCAACATGGAAAAATCCCAAGGAAAATGATCATTATTGGACTATGGGCTACTCATAAATTAGTAGCTAAGAGCACCCAATTTAAACCAAGAGAATAGAAGCCATCTCCAAATCACAATTTTAGTCTATTTTCTGAATTCTTGGCCTCCCACAGGTGGCCAAGAATTCAGAAAACAATATTCAGGTTAATGACATTGGAGATGTCATTTAAGACATAATATGCATTTTCTCATTGAAGGTTCTGGATTGTTAACAAGGAGGAAATAAAATCCTCAGGCATTCATAAAGAATTAAAAACCTCATAAAGTATGCAGTTAGTGATGATCTAGATTAGGAGTCCACATGCTTTTTATGTACAGAACCATATGGTAAATATTTCAGAACTTTGTGGACCAGCTAGTCTTCCATTACAGCTATTTAACAGCCATGGGTAGTGCTTAGATAGGGAAGTATGTTATTCCTTTTTAATTTTCTTTTAAACTATTTAAAATTTAAAAAGAATTCTTAGCTTATTGGTCATACAAAACAAGTAGCTGGTCAAAGCTGGCCTGTGGTCTTAGTTTGTTGGTCTTCCTTCCTTCCTTCCTTCCTTCCTTCCTTCCTTCCTTCCTTCCTTCCTTCCTTCCTTCCTTCCCCTCCCTTCTCTTTCTCTCCCTCTTTCCCCTCCCTCTTCCACCTTTCTCCTTTTTTTCCTCCTTTCTTCTCTTTCTCTCTCTCTCCCTCCCTCCCTACCCCCATTCCTTTTGTTCTCTCTCTCTCTCTCTCTTTCTTTCTTTCTTTCTTTCTTTCTTTCTTTCTTTCTTTCTTTCTCTTTCTTTCTTTCTCCTCTCTCTCTCTCTCTCTCTCTTTCTCTCTCTCTCTCTCTCTTTCTTTTTTTCTTTCTTTCTTTCTTTCTTTCCTTTCTTTCTTTCTTTCTTTCTTTCTTTCTCTCTTTCTTTCTTTCTTTCTTTCTTTCTTTCTCTCTTTCTTTCTTTCTCTCTTTCTTTCTTTCTCTCTTTCTTTCTTTCTTTCTTTCTCTCTTTCTTTCTTTCTCTCTTTCTTTCTTTCTCTCTTTCTTTCTTTCTTTTCTTCTTTCTTTCTTTCTTTCTCTTCTCTCTTCTCTCTTTCTTTCTTTCTCTCTTTCTTTCTCTCTCTCTTTCTTTCTTTCTCTCTCTCTTTCTTTCTTTCTTTCTCCTCTTTCTCTCTTTCTGTTCTTTCTCTCTTTCTTTCTCTCTCTC
>NC_137952.1:14348517-14398517 GCF_963924665.1 Micromys minutus
AAAAAAGTCAACTTGATCACATAGCCCTTTGAGGGAGGAGGGAGGGGTACACTTGAGCACCCCATCTCCATCCTTTCACCCCCTGTTTAAATCATTAAGCCATCCTTTTTTATTAAAGAGTTGCAAGGGAGTCAACTTTTATGAGAATTTGTGTGCAAATGAAGGATCTCCTTATTTTGCTAAAGTAGACGCTTGCCTTAATGATGAGAGATCTTTCCGCTCATTGCTCATTCAAATACAACTGTAGATCGAAGCCGGCCTTGTCAGGTTGAGAAAAAGTGAATTTCTAACATCCAGGACGTGCCTGTCTACTTTCAGAGAATTGCATCCAATCACCCCCAGGGAATTCAACTAATGTCTCCATCTCCACCCAGACGAGGGAGAGAAAGAAATCCAACATCGCATGGCAAGCTGACTTCATATGAGGATGTTTAAGAGGACAGCAGAATTTTCTTGGTGGGCAAAGTAAGCTGGGGGAATTAAAGATTTCCTAAAAGGTTTGGCAGAACCTTCTTACCGTGGCGGAGGAACAGTCAGAACCGAGGCAGCCAAGTGAAGCGTCTCTTTGTATGAGAACATGAAAATAATTGGCTAGCACAGAAATCATATATAATCGGGCCATTATGCAGCCTTTTAGACCAGGGTAGAGAAGTGGCAAATATTATCTTTGCATAAATATCTCCCTGTTTGATGCTTGAATTCACAAAATATTCCTCCCATTTTGATTTGGGGGGGAACCCTGATAGAACAAGTTTGCTGTTTAGAGGGGAGGGTATGAAGGGCAGGGGAGAGGAGTAAGAGACCACAGTGGCCAGGTCATTTGACTGCTTAAGTGACTTGGGCTTTGATTGGTTTGTATACCTATCTGAAATGACCTGCAAGGAAACACGGATTCCCTTTCAGTCATCTGTGGACATTTCTCTGCCCTTTTATTTTTCGTACTAGAAGATCTTCATTAAACCAGTCTTAGGAGTTAGTACCACCCTGGAATGCGAGTCATTAAAGATAGAACTTAACAGGATGAATCAAATTTTAGAGAAATATTCTCAATTTTAAGGCAAATGCCCATCCTGTACTCTAGATCCAGTAGGCGGTGCTCCACCAATCCGGAAAAATGTTTTATTTATTTTCATAAAGTAGTTAAAGAGCCAGATGCACTGGGAGGGGTGGGTGAGCCAGATGTTCCTTAGACAACAAGAGGTTTTGCTATAGTCCAAGACTATACACATCCTCTCCTTCCCTCCCTCCCTCCCTCCCTCCCCACAAGTATCTCACCCTCCCTATCTTTTTCCTTCCATCCCTCTTGTCCCCCCTCACCGAACCCTATTTTCCACCTCCTTTCAACTAGTTAGAAAGAACGCTCCAGGATACGAGGGAGGAATGGAACCTCCACAGACTTTTGGCCACTACCTGCTGGCAATCAAAGCTGATGCCGAGAAATAGAACTTGGGATTGCCCCCCAGGTGTAGGAGAATTGTAGTCTAGGCTAGCCTGGGACAAGGGGAAACCTGGAAGAAATGTTTCTTTCTACAGCCTGCCTTGAGTAGCATCTCTGAGGCGAGTAACAAGATCTCTATCAAGCCTCTAAGTTACCCTCAACGTCCCTCGCCCCTGGCAGTGTGGCCTAAAACCCAGAGTGTTCTGTAAGGTTGATGGCTACCAGGAGACCCAGACTCAGGCCTATGGTTACACTTACCAGGTGGTGGCCCCAACGCCCGCTCCCTCTCTCCCAGCTTCCAGTGTGTGCCCGGGGCAAATAAAGAGCTGCTTTTGCGTTGGCCTGGAGCTCGGAAGGGCCAAGGTCTGGCCTCGCCTCCACCTCTAGCGGTGCTCTCACCCGGCCCTAACGAGCCCTTTATTGACAGACTGATAGATAAGCTGGCGAGGGCCGTGGCGTTTCCAGCTTCGCTCTTGAGCACCCTGCTGGGTTGCAGGGATCCGCACAAGCTTAATGGCTCCAACCAAGCTCTAGCAGCCCTCGCTGCAGCCTCCGGTTGGAACAAGGGGTGGGTGAAAAGCCTGGGACAGACACTGAGACGCTGGGAGGCCGATCGGAGGCCCAGGGCCCACCCATCCCCCAAGGCAGATGGTGGAATAGATGGGACCGTAAGACATCTGAGGACGGGACTGGATGGGGTTCTGGCTAGAAGCTAGGGGCTTACTGAGAAACTAAGTCTTCGGAGGTGGTCGAAGAAAGCAGAGCAAAGGCTTCGATGCCACCTCCCAAACTATCACGATTGGCTTTTGTAAATAACAATATCTCCACTGGGACCTATCCAACACGTTCCCTTTCGCCCCCACCCACCCGCCAACAGATCTCCAGCCGCGAAGCACAGCAAGGTGCTAGAAGAAAAGGTCTGGCTGAAAGCTAGCCAAATCTGAAGGAGCCGGCCAGCGGGCAGCTGGAGCCAACCTGGGCTTGTTGCAAAGTGCCACACCGGTCCAGGTGTGCCGGGGCGGAGCGAGAACTTGGAGAGCGGGCACCCTAGCGCCACTTGTGAAAGCCTCTCCCTTCACCGCCCTCATCCGGCCAAGGAGTGCAGTCTCTAGCCCTGGAACCTTCCTCCGGTCCAAGGACTCTCCTCCTGGTCTCTACACGTGCCCACCCTGGTCCACCCTGACTGTCTCCCAGAAGTTGCCTGAAAGCAATTCCACGCCCATTCCTTTCCTCGTCCACCATCTCGAGTCGTCCGCCCCTCCAGGACCTCAGTCATCTCCAAACTCCAGAGCAAAAGCAAGTAAAAGAGGGCAAAAGGGCAGGGATGTCGACGCGGGTGTGGGTATCTATTCCAAGAGCAAATCTAAGCCTTCTTCAGGTTCACAGAGGGAGTGAAGACCTCGGGATCAGTATCCGGAGACCCTGCTCCAGTTTCTTTACTCAGCACGAGAAAGGGAAATCTTAACCTCCGAATCTTCTATGTCCCCACTTTTGCCCCTCTAGGCCACAAAGTCAACAGTTAACCCTCAAGTCAAAGATAAATACCATCATCTACATTTTCTACATGAATGGAGCTTTTCAGTTCCACAGGCGAGGGAAGCCCAGGCATTCTGGCTTTGGGGCTTCCCTCAGGAAACCGCCAACAGGCCTAGTTTTGGCCCAGTTTGGAAAACCAGTTTGCTCATTGGCTGCAGGAGCCACAGTGTGTGCCCAGCTAGTGACTTGTGGAAGCAGGGGCCAGATAGGGTTATCCATTGGGTCACCTCGTTAAAAGAACTTGCCTGAGGTCCCTTTCGAGTCCTCGTGGTCTACTTCCCTCTAATGAAGTGACTTCCTAGAGAACCTAGGGGCAGGCTAGGGGGTCACTTAGAAAACTGGCTAGCCTAAGGACAGGGACCGTGGGATCCGCGTACTGAAGGGCCCCTGAACTCCGCAGGACCTGTTTACTTGGGAGTAGGGGGAGGGGAGCTTAAGCCGAGCCTCAAGGAGGACAATGCCAGCCAGAGGCCGGCTGGGCGAGTGCAGTTACCGGTCAGACCCCGGAAGACTCTTAGGATGGAGCGAGTCAGACTCCGGCTGAAGAGAGGGAGTCTCCCGCCGGGCCGGAGAGCTAATCTGCCGAGCTGAACTCAACTCTGGCCGCCGTGACGTCACGCGCGCCCGGCAACCAATGAGGGCAGCGCTGGCGTGGATATTAAGGAAAGTTAGCGCCTGCCGGAGCACCCTCTTTTCTTATCGTTGACATTTAAACTCTGGGGCAGGTCCTCGCGTAGAACCCGGCTGTCAGATCTGCTACTTTCCCCGGGAAGCGGCTGTGAGAAGTGTGGGAACCAGCGCTACCAGGCTCACCTGCCACCCCGCCCTCGGCTCGCAGGTAACCAACCGCCCTGGCTCTAGCCAGAACTCACCCCGCTAGTAGCAGCCCCCTCTCCACCATCCGCAACCGGTGTCATCAGGTCCTAGAAAGCCTCCCCGAGTGGCCCCACGCCTTGATTTTTCTTTTCCTTTTTTTCTTTTAAAAGGAGGCTTACAAAGATGGGAGGGGAGTTACTAGGATTGGGACGGGAGGGGTCTTTGCGAAGCACGCTTCTTTGTAAAAGTAACGTGTTCTGGTCTCAGAAGTGGACTTCCTGTGTAGCCCTGAGCTGGAGTGATGTTGGGTGTGGAAGGGTGGTGGCTGTGGCCACAATCTAAAGAAATCGCTGAGATCCTAAGCAGGAGGTGGGCATGCAGTTTGCAAGACCCCTTCCCCGATGCAATTAGCCACATTCATGCTTGGAGAAGCCACCAAGCCTCGCGCAAAATTCATGAACGCACCCTGTGGAAGGTCGGGCGACCTGGCACCTAAGTTTCCCCGAGGTTGTGTAGATGTGTGTTCCGTAGAGAAGTTAAAGTCTTGGGGTTCGTTCCCCCCACCCCCAAAGGAGCACAGGACGAAAGAATGCGGCCCTCCAGAGCTAGGCAGCGCGCGAAGGCCCCAGCGTGTGATTTGAGCTTCCCTTCGGAAGACCCAATAATTAGCGATTCTCACTGAGCTAGAATGCGGGCTCGGGTTACCGGGAACGGGTAACCGGCGCGGAGCTCTCTGCCTCGGCGGGAAGCGTGTGTGCTCCGGGGGAACCCGGCTGGTGAGAGAGGCACCCAGCCATGCTCCAGGAAGGCCAGAACTTTGCCGAAGTGGGTCAGGAAAGCGATTGTCCCAAACTTAAACTAAATGGAGTTTCCTCCAGGTTGGAAAATCAGCCAAGCCCTAAGCTTAATATGAGATGCTGAGGATGGCTGAGTCGGGGCACAGGAGCAACCCACCGGAAATTTGAGGAGGCCATATAGCAGGCCTAGCCTGGATCTCACCCACACCCACTCGTGCTCCTGGCGCCCTCTTTCTAGACTTGCTGGAGGCGCTTGTACAGCTCCTTTGGAACTCAACACCTGTGACAGGTGCCCAAGAGTCTAACTATGAGCAGAGTCACCTCTGCGCGCCTCACATAGGAAGGCGCCATGGGCAAAGTGGTCACCGGGCTGTGTACCTTACCTGAACAGGGGTCCTCTCTTCCGTGAGTTTCTTCTTCCAGAGCCGAGCGATGAGCAGTTTGCCCGCCTCGCCGCAGTAGGAAGTGGACCTTCTCCTCCAGTCATAAATCAAACCCAGCCATCCTCGGGCCTCCTCCCTCATTAGAGATGTTTATTGGAGATTGTGTTTATTCGGCTGTCACGGCAAGAAAACGCGGTGACATAATTACCTCTGACCAGAGTCCTCGCCCTGCGCCCAAGGCGAGCCAGAGACCTCCTCTGCTGCGGTCTCACTCCGCTGCCCTCCTTGATCAGAGGGCAAATCGGATTGGTGTGTCTACTCCCCCCCCCCCAGGACTTTGTATCATTTGAATTATTGGAGTATTATTCAAATTTCTTCAGTGCCCAGTAGTTTATTTATTGTAGACTTGGGGGGGGGGGGATAAAGCGAAGAGAATTCAGCTTCTCTTAGGAAGAGAGGGAGATGGGGAGGGGGCTGTGTATACAGCATGAGAACTTTCCAGTGCTTGGGCCAGACCTACTCCTGCCTGAAGTAGTGACCAGACCTACAAGGATGAGCCCTGGAGTTTGTGGCTTCAATTGTTGTTTCACTTTTCATTCCTTTTCTTTTCGGGAGGAATCATTCTCCCAGGTGGACCCCGATCTCCGATGAAACAACCAGAGCCCAACCCCTCATTGCTCGGTCCCCGACTACCAACCTCCACAGTGTTTTTCCTGGTGGGGAGGCTTCAAGTCACCATCTGTGAGACTGGGCTAGGAAATGACGAAAAGTGCCAAATTGCTCTCTAATTGAAAAATACATTGTGTCTTTGGAGGAGTGTGCGCTGGCCAGTATCTGGGATCCCAGCTTTTGATCCTTGCTAGTGCTGCTTCTGTTCTCCAGTCGCTAATAAAACTCGCATTGAGCCCCTTGGTGCCTTGATTAACAGGCAGATTAACTCTTACTGGGGTTGGGAACAGCTTGTCTCAATCAATGTCATTTTAAAAGCCCGTCAGGATGAGCTTAGTTCCGTTCCTGGCTGCTGGAGTGAGTCAGCCCTGGCATTTGCTCTCTCTTTCTCAGTCTAAACTCTCGCATCAGGCCTGTGCGTTTCTAGCTCCTGGACGAAACAAATCACAGGAGTCAGTCCCTGGCCTTTATACCAGACAGCTGTTTAGACATTTTCATTTGAGGGTGAACTCTTTCCTCTTTAGTACAGAGGGGAAGGGGGAAAGGGGATTGGAAGGAATGTTCCAGGGTTGGGGAACGGAAAGAGAACTTTCCTAGACACCCTAGCTGTAAAAACCCCCAAAACGATGGGATTTCAGAATGCCCTATGTATTAGAGACTTTGAATCTGGTTACTATATAGACAGCTACAGGATGCAGAAGAAGGCAGGCTTGAGAGTTAACTTGCCCCCTACAAGAAAGCTCTTTGCTGGGACACCCATCTGGACAATGCCGGTTTTAAGCATTTTAGGGGTGGACTGGGAGGGAAATGGGGAAGGAGAGATGTTGCCCAATACTAATAGAAGAGAGCCGGACTGTGAGCGCCCAGATTACACTAACCACTTGGCAGAAAGCAAAGAAAGACAGCACTGTGGCTTTTTCCAGTCCAACTACAGCTTGGAGGTACCGCTGGGCTCTCCTCAGCTTCTGTACTGTTCCAGGCGTTGGCTAAGTTAATGGGGAGCAGTATTCCGGCAGGTTGCTGGGGAAAGCAGAGAGAGAAAGCCCTAAGCCAAGGAGGTACCAGCAAATGGATGGCTGGGGTGGAAGACCTTGGCTTTTTTTTCTTTTTAATTCTTTAATTTGTTTGCCATCTCTGCAATGTACGGAATCCACTCTCCAGGGCCTACAGAAAGAGACATATGTGGGGTTCCATAAAGTGTCTCGGGTGTTTATTGAGACCTTCCTCCCCCAAAGAAATACATCCTCACCCTCCCCAGTGTGCCATCACCGCACCTCAGCTAGGACCATTTGAAATGGGAGTTTGGAGATGTCGAACACGGAATGGAATACTGGTGGTTCTGAGGCTGGGAAGCTAAAAGCACATGTTCCCCCGAGAGCTGGGCATTTCTTTGCCTCGCCAGGGGCCGCTCTCGGGATAGAGACCTGATGCGGTGGGCACAGGCTGCCAGGGACTGTTGGAAGTGAGAGTCTGAAGGGGTCTCACTGATGCCTCCTTACTGATTAGACAGCAAATCTGATGCCCCCAGCGCCACTCCTTCCACACCAACAGCTTTCGGTTCCCCGGCTTCTGCGGGAACACCCCGCCATAGGAAAAGGTCCTCGCACGGGCCAGAGGGTGCAATGGAAGAAAAGGGTAGCGAAGAGTAGAAGTAAAAGGCGGGGGTGGGTGTGAGGGACTCAAAGTGCAGCTTCGCCAGCCTTGCATTGGGGGACAAGCGAAATGGGCCTCCGACGTGTTGAAAGCCGCAGTTAAAATGGCGACCTGAGCGTTGTCTCAATTTTACCGACGCCTTGCACCTTGGTTTCTCTCTACCCAGGTCTTATCCCCACAGCAGGTGCTTGGCAGAAAAGAGGATTCATTAAGGACAGGACAGGACAGTGGGGGGGGGAGAGAGAGAGAGAGAGAGAGAGAGAGAGAGAGAGAGAGAGAGAGAGAGAGAGAGAGAGAGAGAGAGAGAGAAGATCCTGGTTCTCATCTCTTCCCTTAAACTTTAGAAACTCTGCCTCTTTCTGTTCCTCAGCTCCCCTCCCCAAATATTGACACATTAGACGGAGCCAAGTCCTTTCTGTTCATTGTTTGTGCAGTTTCCAACAGTCCCACCCGAAGCCCCCATCCCCACCCAATGACGTCAGCAGCATTCACTCCAGACTCCTAGCTTCTTCTGATTGTTGTTGTTGTTGTTGTTCAAACTTTTCTCTGAGGTGAGGTGGGGGTTATGGGTGGGAGAAGGGGCTGATTGAAAGAGGCGGTGCCCTAGGGGGAAATAGCAACAAGATTACGGCTGTCTCTTTCTTAGGCAAAGCTTAAGAGGGTGCTAATCCACTGGTTGCTAATTGAGAGGTTGTAAAAATGGATATTCGCCGCCTCCAGTTGGGACAGTCGCTGGACACCCCCACCCCCTTCATCTTGTTTCTTTAATGCTTGCTTAAGATGTAAAAAGGGAGAAAAGGAGAACGCAGACTCCTCAGATCTGGAACCTGAACTTCAGGCAGGACTTCCTGGGAACCTTTGAAAGTCCCGGTCCTACGAAATCTTTCACTGGAGGCCGCCAACCCAGCAGTGTTTCCCTCTGGCCAGTGTTTCCTCTAACTCTGATCCAGTGCCCTCCGGAAAGAGCCCAGCTAGCCAGCCACCTTTCCCAGGCTGAGGAGATGAGCGGTTTGTGCTAACCCACCTCTGGCTCGGGTAACGGAAGGCCTCTTCTGTCCCCGGAACTCTGCTAAGGCTCCTTGGTGGTATTGTATTGCTGGGTCCCAGGCAAGGGCTAGACTAGGATGCCCACACCAGGCTCAGAGGCAGCCTCAGCGTCCGTCTGGTTCCAACTCCCAAGGGGATTCGTCAGCGCAGCCTGCCAGAGATCAACTGGGCGAGCAGACTACTGCTGGACGCTGACTTTCGGTTCTTCCCCTCAGTCAAAGGAACCAAAGGCTTCGGCGGTGGCTTTCGGCCCCCTTGCCTCAGCTTTGCCGACCCCACTTCCCTTTGCTGGGTTCTGAGTGTGTTCCGCATCTCAGGCCTTCTGCTTCTCAACTCCAAGGCCCCGCAGGCTGCGAGATAGCTCCGGACAGCGCGGGACAAGGCAGCTGCCTGCTCCCCTGTCACCTAAACTGCAGACTCCGAGGGACGTCTTTGGAGTGTACTGAGGTGTATCCTAATGTCCGGCATTCAACAAATGGACTTCTGGTGTGTGGTCAGAAGGGAAAAGCCATTTACTTACTTTCCTCGCCGTGTTTCTGGCAACAGTTGAAGGGGAATTGCTTCCGTGGACTGAGCTGACCCAAGAGAAGGGAGTCTTGGCGGGGATACATACGCACCACACACAGATAACCGGTTCCTCACCACGACACACGTTGACACACCAAGAAAGCCGGCGGGGGCACACACTCGCAGAATCTCTCCCAGCATTGATCAAACCCCACCCCCACCCCCAGGCTTCCACTACTTCCCCCTCCCCTCTCGTCTTCCCCTCCTTTCGATGGCCTGGAAAAGCAGCCGCACTTAGTCAACAAATGGCACGTGGGAGAAGTTGGAGAGTGTTTGGTGAGGACTCTTCAGAGCTTTTCACAAGAATCCTCTGTATACAAAGTAAGTGGCGTGTTTACTCGGGCCTCTCCAGGCTGGGGCAGTGCGTCCGCTCGGCTGAGCACGGTGGCTTCGGAAAGCAGAAAGGAGAGAAGAAAAGGCCAAGGGTGAGGGAGTGGAGTGGGGGAAATGGGCAGGATCGGGAGGCCTGGGCTGGGGCGACCCGCCGGGCCTCGCTGAGTTCTCGGCCTGGAGGCCCTCTTCAGGCCTAGGCAGCGCTGTGCCACAATCGCCGGAGTGGGGGCTGCTGGGATCCACTCCCGCCTCTTTTCTCTTGCTCCTAAAAGTCAGGTGGGCTAGAGAGCCGCCACCCGTTGCACTTTGTGTCCTGGGGCCAAGGCCCGGGGGCTGAATTGGGGGTGGGGGTTCGAGGGGACCGGGGAGGAGCGGCAGGCCACTGTACAAGAAAGGACCTCGTAGAGATGGTGAGACTACCTCCACGGACTGGGAACCCCTGGCCCAGCCTGGGGTTTCGGGGGGGGGCATTATGACTTCCTGCTCGGAAGCCTCCATTAGCGTGATCAAGTTCGCGGCCGCAGCGCTGGCTGCCGAAGCGCGTGGAGCCGGAGACCTCGGCGAGCGCCAGAGCCTGGGAGCGGGGGGCCCAGCGCCGGAGAGAGAAGCCGGGACCCACCGGCGGAGCCGAAAACAAGTGTATTCATATTCAAACAAACCGACCAATTGCACCAGGCAGGGAGAGGGAGCATCCAATCGGCTGGCGCGAGGCCCCGGCGCTGCTTTGCATAAAGCAATATTTTGTGTGGGAGCGAGCGGTGCATTTGCATGTTGCGGAGTGATTAGTGGGTTTGAAAAGCGAACCGTGGCTCGGCCTCATTTCCCGCTCTGGTTCAGGCGCAGGAGGAAGTGTTTTGCTGGAGGATGATGACAGAGGTCAGGCTTCGCTAATGGGCCAGTGAGGAGCGGTGGAGGCGAGGCCGGGCGCCGGCACACACACATTAACACACTTGAGCCATCACCAATCAGCATAGGTGTGCTGGCTGCAGCCACTTCCCTCACCCACACTCTTTATCTCTCACTCTCCAGCCGCTGACAGCCCATTTTATTGTCAATCTCTGTCTTCTTCCCAGGGATCTGAGAATTGCTCTCACACACCAACCCAGCAGCGTCCGTGGAGAAAACTCTCACGAGCAACTCTTTTAAAATACCGTCATTTCAAACCGTTGTGGTCTTTAAGCAACAACAGGGGGGGAAAACCCAAAACAAAAAAAAAAAAAAAAAAAAGCCAAACAAACAAAACTCTTGACAGGAGCTTTAACAACGACGAAAGAGAGGATGCCTCTTAAAGGTGAGTCCCGCTTCTTTCTTCTCGATTTCTTTCTATTTCAATATCCTGGCAGGTTTCTCCCTCTCTTCTTTCCTCCCCACTCGCCGGTCCCTTCCCCCACTGCTTCGCCGGGAGAGTTGGGCTGGAGAAGTTTCCACGCAGGAGCTCAAACTTTCTACTTCCAGCGAAAGCCCGCGTCGGAGGGCGACGGTCCGCTAGCCGCAACAGCGCGGAGCTCCGGGCAGGCGGCTGGCTCTGCACCAGCGCACGAGCGGCTGGAGCTCCCGGGGAGCTGCAGGGCTGCAGGGCGCCCCGGCAAACCGCAGCTCTCGGCCCCAGCGCCTGCAAAAGCTCGCGGTCAGCGGAGAAGGACGGAAAGGCTCCGCCGTGCCCCAGGCCGCGGAGAGCAGCCGCCGGCGATGCTTTTGTCCGGCCCGGGCCGAGCCAGCGCGCAGAGAGCGCCCAACCAGCCGGCTCTCCGCGCCGCCTCCCGCCAGTCCGCGCTCCGGCTTTGTGCAACATCCCCCCGGGCACAGAACTGCCTGCAGCGCCAAAGGGTCATCGCGCCCTCCGCCAGCCCGAGCCGATTGGATAGGCACCAGGGTCGTGCGCCGGAGGCCACGAGGATCCCGGAGCGAGCGCGGGCGGTGAAGGAAGCCACTAGGCCGAGGCGGTCCGATGCGCTCTCCGAGGGAGCTACGAGACGATCCCAAGGACTGCCAGCTTCCATCCTCCACCCCCCAGGACCCTCGGATCTAGGCCGAGCGCTGAGCTCAGATTTGGAAACAAACGCCCCAGCTCTCCCAGCTTCCCACAACTCCTATTTTGCGAAAGTTGGTGTGTTCCCTGTCCTATGGACTCCCACCTCCAGCTCTTGGTGGGTATTTCCCCGTGTCTCCATTGACCAGGCTGTACCCCGTGTTGCCATTTCAACAAGTTTCGAGCTGGGAAGGCGGTTTGCTCCCCTCTTCCGAGTGTACTGATATTTTTCTTTGTGTGGCCTAAAGGGGGAAAAAATCTATATGAAAGCACGGCTTCCCTCTCCTCGGATCACGTCCTCTCCCAGCTAATTAGTCTGAGTAATTCGAGAGCTTCTGGATTTTAAGACCCCAGGAGGAAAAGTGGCTTTTCAAAGTTCAGAAAGTTGTTGCCTCTTTCCCGGGGCAGATCTCCTCAGTCTCCCTGAGCCATAATAGCCTTGAATTTTAGCAAGTGTAATTGAGGGAAATGGAGTTGAATTTCAAGTGGAAATGCTTTCTTTTTCGAGTGCTAAAAAAACCTGGTCTTTTATTAATGAGCTTTCTGAAAAGTTTAAAAACAAAGTGAATGTTCTCTCTCTCTCTCTCTCTCTCTCTCTCTCTCTCTCTCTCTCTCTCTCGCCATTTTGGATGTTAAACTCGAACTTGGGAAGGGTTGAGGAGATAAGAAAAGCAAATGAAAAGCTAAAACTCTTTGAAAGCCTTGCAAGTTTGCCCAAGAGAAAGAATAGTTGTTGCCGCTGACAGGGGAGGAGGGCTGCTGGGGATCTTTGCATATGCTTGAAGGCAATTGATGGGTTGTTATCATTTGGCCCTGAAGAGTAAACTTTGTCTCCTTAATTGCTAATTTCTAGGAGGGGGTTCAGGAGGAGAGAAACCAAGTTTCTCCTAACACTGCAGCCAAGGAATGTGGGAGTGTATTTTGAAATTTAAATAATTAAAGACAATAGCATGTGTGAAAGAAAGCTTGAGTTTGGGTCAGGAAGTGGGGAGGACAGAGGTCCAATGGACTTATGGACTCAGACCCTGTGGCCTTGGAGTTTTCTGAAGACTCCTTCATTCCTGATGCAGGTCTATGACCCCCTTCAAGGCAATTCAAAGATCTAGCCTAGACTAGGGGCTTGGGCTGAGGCAGAGGGTCTAGCTGCTTCTGGGTGCAGGGTGTGCCCTGCTTCCCAGGGTGTCTTTGCACTGAGTGTTAACGATTACTTAGGTAATTAGATAGCTTCTTAGAGGAGAGGAGGGTGGGAACCAAGCAAAACCGGAACCTGAAGTGCTATCACCTTCCCACTTGCTTGGGAAACTAATCAGCTAGCTCTTGGGGGATCAGCTAGACAATTTTCTAAAATGGTATCACGGAGGTTCGAGCAGAGATGGAGACATGAGGCTGGGTAAAAAAATGTGGTTAGAGAAGACCTCAGGAAGTTTTCTGTTCCAAACTGAATTCCACTCCCCTCCCCCACACACACCTGCTACCCTTTGCAGTTGGAGTCCTCTGCATAAGTAAGATGGACACTTTGTTCTGGGTGAGGTTTCTGTTCATGGCATGATAAAGATTCAGGAGCTGGCCTAAAGACTGAAGGGAGACTTCAGGAGAGGACCTCAATGGCGGCATCTAGTCATTTGCTCTGTCCAGTCATAACCAGGCACTGAGAACAGTCCTCATCCGAGACTCATGTTTTAGGAATTTAAGCTGCCTCTCAGTTACTTAAAAGTTAAATCATAAAAGATCTTGATGTGAAAACTTTATTCCCTGGAATTCTTTGTAGGGTGGCAAAATTAACCATTATCATAACAAAAAATGGGGGGGTTTCTCAAAAATAAAACAAAAATGAGATGCTGTGACTATTTCATTATTTTACACCCCCCTTTTCCTGGGCAATCCTCTTCAATGGGCTCTTTATTGTAACTCTTCCTTTCCAATTGAGCTCCCCACGGTGCCCTTGTATCTTTTTACAGCCCCTAACAACTCACACCAGTAACACAATTACCTCCAGATATTTATAACAAGAAATTACTTTACTATTTTCTCCACCTCTCTTCCAAGAACCCTGTTTTGGAGAGAAAGCCTGGAGGGTGGGTGGACTGGAAGCCTTGAGAGGCGCTGTAGTGAGTCAGGACTTCAGTGAGTAGAGTTCTCTTTTTCCTTTGAGAGTTACAGAGTCCTTGGTTCCTTTGCTTGGACCTGGTGTTTGGTGTTGGGTTGAGAGTCTGGGCTTTTTAATTTGGGTTTGGGAAAAGCCACCGAATAGAAGCCATTGTTTGACGTCTGTAGACTTTGTCGACTGTGTTCATCCCTTCCCGTTGGTACTTTTAAAAGCAGGGAGGCGAGGTAGACAGTGTGTGTGTCACGGTACAGGAAAAGGGGATGATCTAAACACTGAAAGCAAAGTTGGCTACAATAAAAGAGATTTAGGATAAAAAGTTGGGCTTACCATTTGCTCAGCCCAGAAGGAGCTGAGAGGTGGATTGTGGAAGTCTGACTGGAAAGCCTTTTTCGGTGTATGTATTGGGGAGGTTGGTTAAGAATAAAGGAGTCACCAAAGAACATAGTTTTAGGGGTCTAGAGATTATCCCGGTGCTGAAATTCCTCAGAAAAGGAGAGAGCTTGGTCTGAGGCTCACGGAGACCTCCTAACCTGAGCTCCAAGACGCCACTAAGCCCTTCCATTCTCTTTGCAAACTCCAGGTGCTCATCACCGTTCTCCTCGCCCCGCTGTTGTCTTAGTTTAAGCCTTTTCCTTTCCCTGCTACTTGTTTGCAAAGCAAGACCCATAACTCAAGATTCCCCATTTCCGGAAGCCTAGCCAACGCAGCATTTTCCAGGGAACGTGGATTTCTGTGGGAGAGGCCACTGGAAGCTTGGGGTGGGTTTGGTGTTTCAGGGGAGAAGGATCTAGCCCCACATTCACTTTGGGTTGAGAGTGGACCGCATACAGCCAGTGAACCTAAGCGCTGGGCCAGTCTGACATACCTTTCTCTCTCTGTGTGTTTTGTCTTAGGCAGAAGACTTTAACTAGGGGTGGGCGAGCAGATGTGTGAGATCTCCTATTCTAAGATTGGACATATATCCCAGTTTTCAGGCAAGTTTTATGGTGCTGTTTTGGGTTTTGAAATCTGAAAATCTTTCTGAAAGACAATTTTTCAGGTGGGGAAAAAAATCAAAGCCCGGTCTTGTTTATGTTTCTTCTGATTAAAGGGCTAACTATTAAAAGATTTGGAAAACTGGTTGTGAATGTTAGATTATTTTATTCGCAGCTCATAAAGTACATTTTGCATGCATGGAGGGCAGGACTAGGTGACCCTCAGATCGCCCCAAGCGGTTGAGTAGCTCAATTTCTAAGAAAAGGAGGGTTCTCAAATTCAGGCACCAGGTCTTCCTCAGTAGAAGTAGCAGGCCCTACCCGTGCAAAGCCCAGGATTAACTCCAATTTTCTTGCTAACAGAGCCCCGTATTCGAGCTCCGTGGGACCCGGAGGCTGCCAACCAGCTCCAGAATGCAGAACAGTAAGTGTCTCAGGTCTTTCTCTGGCCTGTTGGGCTGGAGGCATGCGGGCCCCGTGGGTTAGGGGAGCGCAC
Organism: Micromys minutus; assembly: GCF_963924665.1. NCBI lineage: Eukaryota > Metazoa > Chordata > Mammalia > Rodentia > Muridae > Micromys > Micromys minutus. The sequence continues at coordinate 14,363,363 of NC_137952.1, forward strand.
TGAGTCTTGGGCCCTGCAGAATCCAAGCCACTGGGAGGGAGGGAGGTGGCCTGGGATGTATCCCGGCAGCGCCGAGTGAGCGCCAAGTAGCCTTCAAGGGAAGGCTGGGAGGCGTTTTGCTCTACTGTGTTCTAGAATGGCAGAGGCTGGGGCCCTTCAAAACTACTCGCTCGAGTTTTTGAAGCTGCGGTAGAGAAACCCCATCCCCCCCCCCAAATCCTGTAACTCATACCCCCTCCCCGCCCCTGCCCGGGCTCTGACCCCAGAGAGAGGGGCTGGGCCGAGCAGGGCGGGGCGAAGCGAAGGCTTCTCCTGAGAAGAGAAGGAGGCCCCTTTGGGCTTGGCCAAGCCTAAGCGTCTCCTCCGACCTCTAGGGGTGGGGGGCTTCCCTCCCCTAGTCAATCTCAGGCCAGCTCCTCCCCTCCCCACCCTAACTCCGGGCCGGGAAGAGAAGGGGAGTGGAACACCCAGGGCTGGTACCCTGTTGGGGAAGTAAACCTCACACGGTGAAGAAAGGAGGCTTTACTGGGTCTGGGAAGAGAGTGGAAGTTGTACTGTTCAGGAATTGGATAAACCTTGCATTAGCAAGCACAACTGAATTGGCTGGATGGTCCAGTCTCATGGTGCTTTTGATTCCATAGTCTTTGTGCCTTTCTTCTCACCTTTGCCCAGGCCCTTTGGGCTCCAACCTTTGTGCTGGGCCAGTGCTCGCTGGGATGTGATAGAGTTGAGTCAGTGAAGCTAGGCCGGGTGAAGGGTGAAGAGGCTACAGTCTTAATTAAGGCCACAGCTATGCTTGGGACTATGGAGAGGCCCGAGTCTTCTAGAAACTTGCGGTTGTGGAACTGCACAAGCTTAGAGAGCTCGTGGTGCCACCAGACCAGGGCCACTAAGCTCAGGAAAGTGAACAAAGGTGTGAACTTTGCAACTGCATTTGTGCAGAACCTGTCAGCTCCACACCCTGGAGCCGAGACTCCCGAACCTCAGGTTTTCAGGTGGACCGAGGCGTTCAGTCGCGACCGCTTGCGGCTAAGCTCTGGCCTGGCTGGCAGGCCCAGAGGGGCACGGGTCGCGGGTTGGCCTGCAGGCTTTGTGCCGCTCGCTGGTTCCCGGGTGTGTGCGAGGCACGGAGCATCCAAATTGACACCATATGTTTTCGTATTAGAAGCTTTGCGGTCGAATTCTAGGCGCATAATCATCGCCACTGGGCGAGAACGCCAGCAGTCCCTAGGGAAGAGACACAATGATTGAGGCTTAACCTCTAAAGGGGAATTTAGAGCTATGTTTCTTCGCTGCCATTTCGATGTTGGCAGAGGCGCCCTGGCCCGGTGTCTCTCAGACCAGCACGTGCGGGTTGTGGCTGCGGAAGTGCTGGGCACTTTAGTTTTGCAACGAGTGATAAAGAAGGTCCGTGGTTAGAGGCCTTGCACGCTCTGGCATCTGTAGACTGGGAATTACTCTGGCTTTGCTTTTGAAAAGTTTCTCTGGGAAGGCCTTTCGTTTTCTGGGAAGCTTTCTTTTGCCCACAGATGGGCCTCCATACCTGCACCGTAAATGAGATCTAGAAAACCAAGGCAGATGGTTGAGAAAATTTAGGAGAAACCGGAAGTGCAGGGTAGGCCTTGCCCTGTTTAAGAAGCCATCTCTTGCACTGTGCAATGTACCCTCTTGCACTGGCCCGGGACGGCCCGGAGCCCAGATCCCTAAACGCCTGTCACTTCTCATCGAATTGAGGCCCCGCCCCCCCTCGGCGAGCTATAACCCCCCTCCAGCCCCAAGCCTCAAGCTACCCAGAAAACGCAGCTCCCCTCGAAGGGGAGACGAGTGCAGTTCATTCTCGTCTGAGTGATCTACAAATAGGGACGGAAAGGGTCGTTTTATCACGGTCCCGTTTGTCGTGACGATGCAATTTCCCGGAGCGGAGCACTGTCACAAAGTGACAAGGCTGCCACAAGCGCCCCGACTGATCTTTTCAATTAGCCTTCCATGCATGATCCGGAGCGACTTCCGCCTATTTCCAGAAATTAAGCTCAAACTTGACGTGCAGCTAGTTTTATTTTAAAGACAAATGTCAGAGAGGCTCATCATATTTCCCCCTCTTCTATATTTGGAGCTTATTTATTGCTAAGAAGCACAGGCTTCTGGAGTCAATTTATCAGGAGGCTCCAAGGAGAAGGGAGAAGAGAGGAGAAGAGAGGAGAGGAGCTGAGAACTACATTTCCTCAGAGTGCTTCTGTCTAGACACGGGGCTGCAGGTTGGAGATGTCTGAGGAAGTGGAAAGGGGACTGGCTTTATTTCTATTCCCGTGGTTTCCGAGGACGGTAATTCACAGAGACGCTCCTTCCCTCTCGCCCTAGTCTCTACGCCCAGACAATGGGATGAGGTTGTGAGACCAGAGTGGAAGGAAGGACCGGTGACACTGTGATGCGGTCTCTTTCATTTTCTGTTTTGGGTTTCTTTTAATATTTGTGTCCTTGGTTTGGGGGGGGGGGTGGAGTTCTGCAGCGGAAGTAAAGCGAGTAGTGGTGGGTGGGAAGACTCCAGGTTTCTGAGCACCACTTGGGGCAGGCAGATCACTGTGGGTAAGGGGGTCCAACCCTATGCTTGCCGTGGAGGCACGGATTGGGGGTCACTATCGACACATTTATCTTCCTGGCTCTTTTCTATTCTGCACGCACATGCACACACACACACACACACACACACACACACACACACACACACACGATGCTATGTGCTGTGCACCTCTGCCAGAGTTAATTCGCCATGCTAAGGTTTTATAACATTCTGCCGAGCGGTGCAGGCCTTTGGGTTTGCAGTGCTGTTCCCAAACTGCAGAGACGTCTGTGTGGACTCTGTGGTAACACTCAGAGGTGACGCAGGGAGGAGACTTGAAGAGCTCGATGTTTGCCCCTTGTGGGTTCCAAGAAGGGCCAGGGGTGCTTATGAAGGGGGCAATGGGCTCAGGGAACTGCTGTGGTGATGGTGATACTGGGTGGGTACGTTCCTGTGTATGCTCCTGGCACTGACAACAGTCCAATGGGCAGGGTCAATTGTATTCTAGGATGGGCTGCCCAATACCCTGCATGGCTGGTGCTTCTGTTGTTGGGTGTTTTTGCTTTTTAAACCAGGACCTAGTACCTAGTTGCTGAGGTTCGCACAGGTTATCAGGGAGCTGAGGTTGCATTGTGGTCTTCTCTCTCTCTCTCTCTCTCTCTCTCTCTCTCTCTCTCTCTCTCCCCCTCCCTCTCTCTTCCTCTCTCTTCCTCCTCCTCCTCCTGCTTCTTCTTCTTCTTCTTCTTCTTCTTCTTCTTCTTCTTCTTCTTCTTCTTCTTCTTCTTCTTCTTCTTCTTCTTCTTCTTCTTCTTCTTCTTCTCCTCCTTCTCTTTCTCTCCGCCTCTCCTCCTCCTTTCCTCAGGTCACAGCGGAGTGAATCAGCTTGGTGGTGTCTTTGTCAACGGGCGGCCACTGCCGGACTCCACCCGGCAGAAGATCGTTGAGCTAGCTCACAGCGGTGCCCGGCCGTGCGACATTTCCCGAATTCTGCAGGTGATCCTCGTGGCTGCCCTACTCGCCGCTCCCTACCCGCCCTACCCCGCCCCTCGTCCCGCGGCCCTTCACTTTAAGAGACCTCTCTTCATTTCTTACTGTAAACCCTACTAATTATGGACCACCCCACCCTCATCAACTTCATCCCTTCCAACATCCCTACCTTCCAGCTTTCCCCTCTCCTTCCACCACGGTCCCATTCTCTTTCAACCTCAGTCAGATCATTATGTAAGATAATTCATCTGCGTAAGAAAAAGAATGTGCGTGAATTAATATATCTTTTCATTTGGTAAAGACATTCATTATGGTAACAGTGTATCAACTGTAATGAGCTGAGTTATATAAAGTAGAATTATTCCATCCCCCTCCCCCTATCCCGTGCTAACCTCAGAGTTTAAAGATTTGTTTGCATCCATGACTGTTTGTGAAGAATGTATATGGGCTTTCAAAGGCAAATGCTATCTACTCCTCATTCACGTTTGCTCAACTGGGCAAAATTTTAAGGGAAAAAAACCATAAAAACTCATTTATTTTCCTTTTGTTCTTTACAACATAATACTACTTTAAGCAAGGTCAGCACAAAAAATTAACCTGACTTCGTTTTGATGCATCTTCACACAGTGTTTAGAAAAATAGTCTTTTAAAAAAGCTTTTAAAAATAATTCAAAGTGTTTGAAAGTATCATCATATTTGTAGTTTTAGGGCTACAGATGTAATTTTTAAGAAAAAGAAAGCTCTCTACAGTAAGTTCTCGTACCATTGAAGGTATATTTTTGTGTTATAGACCCATGCAGATGCAAAAGTCCAGGTGCTGGACAATGAAAACGTAAGCTTGTCATTGTTTAATGCATACTTAAACAATTTTATTTTTGTCTTGAAATTATTAATAATGTGGTTTTCTGTCCAATTCCCCAATGCAGGTTTCCAACGGATGTGTGAGTAAAATTCTGGGCAGGTATTACGAGACAGGCTCCATCAGACCCAGGGCAATCGGAGGCAGTAAGCCAAGAGTGGCAACTCCAGAAGTCGTAAGCAAAATAGCCCAGTACAAACGGGAGTGCCCGTCCATCTTCGCCTGGGAGATCCGAGACAGACTGTTATCCGAGGGGGTCTGTACCAACGATAACATACCCAGTGTAAGTTCATTGTGAGCACTGGCTCCCTTGCTCCAAGCGCCTCACTCTCTCCCTATCTCTGCCATTTCTTCATCTCCCCAGCTCTTTTCTCTCCCAACGCCTTGACCTCTCTCTCCTTCTCTTCCCCGATTGGTGTGGGTCTCCAGGGTACCTGGGACTATGGGGAGGTGGTGGGCTTTGAGTTTTTGAGCATCTGGAAAATGGGGGTTAAGTGTGGGGAGTGGTTAGGGATCAAAGGAACTAGGAAAAGACACCAGCTCTTAAATTCCCACCCCTAAAGCACCTTCCTGAAGCTTCTTTCAGGCAACATGCACCCATTTTTGCTCTATGATAAAGTAAATCTCTAAATTAAGTTAAAATCTTTTATCATGGAGTCTTTGATCAAAGCCGAGCAGCAGCAGCAGCAGCAGTGACCTGTCATTAGTGATACCTACAGAGGGAAGGACTGCTCCCTTCCTCTTATCCAACTTCACTTCTAGGAACAAAACGATAGCTGTTCTTTCCACAACATAGCTAAAAATCCACGGACTACCCCAAATGGCTGGGAGCTTTTGTGTAGTGGGTCATTCTTTAAAGCTTCGGAGAGGTGAGATGGGGACCTAAGATGGGGTGACATGTCCTTCGGAGCCGCCACCATTTGGTTTGATTTGCAGGTGTCATCAATAAACAGAGTTCTTCGCAACCTGGCTAGCGAGAAGCAGCAGATGGGCGCAGACGGCATGTATGATAAACTAAGGATGCTGAACGGGCAGACCGGAAGCTGGGGCACCCGCCCTGGTTGGTATCCTGGGACTTCAGTACCAGGGCAACCCACTCAAGGTAAAACTCAAGCAGATACCTTCCTGAAGTGTTTTTCTTCTCTGGGCTCTCACCGTTTAGGAGATTAAAGAGGTTACTATCCTGAAAGGCTGAGGTACCCCAACTCACACTTTGTAATTGGTGTTTGTGAAACTATCTTGTCGACTCTGGACTGTAAGGATTATGTATGTTTAGGGTTGTATGAAGTGGTTAGGAGGTTGTGCATGTCTAAGGTCGAACCTATTGGCGCCTTCTTAAAAGTTGACATTAAAATGCAGCAGAACAGCATGCTTGCAGTTCAAGTGAGACAGCATGCGGAGAGACTAAGATAAACCTCATCGGACTATTTGCCTTTGAAGTAACTGGCAATGGTGTGACTTTGAGTAAGGTGGTAGAGAGGGCAGCCCACCACCACCCCGCCTCCAACGTGCGTGGTCAGTTTGCAGACATTCAGTGGCGGTTCCCTCCCCCGACTGTAACATTTAAACCCACTTACTCGCCCCTCCCCCCGCATCCGTGGGTTCCCGTTCTTTTTCTCGGTGGTGGCAACTGGTTAGAAGTGGGGTGGGGAAACTGAGTACTGGGCTGAGCCTAAGAGAAGAGGCCCTGGGGCTAGAGGGGGGAACAAATAGGAACTGTTTTCCTTTCCCAGGATCTGTGAGAAGGAAGCAGGAAGTACAGTGGGTGGGTTGGCTCTCTCCCCTTCCCACTCACACTGAGGTAACTTGGTCAAGAATAGGAAACAGTTTACTTCGAAGATTAATCGGTATTTGTTGTCTCCGTGACAAGGAGATAATATGCGGGATAATGGGACGAGGCGTCTCACTCCCGGGAGCGCCACATCGCCTGGGGCCATAGGGCCCGGGGCGGCTCAGGGGCTGCGAAGGGGCTGCTGCGAATCGGTGAGCTCTTGGACCGGCCTCGCGTGCAGGGCGCCTCCACAGAGCCGGGTTAGAGAAGGGAAAATCGGTAACAGTATGCGAAATATCTGGTACAAAGGATGCTTCTGTCACTCGCAAGAATTTGTTATGGGAACAATCCTGTCGCTCTGTAATTGCTCATTAGAGAACGTTTTGTTTCTCATTAAGGCGACATGAATAAGCGTCTAGTTGAAGGGGACAGCTGTAGAAATGTTCCACAAGAGACCTCTGGACACGATTCGGCACCAATTGCCAATTAGACATGTCAGTTTTAAGAGCAGAAAACAATATAGGACGGACACTGGGCCGGTAGGGAGAAGAGTGCTCCTTTCTGGTTTCCCAGCACCGGCCGCTCATGGGGTCCGTGCAGGCCTGGACTCCCTTGGGTGACACCTCCTCCCGACCCCGCTCAGGTGACCTCGAACCTGCAGCTTTGAGAGTTGGAGCTCAGAGTGCTCTCAGGTCCAGGCATCTCCGTCTCCGGTGTCTGTTAAGACCAGCTAGAAAAAGATATTGCCAACCCCACAGGGCCCGAGGTTTGAAACCGTAGGATTCCACCTTGCATTCCCAAAGGACACACCCCAGAGAAGCTAGAACTCCAACTGCTGACCGTCCACACTCCATCCCCAGCGGTCTGCGGTTCTGCTCAGCCCTTCCCCGCCCACTTGATCGAAGGTGTCTCGGTTTTGGGCAATAGGCCCAGAAGCTCAGATCTAGGAGGGCTGAGCTCAGAAGTCCTCCACTCCTGCGTTTCCCTGGCGTTTGGAGCTCAGGTTTGCTTGGGGACCAGGGAATGAACACCCACTACCTGTTTCTGGGTGCTAAGACTTAAGACCAGGGCATTAACTTCCACTCACTAGAGGAAGCGTCGTCGCCTGCTTAGAGTCTGAGAACTTGAGACTAAAAGGCGGCAAGAGCCGGGTGGTGACCACTGAGGGCGAGAGGTGGCGCTCGTTCTGGGACTTCAACTCACGGCAGCTAGTTACTGAAGAATGCTGGGCCATACTTCTTGAGTGTCCCACCCACTCACCTTGTTGACCCCCACCTAAGTGCATTTCCCCCCCGGCTCTCTGTTCCGCCTCCCGTGTGTGTGTGTGTGTGTGTGTGTGTGTGTGTGTGTGTGTGTGTATGTGTGTGTGGGGGGGAGGGGAGGAAGCGTGGTTCCAGAGGTGACTTGGGCGTGGGGACCTCAGGTTCTGTGGAGATAGCTTTCCAGGCTGAAATTCCAGAGGATTCTTCTGGTCCTTTGGTGCTAAGAGAGTCTCCCTCCCTCCCTGGCCCCCTTTCCAGCCCGGGAGGCTGATCCGGGGGTCGGTAAAGAGTCCATTTCCAGAAGCATAAGGAGAGGTTAGGTCTCTGAGGGAGACAAATATGGTTTCCATCTGATCTACGCCACGCGGCGGTGAATAAAAATCCTGACGACGTGGGCTGACAATAACGAGACGACTCTATCCAGCCCCAATTCTCCAGCGATTTGGTGGTTTTAGGGATCACGAAGACACCTTTTTCTCGGCTCCTTCCCTCGCCCCAACCCCCATAATACCCAGGCCCTCTATAGGATTTAGTCAGCCTCCTTTCAACAGATGCTTCAATGTTTTGATCCGTGCTCCGGAGCTGAAAAGGTTCCGCAACCGCGTTGCTATCTTTTCTTGCTTGTTTTCCGCCTCGCTGATTAAGACACTAAGAAACTAAGGAATGATTTTATTTCCCAGAGTCTTTTTTTTTTTTCTTTTTTCTTTTCTGTTTCCCCGCCTCTCCCTCTCTCTTTCTCTCTCCTCTTCTTCTTCCAGGAAACAAATCCTATCCCCTGCGTCAGATGGTCCTGGGGCTGGGATAATGGGAGGCGCTTTCACTCTCCTCTGGGATTAGCCTGGGAGGCGCAAGGCGCCCATTGAAGGTCCCTTCTTTGCGCCGCTAGGAGGGGACGCCTTTTAAAGGAGATATCTTAATTGTCTGCCACTTAAGTTTAGCGTGTGGGGAATTAGAGAGCTCTAACTTCTATTTTTAGTTTCTTAAAAGATTTAAGGGTAGAAGGTAAAGCCACCAAAGGCGGGGGTGGGGTGGAGGAGGGACCAAAAAAAAAAAAAAAAAAAAACCACCCAAACCCACACCCCGAGAGCTCTGTCTAAATGAGCACTCAGTCACCTGGCTGCAAACACTTTGCTACTTTAAAAGTAGTGAACACATTTTCAGTGCTGCTTTCTGGGCTGGTTAGAGGCGGCGTTGGCGAATACCGTAGCGTTCTGTCCTTGTCGACTATGATTCCACGTTTGAAAAGAAGCAAAACAGGATTTAGATGTTGTTTTCCTGATCCTATAGCCCTCTCTTTCTCCCCAAATGTCACTTCCCAAGGTAGTGCAAGCCCCAGGTTTATGTCTCTGGCACGTGCTTATGTACAAGTAGTACCCGAGCTTGGAGGACTGTGAATATAACCCCAAAGCTTCGAATTAGGAGGCTGTCCAAAAGCGGACGAGAATAGAGAACACTATCTGCAGTCGTCTTCCGAGGAAGCCCCTCAGCTTTGTTAAATTGGCAGGATCTAACGCACTAGAGAAGGGACAGGGGTGGGGCTTTTCTTTTGGGTGGAGGCATAAGTGACCAGGCCGGATTGTGTTTGTTTCCCAGAAGCAGTAACCGATGAACTTTTCTAGTAGTTCCAAAGGGGGAGGGGGATGGGGAGCAAAAATGCATCCTCCTTCATCGAATCTGATGATAAAAGGGAAAAGGAACAGACCCTCATCATTTTTCCCCCTGGGTGGGGGGACCACTTTGAAAAGTCCTCAAGAGACCTGGGGCAGCAAATTAGTACAGCCACTTGTGCCCTACACGTGAGTTCGGCGCGTCTCCTTCGGCAGGCGACCCTCCCCTCCCCCACTCGTCTGATGTAGGGCAAGATGCCTGAGGCTTGTTTACCAATACACGCTCCCTCCCTCCTCTTCCTTTTCTTCCTTATCTCCCTCGACTCTTCAGTCTATTTCTTTCCTCTACATTTACCCCTCTGTCTCGTCTTATACCTTTTTGGCCATCATCTCTCTCCGCCCTTCCCCCACACCATTCTTCCCCTTTAGCTTCTCTCCTTTCGCCTCCCCTCAGTCCCAGCTCTGGTCCCCGTCCACCCTCCCCACCTCCCTCCACCCCCTGCCCTTCCTCCCCATCACCCCCCCCCCCCCAGCCAAGCGCCCTAAATAGCACCGAGGCGCCCGCTCTCCGGACAGTGATTAATGATAGCAGAGCAGAGGGGTTAACATACTTCGCTGAAAAGTCTGTTGACTGGGCTTCTTGTAACACAATGTGGCCCGCTGCACGCCTCAAGAGAATCCTTTTGTTGTCCGTGCTTATTGTGGCCTCAAAATTCTGCCCACGAAAGTTTGCCAACGCTCCTGCCCCAGGAGTTTAATAGTTTCCCTTACTCGCGGGGCATTGTTTGGTGCTGAAAAGCAGCCCCTCGCTATTCAAGTGTTGGTGGTCATCTCAATAGATCTCCAAGGGCCCATATGGTGGCCAGTGCCGATGAATCCGCCTGTTTAAATGGAGGAGAAAGTTGGGGTTTTAAAACATTTCAAAGTTCCTGAAAAGATCCCACTAGATCCTGTCACAATTCCCTGAACGCTTTGAAGGCGCTGCCTATTGTCTCCTGGTTATAAATGATATTCCTGGCCAAGTCGATTCCCACAGAGGCCTGGCGTCCCCTCCCCCCAAACTGGCCAAGTTTCTAGGATCTGGAGGGAACAGTTCCTGTTGGTGTCTCCTGGGGGCTACAGGCCTCAGGACCCAAGACTCAGCCTGCAGTGCCCTGGGAAGTCCAGCCCAGGCCGGGCTTTCCTTCCCACAGACTGCCCGCCTTGCCCGCAAGGTGCACGGCAAAGCCAGTTAGCCCAAGTGCAGAGCTCTTCACCAAGCGCAAAGGAAAACAATGAAACTTTCCCAGTTTAATGATAGAAATTACATTAAAAGTGGTGGAAATGCCCTAATTAAAAATGTACCACTTAAATGATATGCCAAGGACTCAGCTGCAGCTTAGCATATTTAGCTAGTTAGCGAACTCTCCACCATCTCCTTTAGAATTACACGTTAAAAATTTAAAAGAAATCTTACTTTTCCTCTGGTGCAACACATTACAAAGAATGGACAGTCCTTTTATCTAAATATAAAATTCCATTTTCAGCAATTATAGCCTGTTCTTGGTGACGATATAATTACAGCTGTGCTCGTAATAGGTGTCAGGGCGAAGCGCGCTCACACAATGGCTGAATAAAACTGCAGAACAATGCAGGCACTTCTAAATTCACAACCTTTAAAATGAAATTGACTGTGCAGAATTCAAATAAAAACTACATAAATATTTTTTTAAAAAAGATTACAAGCTTGGCTTGGCTTCTTAATAGCATTTTCTACAAACCTATCAACATCTAATTGATTAGATAGGAATTACTGATTATAGATCAGCTGAAATCTTGCACATCACTCTATTTTCCCAACACAGACACAGGTAAACACGTTCTGTGGGGCGAGGGAACTGGATGAGGAGTCAGTCAGTAGGGAAAGGTCATTTTGTCTGGAAACTTTTTGGCTTGCCTTGTCATTTGAAGAGATGGTGCGGTGTGAGGCCACTGTCAGATCTCATCTAGATGAAAACAGAAGAATATGACTCAGGTGACAGTGTCATTGAAGGAAGGTAACACTTGATTAACTTAGGAAGGCTTTGTGGAGATGCAGGCTCCCCAGTCCCTGGAGTTTATAACTGTACCAAGTCCCATTAGGAGCCCCCCTGTCATTCTGATTTCTCTTACTGTCCTGTTCTTTTTGTTGCAGACGGCTGCCAGCAACAGGAAGGGGGGGAGAATACCAACTCCATCAGTTCCAATGGAGAAGACTCAGACGAGGCGCAAATGCGACTTCAACTCAAGCGGAAGCTGCAAAGAAACAGGACATCTTTTACCCAGGAGCAGATTGAGGCTCTGGAGAAAGGTGACTGGGATATCTCCGAAGTAGAGAAACCTTAAATCAAAGAAAATGCCACGGCAACAGCGAAAAGGGTTAAATTTAGCCAGGGCCCTTTGCATAAAGGATGAACCCCTCCCCCTTTTCAGGGTGTGTATGTGCATGTCCATTTTCTTCTTTTCACACGCCAGTAAACTGAAATATTAACATTCTGACATACAAAGGAAATGATGGTCTAGTTGTCTCAACCACAGACCCAGGAGCATTTCCAGCGATGCCCTAAATGTCATTCCAAAGGAAACTTAACTTGCTCCTGGTGGGAAGGTCCTTGCAAGTACTGTCAGCACACTGCCAAGCTAGCTGAAAGGAAATTGGTTGGATGAGATGGGGGTTGGGTGTTGAATGCTAGCTTGGGCAGGTGTTCGAGAACTATTTTGTGTTCTGGCCTAACCTATAAAACCCACTTACTCTTACAGAGTTTGAGAGGACCCATTATCCAGACGTGTTTGCCCGGGAAAGACTAGCAGCCAAAATAGATCTACCTGAAGCAAGAATACAGGTACCTAGGGACCATGCTGGTTTAATGCATTGGGGTACTTATATTTTGCCTTGCCCGTGTACCAGTCATTGATATAAACAGGGTCAGTTCACAAAGACTCCCTTGTCCTAGGGCCAGGGTGAGAATGGGGGCTTTTTGTTTGCAGCAGAATGGTAGCTAACCTGTTCCATGCATTTCCAGGTATGGTTTTCTAATCGAAGGGCCAAATGGAGAAGGGAAGAAAAACTGAGGAACCAGAGAAGACAGGCCAGCAACACCCCTAGCCACATTCCCATCAGCAGCAGCTTCAGTACCAGTGTCTACCAGCCAATCCCACAGCCCACCACGCCTGGTAACTTAAAACGCTAGCTGCCAAGCAAGGCTGTTAACCCTGCCTGCCCTTGGCTCTCGCTTGCCCTGTAATGACCTCGCCCTTCTCTCTCTCTTTTCTCTTCCTATGCAGTCTCCTCTTTCACATCAGGTTCCATGTTGGGTCGAACAGACACTGCCCTCACCAACACGTACAGCGCTTTGCCACCCATGCCCAGCTTCACCATGGCAAACAACCTGCCTATGCAAGTAAGAGAGGATGGCCACCTGCTGCACAGGGCAAGGGATGGGTTCAGGCTTGCAGACCCCATTCGTTGTATTTACTCCCTTAGGAGTCCTTCTTGTGACAGTGATTGTCTTGACCAGTCAACTCTGAGACAGTCAATCCAACCTCTTTTAGCTGATTGATTGACTGATTGATTGATTCATGCCCTTGAAAAACAAACACTCGATCTGTTCAGTCGTTTAATGTGCCTTTCATCATCATGGTAGCTGGATAATGCCGGGTGGGAGAGAGGTCTGTTTTGGCTACCAGGGGAGTTTGTACAACAGGGTAGAAATAATGCTGGTATAATGTAAGATAGTGAAATGTTGGCATGTATAAAGTTTGTGTTTATGTTAGTGTGTTTGTATTAATATGTACAGAAGAAGCAGGAGCATTCTGACGATTATTTTTGATCTGAGTGAGAAACTAGTGAGGAAGAGAAACAAAAAGGTGGGGGGGGGGGAGGAAGGCTGAAAAGTGAGATGAGATTTAGAGAGTGAATTGTATTTACTAAAATAGGAAAACTAGTTCTTTCTATATTTAAAAGTAAAAAAAATAGAATAGAAAGTATTTGCTAGAAATGTAACGTGTGTCAGCTGTAGGTGATATGACAGGACCGTGGTAACCCTTGCTGCCTAGAGAGCTGGATGGCATCCTTACTATAATACTCTGACCTGTGTTCTTAGGGGTAGGTCCTTGTCCAAGCTGGCCTTGTGTAATGTAGGTTGTGTGCGGCCCCTGCCTGTGCAGCCATTATATACGCCTGCAGGCTTAAGACTGGCAGCATGAGCCCTGCAGGAAACAGTTATGGGAGTTACACAGGCTACTTAGTCTCCACTGAACGTCTTTTGCCAGGTTTGGAATTCAAATAACATCAAAATAAAGTCTCCCACTCTTCAGGCCAGCGTTGGAACTAGATAGATAAGCAACTCTAGAGGACGTATTCACAGGCTTCTTTTCCATTGCATCTGGTTGTTATTGGACAAAGTGCAACTGATGTAAAGGAAGGGGCCAATAGCCTATTGGTTTGGAATTGTTCGAACTATTTTGGAATTTCTCAGAAGTCAGTTTGCCTAGAGGATGTGACTGTGGGATTTAGAAGCAAATGCAAACTGAAGTTCTGACTGGGCCCTTTAGGCCTGTTTGCCTTTTTGAACTTGACACAAGCAGTCACCATCTGACTTTAATGAGGCCATCAAGTATCTTGTGCACTTTTATATGTTATAGCAGTATCTAGGTTTCTGTGAGGATGACAATGTACACATGGGGGGATAAAACAGAAATAATTAGATGAGGGATTATATTAGGCTTGCTTCCATTTATAAAGAAATGTGTTAGGTTGACTTGTTTTAAACATTGACTTTTAAAAATTACACAGATTGTACAGCTACAAAAGTAAATGGCTTCATTGAACAAAGAAAAAAAAAGAAACAATATGTGAATTTATTGTTCAGAGAAAACTACTTTTTAGGTTTTGGAATAGGGAGAGGTAGTGTCTCTGTCAATGGCTTCTTCCTGTTGAAAAAAAAATCCTCTAATCTTGCAAAGAATGGGTCTCTCCCGTCGGACCTTCCTTGGTGGGTGTCAGTCTTTGTGAATGAGGATTCGAGGATGTCAAGCATTTGCAGAGCAGAAAAGCTATGGCTGAGCCTCTGCATCTACTGATTTGCCTCTCGAGTTTTTTGACCTCAAGTAACTCCCATAAGGCAGCTTTAGCCTGGCTCTGCATATTTCTTGTTTAGTTATGAGAGAAATCTATTTCCTCGACATTTCTGTCTTGAATGCTTAGAAGATAGCAATACAATTTTATGGGTGCAACCCAGTCAGGGCTTTGGGGTCAGTTAAGAAGCCACAACTAATTCTCAGGCTGTGTTTAAGTTATACTCACTGACATTTTTAACCTCTTTAATTTACTTTACTATGGTTGTGTCTTTTAAAAAACAATCTCTAATCCTCCAAGTCCAGCACTGGAAAGTTCCCAAGGTCCCTACACCAAACTTTCCAGCATGTCCTCCTATTGCTCTATTGAACTATGGGATTTGGGAATCCCAGCATTCTCAGACAGATCCAGGTTTGTAGAGGGAGTGTGTGCCTTTCATGGTAGCAACTCTAGCAGTGGTAAAAGACTTCCAAAACTGGACGTTTGTTTGCATTTAGCATGTTTCACAAACTTAGTACACAGTATGCTCTGGTGGTGGCAATGAATTCTAGGACATTCCAGACAGGCATCAGTAATGACCAAGTTGTTGGCAGACCCTGAAGAAGAGGTAGCCTAGGATGTTGTCTGGTGGTTCCAGTAATCACAGGTTTTTCTTTCTTCTGGCAGCCCCCAGTCCCCAGTCAGACCTCCTCGTACTCCTGCATGCTGCCTACCAGCCCTTCAGTGAACGGGCGGAGTTATGATACCTACACCCCTCCGCACATGCAAACACACATGAACAGTCAGCCCATGGGCACCTCGGGGACCACTTCAACAGGTGAGCTCTCTGCAGCTGCACATAGGCATCTACTGGGCCTCTTTGGCCAGCTGGTCTTTCACACTGTTTACTATTGGCTTGAGAAGCAACTTTCTGACCTTGCATTTAGGACTGTGTTGACTAATTTACTACTCTTGTCTTGAGAGAAAACAGACTGAAAAGAGAAATTCAGTTAAGTTAGCATGTTGACAGCACATAGACAAGAATCATCATTTATGGTGGTGAATGTGATCACAGAGTATCAAATCAAAAACCCAAATCACGTTTTCAGATGACATCTTAGTCAGAGCTGGACAGTAGGGGTCCACTGAACTTTATGTGATGGGTACTTTTTAGAGTTGTAAAAGTTAGGTCTGGTTTTACCTCCCAGCCCCATTTTGGCTTCTGAGGATGTAGCAGGTGAGTTTTCCAGAGATCGTTGCACTGAGAAACTCCCAAACATTGGGTGTCACGAGGTTTGTGTAAACACAGCCTCTAGTTTCAAAAGGTCTGCTTTTCTTTCTAATGGTTGAAAGTTTTGTCTTTCTTTCTAAGTATAAAGTAAAAAAGGTATGAAGTGTTAGGGATTTAGAGAGCCCGTGTGTTCATGCTGTGTTCTATTGTAGACTCTAACTATGCAGCTGCCTTTCTGTTCATTTATAGGACTCATTTCACCTGGAGTGTCAGTTCCCGTCCAAGTTCCCGGGAGTGAACCTGACATGTCTCAGTACTGGCCTCGATTACAGTAAAGAGGAAGAGAGAGAAAGTGTGATCGAGAGAGGAAATTGTGTTCACTCAGCCAATGACTATGTGGACACAGCAGTTGGGTATTCAGGAAAGAAAGAGAAATGGCTGTTAGAAGCACTTCACTTTACAGCTGTGTCCTGTATGGAGCCTGGGAATGGACTAGAAACAAGGACCTTTGCATACAGAAGGCACGGTATCAGTTGGAACAAATCTTCATTTTGGTATCCAAACTTTTATTCATTTTGGTGTATTATTTGTAAATGGGCATTTGTATGTTATAATGAAGAAAAGAACAACACAGGCTGTCGGGTCTTGGATCTGTGTTGGCTCATGTGTTTGTTTAAAGGAAACCATGATTGACAGGATTTGCCATGGATTTAAGAGTTTTATCAAGATATATCGAATACTTCTACCCATCTGTTCATAGTTTATGGACCGATGTTCCAAGTTTGTATCATTCCTTTGCATATAATTAAACCTGAAACAACATACACTAGATATATGTAAAAAATATCTGTTGGTTTTCCAAAGGTTGTTAACAGATGAAGTTTATGTGCAAAAAAAGGGTAAGATATGAATTCAAGGAGAAGTTGATAGCTAAAAGGTAGAGTGTGTCTTCGATATAATCCAATTTGTTTTATGTCAAAATGTAAGTATTTGTCTTCCCTAGAAATCCTCAGAATGATTTCTATAATAAAGTTAATTTCATTTATATTTGACAAGAATACTCTATAGATGTTTTATACACATTTTCATGCAATCATTTGTTTCTTTCTTGGTCAGCAAAAGTTAATTGTTCTTAGATATAGCTGTATTACTGTTCACAGTCCAATCATTTTGTGCATCTAGAATTCATTCCTAATCAATTAAAAGTGCTTGCAAGAGTTTTAAACCTAAGTGTTTTGCAGTTGTTCACAAATACATATCAAAATTAACCATTGTTGATTGTAAAAACCATGCCAAAGCCTTTGTATTTTCTTTATTACACTATTTTCTTTTTAACCTTATAGTGTGGTGTTACAAATTTTGTTCCCACATTAGGTTAATGTCCTAAATCAATGGTTACTTTCATATACTCCATTTTACAATCTGACAGTCCCCAAGGAAATAATTTTCACACACATCAGAGGTTGGTAATGTGTCATAAAAATTCTAAACCAAAACACATCTGTGTGTAGCTCTGCATCCCACAACATGTATAGAAAATGGTAATACTTCAAATTTATCTATTTATTTCATTGGAAAGCTCAAAGCAATTAAAAACTGCAACAGGGGACTCACTAGGAATTGTTTTGAATTAGAAATAGCAACAACCCCACAACAATCCCACTACAGTCATTTTTAAAGCTTGAGTTCTTAAAGAAGGCGCTCTGAAAGCTGTTGCCTCTCTCGGATAACTCGTCTCCCTGCCCTTTCGCCCTCCCCTTCGCACGAGAGGCACCCGTTCCCACTGAACCCCTCCAGCTGTTCCCACTTGCGTCTTGCTTTCTGTGCTGTGGTGGATGGTTGGAGGGTGGAGGGGGTTGTTGTATGTCAAGGAATAATGAACAAAGTCACATGAACGGACAACAAAGCGGACTGTGACTGGCCGGTGGGAGTTAAAGGCCTTTAGTCACTGGCAGCTTAAGCCAAACATCCCCAAATCTATGAAGCACGGCCCATTGTTGGTCAGTTGTTATTTGCAAAGAAGCACAGATCTGGTCGTGTATAAAGTGACAGTGCACAGGGCAGGGGTGCCTGAGCCCAAGCAATGGATAGGGAAAAAACACCGTTTTGGGTTAGAAAAAGGCCTACCTGTTATTTTCTGTCTGTTCTGTGCAACACTTAAGTCACATAGACACATTTCCTTCAGTGAGCTTGAGAAAAAAAAAAAAAAAAAAATCTGAGGTCCTGGCCACCTGGATTAAAAACACTTACATAAGGAGACTCGTCCTAGGGAGAAAAAGACACTTCCACCGACACGAACTCGAGATTTTTTTATTTTTGTAAATTGCCAAAGGCAAATCATCAGAAATAAATTGATTGGAGGATTTCAGGTACCCACAAACAGATATTGAGATCCATTTTATTCTAACAGAGTTGATTCATGTCTGGAGATGCCATCCTAACTCTGTGTGTGTGTGTGTGTATGTGTGTGTGTTTGCAGTTGTCCATGTCAGCCCACACTGCCTGCTGGCACGTAACCTCTGTTGGTACAATCGTCCTTGCAGACACTTCCACCTCCTGACATTTTGCAGCCTCCGTTCCCTGAGGGACAAGTGTTGAGGGAACTGTCAGAGAAGAGCTGTGTTGTAGCCTCTGCTGGCTGGCTTACTTATTCCTTGAAAAAAAAAAAAAAGAGCAGTTTCCAACTGGCTGTGATTTGGGATGGTGTCAGGCAGCCTGTGCTGGCCCATGGCTCTGCCAGCTAGAGCACAGTGATGACAGAGAAAGGCACAGGGCATTCTGGGTGCAAGATGGGGAGTGACCTGAGAGCTGAGGGTATGGATGTGTGCAGTCAGGCACATACATGTTCTCAGACAGTCAAGGCTGCCAGAGTGCAGTGGGGCAGCCTGGTATATCCTGAAGGAGCAACACTCAGCTGCGGAGTCTCTGGTCCAGCAAGATGAGAACAGCAAGTAGCCTTGCCTTCTCCCCGCGTACACCCTAGAGAGACGAACTGTCTACACCCCAGGCTGTGTCATCACAGTGTCTGGGAGTTCTGACTCCCAGTGGTCATTTTCATTTAGTTATTTACTGGCAGATTTATTTATTTATTTATTTATTTATTTATAGATTTGTCAATGGGAAATCTGCAGGGATGTTTTAGGGTCATTTTCCAGGACAAAGACCAAGTTTTATAACATCCTTGGTGTATACAGATCACATTTTTATCTCAAGGTTTGACTGACTTAGGGGCACTGGGTGAACAAAATTACAGGTGAATCACTCTAGGGCAGTGGTTTGTCAACTTTCCCAACCTTGTCACCCTTTACTACAGTTCCTCATGTTGGGGTGAGTACCAATCATAAAACGATCCCATTGCTACTTCGTAACTGCCATCTTGCTACGGTTATGAACTCCAATGTAAACGTCTGACATGCGGGAATGACTCCCTGCGACAGGCTTGTTCTAAGCCTAAGGCATCATGACCTACAGGTTGAGAAAGGCTGTTCTAGGTGAAAATAATCTTTGTGGTATGCTGTTATGATATTCTGAGATTTCCTCTCCTCCAACACTATACCTGGAAACAAATTTTACCTAGTGAACAATTGGCTGCTCAGCAATGGTTACATCAAATCCTCTTTCTACTTAAATGAAACACCATAACTATGTCTAGACTGTTAACATTTAGCCTTGTCTGTGAATGTTTGCTGTGTGCTCTGGACTTTAATGTTATCAAGAAAATCTTTTGTTTTCGTCTTTTTTTCGTGTCTATGTTTGGTTAACGGATGCCAAATACACATTATTCTGTTTTTTAGTAACTTGATTTTAGTCACAGATGACTAACCTGCCCATGTTTCAATATCAAAGTGCAATTCTTTTGCTTAATTCTGACATTGTTGGTGCTGACTATCTTTGAACATAGTAACAGATATCTTAGAGGTGACATTAATAATGGGCTCAAATGAGGATTTTGCCCCCAGACCCTTGCTGTAGGTGCATGTATATGTCCTTGTCATTAAAACTAAAAGGCAGGGAGTTAATAGTAACCTTTGCTTTAGGAGCTTTTCTTTTGTGCTGACATTAGCGCTAGCAAATCCCTGGGTAGTGCTAAAGAATAAGTAAAAAGGCTGAGAAAAGTGATCTTGTCCAGGGGTTATTAAAACATCAGATGGTCTCAGATCCATATACCTACCTGGTTAACCTGGAGTAGTCAAAATCCTTACCCATGTTAAAGAAAGGCAGATCTAGCATGAGGAATGAATACCTCACATGGCCTCAGGCTTCATACACTGGAACAGTGATTGATATAAAGACAGTTCAGATATTCTATCTGACAATGTTATTAAGTATTGTTACTCAGAAAAGTTAAAAATCTATTATGTGCATTTCATAATATATGAGAGGGACAGTCCTGTGTGTGTGTGAGTGTGTGTGTGTGTGTGTGTGTGTGTGTGTGTGTTAGCATTTTGAAGACTAATATTTTCATATAGGAATCTGTTGCAGTAATAGAGAACAAAAGTTCCCAGATAAAGGAAAATATTTTTAGACCGTGTTTTTATCAGAGGAAAACAAAACAGAACAAAACAAAATAAAATACTCCATACATTTATTTCCAATAGCAGTTTTTTCTTATTCCTCTTTCCCTCCTCCTCTTCTTACTATTATTTTTAGTTGTAGTAGTATTAAAATATGGTGGTTGACCCTAAAAAAACAAAGCAGTAGATGTAGTATTTTTGGAAAGCCCAGGTATTCTATTTATTTAAAATGCATCTTTATTAACCTTTAAAAGTTTAATTTGTATTTAAACTGAGGGTTCGAATATGCTTATTCAATTTCAAGGTAATTTACCTATTTGTAAAGCACATATCTACTAGAAGCCAGTTGTTAACTTTGTAGATATAGGAATCAAGAAACAAACGGATGACTCGTTGGATATTTTAAAATCAGTTACACACCTGATGGCCTCACACTTCCTTTTCAGAGCCAACTACCAAGTAACTGTGCTGTTGTGTGTTTGTGTGAAATGAAACACAACAGGGTAAGAGAAAGGTTAGTTATTAAAACAATCAGACGTCCACTTCAGTTGATTCACAATTCCTCAGAGGCCAGTATGACTTACTGTCTATAGAGGAAATCAATTCTTGAGGTTGTTTTAAATCTTAAAAGTACCTTTCCTTAATATAAAAGCCCTTTAATCTTAACTGACAGATCAATTCTAAAACTTTATTTTGAAAAGAAAATGGGGAAGAATTTGTCTTTAGAATTAAAAGGGATTAAAAAAAATGAACCAGACATTCTAAAAAAAAAAAAATCAGGTGATTTTTTTTTATTGCTAATGAAGTCTTGGTGACAAAATAGTTGTCTTTTTGATTTTATCACAAAAAATAAACTGGTAGTGACAGGATGTGATGGAGAGATGTGACATCCTGGCAAATCACTGTCATTGATTCAATTATTCCAATTCTGAATGAGAGCTGTATACAGTGTGTGTTTATGCCACAGTGGGCTTTTTTTAAAAAGTGACTGACATTCATCATATTGGTGAGACAGTTTAAAAAACCTAGTCTTTGTTTTCTACAATGTTGTAAAGCGCAAATAGAGTATAATTTGTGGTATATTAAAAGGAAACTGCTTAACATGCTAGTTAAAGGTGCTTCAAAATATTCTAATTTATTTGAAAATGTATTTTGGAAATTCAATTTCTGCCAACAGATGTTAAACATCTTTCTAGCTTCCACTGTTTACCTGGGGCTTGTCAAATCCTTCAAGAATATGGACCCATGACACCGAAGCCAAGCCCTAGTGTCTTACATGAAACCGTGTTCTATCTGCTGTGCTGAGACATGCTACATGATTAAATATTCATTTACAGGCTCAACCAGTGCTCACAGGTAACCAAGGGTTTAGGTGGCACAGTGGAGCTCTGAGCTTGTCTCAGTTACTCACTCTGTCTGAGACCTATAATATATAACTTGCTTACCAGGCTCCAGGACCTATCTCTAGGGCCCCAGCATTAGTGTAGCTGCCAGCTTGAATTGTCTGTTGACACAACTTCATAGTGCTGAGGTCAACTGTCCAGGACTTTAGAACAGCCGTCCAGCCAGCTTCTGCGTGCGTCCCATCAAGTCCGGTATGAGCTGTCTAATGTGGGGTAACGCAGACTGAATCCCCCAAATATGATTTTTATCTTCACCATTTTAAACAACAGAACACACAAATGCAAACTGTTTCAAATACTAGAAAACAAAGCATTCTTAAAAAAAAAAAAGTCTTGGCAGTTTTTGGTGACCTTTTCAAAAATAAAGTGATCTGAAATGTATTTACACACACCTTGAATTCAATGCTCTACACTCCATGTTTGGGTGTGACATGTGTGTAACCGTAAGATATGAGTCACCATCATCCCAGTGCAACCGTCCACATGAACTAATGACAACGCCAAGGCACACTGTGTTTTAGGTATTTTTTGGGTGTTTACTTAAAAATTAATTAGTACTTAAACACACAGCAGTAGCTAAATGTCAAAGGAAAGTATTTCTGCCAAATTACTTTATACAAAAGCTAGTAAAAAAAACAAACAAACAATGAAACAACCCACACCGCAGAATGGTGGTTCTACTTTGTAACCCAGTGTTTCTCGAAGGCTGGAGGTCAGATCGCCAGGACACGTTTACATAAGCTACTAGCGCTCATCGTCAGGGCTCAGGGCGTCAGGGCGGCAGATAACTTCGAAGAGGTGAGGAGGGAGGGTCTAGAAGTCCAGGTGCTTCTTGCCTCCAGCCATCTTGCTGCAGCCTGTGCCCAGCAGCGTGGAGGATGCTGCCAGATCCTGTTTGCTTGAATGGCCCACTGTGTCTGACAAGTCTGGAGGCAAATGCAGTCGCTGGGGCACATGGTAAGAGAAGAAAAATAAGAAAAATTAATTTTGCTTTCCCGCGCACTTCAGAATACAATATTATGCTCTGTTGATCAGCATTTAGTCTTGCATATGAAATCTGCTAAAACAATCCCTCCGACAGAGCCATTATCATCACACTCCATTCTTACTAGAGCTTTACAAATGACTGAGACTGTTAGAAACCGGACCAAGATTCTCAGTGGAATGTCTTCAGAGTCCAAAACTAAATCTATTAAGATTTTTCTTTCTTAGGAACGAAAACATGCAAATACCCAAATTAAAAAATATCATAAAATTATAGCTTTTTTTTTTTTTTTTTTGGTCTGGTTCTGTTTTTGCCAGGGAAAAATGCCTTTCAATTAACTGCAGCTTTTCGGAGATGGTGGATTCCCATAGAGGCTTGCTTCTCTGTGTGTCTAAGCAGACCTGAGGACCCACGGCATTATTCTACTGTTTTAGGAGCTGGCACTGCCACAGAAGGACGGGCACAGTGAGCTCCTGTAGCATCTACTGCAGGTCTGCCTCAATGCACAGCACTGGAATCAACGTCGATTTTCCCCTGCTCCTGGTTTTATATTTCCCTAGATCCAAGCTTACTTAAATGGATCCACCCCACAGCCTGCCTGCAGGTGTTTCTGTGATTAGGAAGAGATACACACATTAAACAAACAAACCAGTTTTTATTTGGAAAGGAATATAAGACGGATGGTGGTACACACTTTTAATCCCAGCACTTGATAGATCTCTTGAGTTCTAGACCAGCTTAGTCTACAAAGCTAGATCTAGAACAGTCAGGGCTACACAGAGGAACCTTGTCGTACCCTCTCCACTCCCCATCCCCATACTGCACAAAAGGAGAAAGGAATATAAAATTATTTTAATTATTAGTTCTTAGTCTCTCAACCCAAATTTAGTTTAGGAGGTAGAGGTAGGCAGATCTCTGCTGTGAGTTTGAGGTCAGCCTTATTTACGAAGTAAATTCCAAGCTAGCCAGGGCTACACAGTGTGACTCTGTCCCTGTCCCCAGCCCTCAATCCAAATTTAAGGAAGAGGGAGTTGACTTTCCAGTCATTTAAAAAAATCATCATGACTCTTTATTTATTACAGTAAGACATCCATTCGCATGGCCTTTCCATTGTATTCGGTGTCAGCCTCGCTACAGATGATTTCCAGCAGGATAGGTGTAGTTACAGGCAAATACTATGGCATATAGGAGGGCTTCGGTATCTAAAGATTTTAGAACTTGCAGGGGTTATAGAACCACTCCTCCACGGTGACAAAGGGTTACTCTATCTGTTACGTGAGGCACAGAACAGGAGGGAAGTACCACAGGCCTGACAGGATAGGGTTCTCTCATAGGCAACCTAGCTGAGACCTTCATTTTGAAAACTCTCTTCAATGAGGGAAAAAAGCTAGGACCCCAAAAAAATGTCAAAATGTTCACTCACAAGCATATGTTCCTGCTAGATGCTTTCCTGATGAAAGGCTTCCTTGTTTTGTAAACACAGACTGTATGTAAATAATCAAAATATTTAAAAACATTTAAGATAATTTATGAGAAGGTTCTTCCTTGAATTGTTTGCCTCAAACGTGAACATATTTCAGTTGATAAACACTACCGTACAGATAGATGCATGGTCAGCAAAGATGTCAGGCAGGAGGAGGGGTGCAGAACCCTGGGGCGTTCACAAAGAGCTGTCCATTTCATCTGCAGCACCCAGCCTGTCAATTATTAATTGCTTGTTTCTTGAATCTCAGGAGACCTATTTGCTCCCAAATGATTCTTTCAGTTCTTTGTACTCTGTTTGTTACATAGAAGATTTCAAGCAGAAATGAAAGCAAGACAGGCTCAGAGGTCTCGAGGGAAGCATAGCTCCTGGGCCTGAGGATGCACGTGTCTGTGTAATGTTAAAACATCACAGTCCACAGAAGAAGCAGGAGGGAACGAACGAGACCTTTCACTGTATCTGTGTTTTACTTTAGGAGCTCACAGTCACTGCTGAGGAACACAAAGGGAAGTGAGCAGTGTACATATATGGCAGAATTGTTTGAAACTTGGAGAGTTACAGTGTGTGTCTCCAATGCTGGGACCTATCAAGTGTACAGGTAGCCTTATGAAATGAACTCAACAAACAATCTATCTACAAGGCATTCTGAAGTGAGCATATCACCTTCCACAATGTGGTTTCCTTATAACCTATTTATATGAAGAAGTCAACTGCAAAAATCACCCTCATATTGAACTCTCCAGGTTATGGGTCCAAGAAAGGCAGGAGCAGAGAAAGCTTTATAGAGACTTGAGTGGAGACTTAAGCGATGACCTCAGTTCTGACAAGAATGGGATCTGGCCAATTGCAGGAGCAGTATTATATAGGTAGGCTGTGTTTGGAGGCTCAGTCTATATGAAAAAAATCTAAGCAGAAAAGCAAGTGTAGTTTATCCAGGACCAGCAAATAAAACACATTTTTGGGGCAAAACTATTTGCTTAGTGACTGCCTAAGCACTTTTCTCTCTACCTACCCCCTTTTACCTCCCTCCCTCCCTCTTTTCCTCCCTCTCTCTCTTTTCCTTATCTAGGCAACGAGTGTGAGCCAATTGGCCGAATGCCCAACTTTGGAAAAAAACTGACATGTGACATGCTTGGAAATCTTTTGGGTTGAACTGCTTTGAAGAAAAGTCAAATATTCATGTGCTACTTGTGATCAGAATGATATGAGTAACCATTCCTAGTCAAACACTTCACTATAATGCTGCTCATATACTCCTGAAGCACAAAGCAGCTAGGAAATCTGTGCCTGTGCCTCTTGCTTTTGCTGACTTCTTGAATGTGATCACCATGAGATGTAGACTCTTGAGCAGAATGTTTTGTTCTTTCTTCCAAGCCTCCCCTGTGTGCGCAGTGTGATGTGAAGCCGGGAAGAAAGGAGCTCAGGCTCTGGCCTCGCCAGCTGTGTCAGGAAGCTCCTTCTCCTCCGAGGCTTCCAAAGCCTGCACACACTTGACATGTAAACGCTCAGGTGCTGCTGCATCCCAGATCTGTCTTCTGAAAAAGTGTATTGCATGGTGACCTTCTTATGATAAACTGCCAGGCTGTAGTGTAGATAAACTTTTAGATGTTGAGACTTCATTGAATAACAGTTTAAATAAAAACCAGACTGAAATAATGATGAATAAATAGGATGAATGCATGAAATATTCTCAGCATTATAAACCCAATCAAAGGATTCATCTGTCTCTTTATATCTGGGGCCTGAGCAAAGGGCAAAGCAAAAACAGATCTTTTATCCTGAGCTGAAGCTTTCTTCATCCGATGTTTCCTCAGATTCTGAGAGGAAAGCACAGTGCAGACAAGGCAGGGTGACAGCTGGCTGCTGGGAGCCTGTCTTCTCTCTGAGTGCCATGTCTATCTATGGGCAGTGTGGGAAAAGAAAGACCTCTCCTGATTCCCACAGGAAGCTGGGGATGTGCAGCGAGGGATCTGATGTGACCAATGGATTCCTTTCTCAACTACTGCACGGGAGGAAAGAGTGAATAAAGCAAGTTTGGGAGCTTCTGCTGAAGGCATCTGCAGTCCACTGGAAGCCCAGGCTAGAAGCAAGCAGCAGACATGACTGCTCTGTGGACTCAGGTCTTCCTGAGAAGGACAGACTTTAAAGTTCTTCCACAAGGCCTACCTCTCCTTGGTGTTGGGTTTAGCACTATGTATTTATCACTTCTGGTCAGCAATCTACTGACTCTAGAGACATGACAGGGACTTCCTGGCTTAGGGTCTCCCTTCCTCATTCTGTCTCACCCTGACTGCCAGACCTGTGCTCAGCATCCACAGTCCCCAGACAGAAGGGTCAAGATAATGAAAGAAGATTACACCTGGATTTGAGATAAACTGAAGGTAAATACCCATGAAAGTAAGTCTAATCAATTTATGTTTCATATTTGCCAAGAGAAAGCCACCAGGCCGTGTTTGCTTTCTGAAAACAGTTGACAGAGTCCATTTGACCCTCAGCAGAAGGGCAGGGGCTCTTTTACAAATTTCTCATTTACTGTGCAAAGCCAGTTTGTTGTTGTTCAGAACCACACAACATTAATCTTTGAGAACGGTTTCCAACACATTTTAATTTTCTTTTAAATGTAACAAATTTGAGTGAACATGGTGCATCTCTGAGGGGCTCTGTGTTGTCCTCCTAGCGGAACATCTGCCACTCTGCCCTGGCCGAGACAAAGCAGAAGCCATGTTGTAAGAGCACTGGGCATGGAGGTGGGGTGACTGCGGCTCCTCCCTCTGTCCTCCAGCTTTCAGGGTGACCTCTGACAAGGCCCAGTATGCTCATGCATAACTGCCTCACGAGACGGCCACGGAGATCAAATGACATGTACAGATGCTTTGTGAACTCTTGCATGTTATACTAACATATTTAAATCTCTTTGCTTAGAAAAACATATGTAGTGTAACGTGATAGAAGCAAGCGAGGT
Organism: Micromys minutus; assembly: GCF_963924665.1. Taxonomy (NCBI): domain Eukaryota; kingdom Metazoa; phylum Chordata; class Mammalia; order Rodentia; family Muridae; genus Micromys; species Micromys minutus. Next base: position 14,390,058 of record NC_137952.1, read on the forward strand.
TAGTAGGGCAAGGAAGTGAATCTACATGTAGAACTCACTGTACATAACCACAAATGGCAGCAACTGAGTTGCTGGGTTTCTGGAGATCAGGCAGAACTTCAGTATTAGTACATGTTAACTCCCCCTTCCACTGCAGTTCTGACAGAAACAATGGAAGCTGCAGCCACAGTTCCTTGCTTGGCGTTTGGGCCAGTGTATGGTTGTATTAAAAAGGTATGATGTTTTGAATGAGAAATGTCTCCTACAGTCTTGGCCATTAATACGTGATCCCAGTGGGTGGTGCTGTTTGGGTAGGCTTAGATGGTTCATGTTTGCCTCTCTAGATGCCATGCCATCTTTTGTCCAGTTTACCTGCCATCATGAATAGATTCCAACACTCTGGAAATAGAAGTTCAACTGAACTCTTTCTTACATAAGTTGCCTTGGCTATGGTGTTTGATCACAGCAACAGAATAGTAAGTAACACAGAAATTAATTCAAGATCCACATCATCTTAAAAACCTGTCTTTTGTACAGCTTCACTGTTGACAAAATGGCTAATGAACGAAACGTCAGAATAGGAAACTCCTCCAGTTGGGTTCTAATAGTAATCTTTCCTTCTTCACATAATAGGGAGGAAACATGAACAACAAGCACCCATCCCACGCCCCTGCAGAATTTTTCAGTTCTGCAGTGCCTCTATGTACAGAAAGCTTGTTGGCTTTTATAGTCATCCTCTGCGTGATGAAGTGAGTTAGGGCTAAAGAGCCACAACAGAGGCATGCCTTTCCTCTGTTGAAAAAGCAGAAACGCTACTGCTTATAAACTGCCTGTAACTTGATGCTTCTGGCCTCTTCAGTTCTCTGCATGTACACACACACACACACACACACACACAAAGTAAATGTATATATTTTAAAGGATGAAGTGTATTGGTGGGTGACTTTGAGCACAAGGTCTGCTTTCTAAATAAGGGGATCCACTTCTGGCTCTAAGATTGATGCTGAGTGGAGAAAAATGTGTCCATAAGACAGGACCTGAAGTTAGTCATGTCACTTTTACTTACAGCCTGAACTTAAACATGAATAGACTGAGCTGCAACACAGGCGTTGTGCTTACATGTAGGTAAAAATATTGAACAAGTTTATTATCAATGAAGAGCAAAAGCACACTGGGAGTCAACTGGTCCTACGCCACAGTTACAGAAAAGGCTGCATAACAAACCCAGCTCACTGCTTGGGGCTCCAGTTATAGTTTCTAACCAAGGAAACACCTATCTGGCCCCCCCACCTCCGGAGCCTAGAATGTGGGAGGGTAAAGCAATGTTCTCTTGTTCTATCTTGTAGAGAGATCTCTCTGCAGCAGAGAGATGAATTTCCTAACAGAGGCAAAGGGAAAATAATGCAGTTGGCTTGAGACAATTGTCATTATTACAAGGTTTCAGACTGTTGTTTCGGCTAGTAAAGATGTCAGTGTTTTTATGCTATTATATAATGACATTGTTATTATTTGGTGTGGAGTTTGGTAATGCATGTAGTGCATGTATGTGAGTGGGAGCATGGAGGAGCAAAAGGAAGATACTACATGTCTTTTTCTATGACTCTCCACCCTTTTTGTCTTTCTCACTGTACTAGACACTTGCCAATTTGGCTGGTTGGCTGGCTGGCCAGCAAGCTTTGGGACCTGCCTGCTTCTGTTACCGAATGCTTGGCATTTAAACTCAGGTCTTCACGTTCACAAGGCAAGTGCTCTTACCTACGGATCCATCTCTCCAACCTCTAATTATTATACTTTTAACATTTATATTATTCAATAATGATTATATTATTATATTATATCGCAACCATTCTACACTCAATTAAAATACTATAGTGTGGTATGTTTCTGCCCAAGTTTTCATGAACTGTTTACTAGCCTCATATCCAGCCTGTCCAGGGAAAACAATGCCAGGAACCCTCCCCTCTTTATTCTCTTTTTGGATTTGCAAGTGTTCATTTGCTAGTGGCTGGGTATGTCTGGAAAATATTCTGCCACACATGGTGAGGTTTTTGGTTTATGTTTTCATTTTCTTAAGGTCCAATTCATTCTCAGGGTTCAAAATTAAAATAGTTTCAATTAGGGTCATATTTTATTCTATTCTTTGAATTAAAAAATGCATTTAGTTTTGGTTTTTCTTGATTGATCTGAAAGTTAGACAACATCTCAGAGCTGGAACACTGCACATTGGCTGCCCATTGAAAAATGCTCAGGTGTGCAATTATTTTGACCGTCAATTATAACTGACAGTACTGCCTTGCCTCCAAATCTGCTTTCACCTCTCTGAAAGCAGGCTGTGAAGAACTGACTTGTCTAAACACAAGTGTGATTTGTGAAAAGGCATGTGTCTGTGACAGAGATTGCTGGTTTACTCCCAATATCTATTCTCTTTAGAAAGCAAAAGAAATCCCTGAATATTGGAAGGTCCCATGGTCTCCCTGAATGCAGGTTACATTTCCCAGCTTCCCTTGCTAATAGATGAGGTTGAGTGACTGCATTTTAGTCACTGTGTCTTGGGCAAAAGTGCTGCGGTTAATGTTAGAATAAGGTTTCCTTCCTTCCTTCCTTTCATTCTTTTTTTTAAAGGGCATAGGCACTGTCACCTTCCCTCTTTGAAAGGCCAGTAAACATCACCAGGCATGTCCATCTACCTCTCCTCTGGCCAGACTTTTTCTATGAACTAGATAATTAGGGGTAATGCAGTGTGCATCTAAAATCTGGATCAATCTCAGAGTCGGTGATGGCATATGCGCATAATCCCAAGATTTTGGAGGCACAGGAAAGAAGACCAGGGGTTTAAGGCCATCCTTGGCTACAAACAGAATTGGAGGTCAGTCTGGATTATATGAGACTATATCTGTCCTCCTCCCAGAAAAGGTAAAACCAAACCGAACCAAACCGAACCGAACCGAACCGAACCAAACCAAACCCAAACCCAAACCAAGAATCCCTGTATCTTTCTTTGGTCCAATTTCTCCTAGGGGCATAGAAACTCTGAATTCCATGTCCAGATGGCTATGCAGCCTATACAATTCTTGTTTTTCAGGCTGCCCACTCACAAATGCACTGTGCTGACTATGTGCCTACTCTGAAGCTCCCAGAGTAGCAAAGGCATGGTGTTAGTGGGCAATATGGATATCCTGAGTGTGCAGGGTAAGTGTGCACAAATACAGAAGTGGTCCCATTTATAGAAGAGAAAGGAGGTGGCCTGTAGAGCAATTTTCTCTGTCTCATATTCTCAAGTAGAACTCTCATCCTAAACTCCAAGAAACTTATATTTGTGAAAGAAGGAAGAGACATATTTAATGGCTTGGCAACTTTAAAATGTTCCAATGGTTATGTTGTCCTTTCTTTGCAGTCTTGTTCCAGGCTCTACAAGTGCTCAGGACATACCTAACTCCTTTTTCTCAAGGTGCTGAAGCAGCTATCCTGGTCATAAAATGGAAGCCAAGTGCTGAGGAGAACAAAGTGAAAGGACAGAATGAACCTAGGATCTTCTGGTCACCAAAGAAGCTTGGTCACCTAACTGGGTCTATGTGAGAGATACAGATTTCTGTATTAACCAAGATATCACGGTAACAAAAGCCTAACCGCCACCCAATTAATTAATACAGATCTTGGCAAATGACACAAATACTATTAAAGTCCTATGACATACATATGCTTTGAGTTAGTGACTGGAAGATGGGCAGGGAGGTCAAAGATCTCGGACTGTGAGTGTTCTTACTATATCGGAGAACCTGGAAGGCAAACATTATGTCCAGGCGAAGGGTGCTCATTTCTCAATCAAGCCTGCTAGTTCATATGGCTTCAAGGTAACTACTTATAAAATGAAAGAGATCACAGAAAACAAGATTCAAGTCACAGAACAGGCACTTGGTATCCACTCAAACTGCCTTCTGATGTCCCCTCCTCATAGCAGGGGCTGGATGGAAGTGATGAGGGTCTCCAGCTCTGTGCATCTGTGTACTAGGTCTGAAGGTGGAAGAGAAGCAGGAGCAGTCTTCCTGCTGTGCTAACTACTGCAGTTGGTAGGCACCAGTGCAGAGGTGATTGTTCTGGCATTAGCATTCCAATGAGTAGATAAACATCGAGAAGTCTCTGTGGAAGTGGAGGTTGGACCAAAGTTTAAGTGTCCAGCTAGCTGTTTCTTGAGGGTCAAGAAGTAGTTGCAGTGCAAAGTGGGGCTTTCCCAAGGTGGTGGCCAAAGAGTTGTGTATCCAGTAGTAGCTTCTGTGGGATCTCCCACAGTCTACCTTTTATGTCCCCCTGGATTCTGGTTTGGTGGCAATGCCCCCAATGTACTGTCATAGATTTCCTTTCTACATAAAATTACCTATTATCTGTTTCTTGCAGAGAAACCCTACAGCTACATACAGACAAGCACTTTGGTGGGGATAATTTATACAAGGAACCGAGAGGAAGCAAATGGTCTAGCAAAAACATCTAAGGCAGTAGGGTTCCTAATGCTGCAAATATTTGATACGGTTCCTCATGCTGTAGTGACCCCTCAATCACAAACTTACTTTTGTTGCTGCTTTATAACTGTAATTTTGCTATGGTTATGAAAGTAAATATCTATGTTTTCTGATAGATTCAGGCAACCCCTACGAAAGGGTAGCTCCACCCCAAAGGGGTCATGACACAGAGGTGGTGAAAACTGTTTTAAGGCCTTGAGAGAACTGTATTGCCAAAGAAACCACAAAACTAGTCATAAGCCTAGAGTTCAACCCCTAAAGGCCCACTGCTCCTCGAATTCAAAGGGCATATCTTTCAATGGCATCTTCACGTAGCCATATTTGATAATAGCCATAGGAATAATCTCTGAAAGGGAAAAGGAATGATGGATGATTAGGACCCCTTCTCTCTATCCCTATTTTCTGTTCCAGGTCTTACGTATCCAAGGCTAGGCCTAAGCTTGGTATGTAGCAGGGGATGACCTTGAACTTCTGGTCTTCCTGCCTTTCCCGCCTGAGCACTGGGATTACAGTATTTCCCACCATACCCACTTTATAACAAACAAACAAACAAACAAACAAAAAACCTATAGATTCTGGGGATTGAACCCAGGGCTTTTACACACTAAGGCTCATGGAAGAATATGAACATGACCTTGGGTTCCAAAGGACTGTTATATTTGCTAGAGACTGATAATTGTCTGCCAGCATCTAATACAAGGCTAGCAGCTTCATTTTCCAGGCTTCCCTTGCAGCTATCTATGGACCAAGTAACCGAGTCCAAAACAATGAGAGAGCAGGAGTGATGTCACAACTTTAAAGCACCAAAAAGAACTGAACTCAGGCAGCCTGACTTTATTGTCCATACTTTTATTCTCTTTGTGTCAGACTATCTAAACATTAGAGACACTGAGCAAGATAGGCAAGATTCCCAGAAGTCTAGGGTTCTACAGTCAGAAGTTCTACAGTCAGAGAATGAAAGCATGAAAAAACAAGGCAAATGTGAGCCATGTAGATAATAAGCGGTGTTTGAAAGGAAATGAAACATTATGATACAGTACTGGCTGTGGGTTCCACTTTAATTGGTTAAGACCTTCCTTAAGAGCACATTTGTGCTAAGATGTTAATTTTGAGAAGGGGTTAAGACCCAGGCGATGAGAATAAAGTTGAAAAGCTGCGAGGCAGGAGAAAGCTTGGCATGTGTGAAGGGGACAAAGATTCCAGCTTTCCTGGAGCATTAGACAAGTGAACAAATGGTTATTTAGTGTAGTTTGCAGATTAGTAGCAGACCTGGTAGGGCTTGTGCATTATGAGAATTGATTTGGATTTAATTCCAAAGGGCAAGGGCTATCACAGAAGTGATAGAAACATTTTTCTATGGCTATTGATTATTTTCTTACTAAGTCCCATGTAGAAATTTTCAATAATGGGAAACAGTAGTTACTGTAAGCATTTGTATTTTATGAAAGATGCAACAATGTGCAAAGGTGTTCTTTTGATTCAGAAGAAACACTCCAGCAACAACGAGACTCAAGTGTTTTTCCTTGCCCTCTCCCCTAATTATCAGGCTCTGGACACACAGGGCAGGGAGATAGCACAGATGTTTCAGGGTGTGCAAGGACACAGGGAGAGAAACTTCAGAGCCTGAGGTCATCATCGCAGGCAAAGGAAGAAGGCAGGGGATCATGACTGACACTATGACAGGTATCCTAGGGTACTTTACCCAGGAAGTCCCTTTTCTGATTGAGATGAATGAGAAAAAAAAGTTAGAAGTAGTATTAATTCTCAGGTATCTTAAGAATAGTCAGATGGCTTAGGGGGAAAACCTGTGTGTATGTGCTTTAGATATGAGTGCTAAATGCAAAGGATTATTTTAGAAATAATTCAAACTGTTAATCAGAACTTCTTTGCATCTTATTTCCTTCTTCCTTTATAGCTTATGGTATGGACGCTGCACCAATGGTGGCAAAGGCAATTTATCAGTACAATTCAAAGTAGTGCCTGTTCCTTGTCATGGTCTGAAACTGTACGCTCAGTGAACTGCTAGTGCATAAGGTGAGTGTCGGTATCCAGATCCATCCTGAAATACTAGGAGGTGTGAGGTGCTGGCAGAGGCATGACTGACTGACCCTTAGCTATGGACTAGAATCCTAAGATGCATAAAGGGAGAAACTAGGCTTTTGCAACTGGGTAGCTTTACAAATAGCTTAGGCAGCATGTCACTGCTAGCCCACTAGTTAACTTCCAGAGCTGGAAACTCTGGAGAAGTCTCAGCCCAGAAATGAGGCAAGCGTACATTCTTATACCCTGGATAGCATACCCAGGAACACGCGCTGGTTTCCTTTTGGCTGCAAGCAACTGACTCCTGAGAGCATAATGGCCAGAGTGTTCCTCTGTATAATGCCTACAGTGTGTGCAGAGCGCCGTTCTCCAAGGCCCTGAGACGGAGGATGAAGTGCTCAGTGGCAATGGCGATGTAAAGCATCCTGACAGCTCTAAATCTCCCAACTACTCTCCAGTCACTTTGAGATCCCCATATTTAAGGGTCTGCTGGTTCCTGGGTATGAAGAAAGAATTTCTAATGGGGCCAAATGTAGGTATTTACAAGGGGGAATTGTTTCTTTTTTTATTTTTTTATTAGGAGCTGCCTTATGTTCGAGAGTTGTATTTACTTTGTCAAGCTCGCCAGAATGAGAAAACCCCATTGCTAGGCAGCCTAGAGTGCGCATGAAGTATTTCTGGGCATTCAGAACTGAGGCATGTGCTGCCCAAAGGCAGGTTTCATTACAGAGTGTTATTTAGTCCTCTTTCGCCTCTCCCTCCTCACACACCCCAACACAGGAGCACTTCCGTAACAGGGGATCTTGGTTACTTTATGCTGTAACATATTTACATGATTGAAACGCAACAATCAGCACATCTGTGAAACCTGAGGGACAGGCACACTTTAATGGCTTCTTGAAGCAAGCTGATTTCCTGGAGCTTTTAATCTTTATTCTGTCCTGCATGCATGAACAAGCTCTCCTCTACTGTAGGTATTTGACACAGTCTACCTGGTATGAATGTGAATGAAAAGAAAATAACACAAAATTAATTTTATGTTTTATCTTTGCCAAACCATTCCTGACTTTTTTTTCACCAGTTCAATGTGCATTGAGGACTGGGCTATTATTTCTGTCACATTGTGTTAGAATTCATACAAATGTAGCTAGGTAGTAGGTTTTGGTTTGACAAGATGAAATGTGGCTTGCTCTGTATTGATTGGACAAAACCAGTTCATAATGAATGGATAGTATCTAGCACAGCAAGGGTTCTCCTTACTTTTCATGGTCAGACAAGGCATACTCTTTCAGGTGGTGAGCATTTCAACTAAACTAACAGCCAGGTGGTGCTGGGTAGCACTGTCCGATACATGCTGTTGTATGCATTCTGAGATTATACATGTATTGCAGTGGTCTTAACACAATTTAGAAAAGAAGTGATATTAAAGCCTCTGAAATGGAAACTTCATTTCCTATTTGAGTTCAGAGAGCATGTTAACCCTGGAAACCCCAACCTCAAGTATCAGAAAAGTTACTGAAGATGAATAAATGAATCTGGTTGTACACCTACCCTGCATATGTGCTTCCTTCTACAGCCCCCTTCTCTCCCAGTGTGGGATGGAGATTGAGAACACACTGGCTGGGCAGAGAGAGCCAGTACCTTCTCCACAGGCCTTGGAGTAGTAATGGGGCAGCTACACACTCAGCACTCTGGCTAAGGGACACAGACTAGAGGCGGACACAACTCCAAAGAGGAACTCTGCAGAGATGACTTCACATGGAAGATGCATGCATTGATGCAAGTCAGCCTCAGACTGAAAGGCTCCGTGAATAATACAAAATAGAGGAAACACAGAAAGTAAAGCAAGAACACAATGAGAAATACAGGAAAGAACAAAATATCTGTGAGAATACAGATACGTAATTGGCTACTTTTCAGTTTTTCT
>NC_137952.1:14403517-14698517 GCF_963924665.1 Micromys minutus
CTCACAATTATTATGTATATATATATATATATATATATATATATATATATATATATATATATATATATATATAAATACACATACACACACTATTTAGTTTCACTGTCTTGTTTTTGGTTTAGATGGCAAAGGTTGTGCTAAGTATCTTGTGAGTAGAGATCCTTTTGGTCTGCTTACCACACTTATGCAGGGCGGTCTGTCCATCTGCCTGGATTATGCACTCCAAAGTTCCTTGGCCCTGTGGAAGCTCCACTTATTACTTAAATCTTAACCTTCATCTCTGGCTTGACAGCAATGCCATTGTTTTGCTTACTTCCCGATAGGAAGGCTGGCAGTCTCCTGTGAGACTGGTGCCAGCGGAGCTCTGTGGAGCAGCCAGTAGGAGTCACTTGGAGCAGATGGTCATCATCCTTCCCCACAGCCCAAATCCGTGGTCTGGGTGGCAAAGTCCCAAGACCACACCTACATACATGCCAACTGTCCTTATTTACTAAGATACTTCTTATTTGTTTAGCTTAATAAATCATTTCCCCAATATCTTTCCAAAATGATTTATTTGTTTTTTTTTTGTAATTTTCTTTGATATACCTTTCTATAATCTTTTCTGCATTCTATCCCTATCCTATGTTGCACATATCAGTAGAATATTTTTTAATCCAATTTCTTCTTGCTTTCATAAAGACCCACCTCTGCTATAGCAATTTTACACTGCTGCTGTTGTATACCTAACCGGCTGAGATTTTACTTCAGACACAAAATCTACTAATCATTATTCTATTTGTTCCTATTCTTGAAATTTAAAATATTGAAATTGAATATATCATTCTACAAAAAAAAAAAACTGTTTAATTGCTCTGAGTAGTAACTTAATAACCTCTGAGTTGATAAAATAGCCTAAAATGTCAACAGCTAATGTCATCACAGAATTGAACTTATAGCTCAATTTTTAAAAAGAGTTAAGCTTTCATAAACTACTAAGAAATAGGTTACTTATTTTCCTACTCTGGAGTTGCTTGCTACTGGGAACGTAGTAAGGAGCATGCTTGGAAACAGTTAGTGGATAACTTGTATGTGGCAATTTTAGGTTGGAAAGGCACTAATGTATATGGCCAAATCCACAAAATTTTGGTTTAAAAGAATATTCATGAGTTCTGCTCTAACAATTATAATGCACACATGTTAAAAATAACTTGTAGTTAATTTTCTTTAAGATCCAAGTGGAATATAATTTAAAGGAGTTGTCAAGGTATAGAGATTGGTAGTTTTAGTTCTGAGAAATTACATCTAAATCAAATTTGTTATGAATTATTATACTTAAATAAAATCTATTATGAGTCTTGCATAAAGTGAAAAGCCACTTTGAAACACAAATGTTTTCCATATGTCTTTTAAATTACACACTAAATAACATATAGTGCACTTAAACAAACACACTTGTATTTCAGGGAAATGACCTGCCATTGCAGGAAGAGAAAGTCACACCAAGAAGATATAATCCAATCTTAAGACAGAGTTTCAAGTAATTTTCCTTTAGGGCACAGAAACATACTGAAAAATACCACAAAGCTTACAGAAAAAAAAAAAAAAAAAAAAAAAAAAAGAATAGTCTCCCTTGGGCCTAGAATACTAAGATTACATGTAATGTGGTGATGTGTGCTTCCTAAGCTGAGGCATTTAGAAAAACAGAACAAAGTGAGGAGACAGTGTTCTGCTGAAATATCACTGGAGCTCCCGAGTAGACAGAGGAAGTTTCTAACCCTGTATGGAGCACTGGGGAAGAGACCAATGCGGTCATAGTCACCACTGTTTGATGAGCTTACCTGGGTACTTGGATTATCCATAAGAACTATTCAGGTGGTTAATTAAAACCACTTACAAGGAGCTTGGTGACTACCTACCTACCTACCTACCTACATACATACATACATACATACACACATACACACACACACATACATACATACATACATACATACATACATACATACATACACATATACACACACACATACATACATACACATATACACATACATACATACATACATCATACATACATACATGTTCATCCCTATTTCTCAGAAGGCTGAGGTGGGGGATCACAGATCACAAGGTTTGAGCTGTACAGTGAGAGCCTGTCTCAAACAAAGAAAGCCTACTATAGAGTATGAGCATTAAATGAAATGCAATGCTACTGGTGCATACAAAACAAGTCTTTAAAATACTATTTTTATTTTGTGTGTATGGGTGTTTTCTCTGCACGCTTCTCTGTGTACCATGTGTGTGCCTGGTGCCCATGGAAGTCAGAAAAGGGGATCATATTTTCTGGAACTGGAGTTACAGATGGTTGTGAGCCACTGGGAATTAAATCTGGGTTGTCTGGAAGAGCAGCCATTCCTCTAACTGCTGAGCCATCTTAAGTCTCCAAACAAGTCTTAAAAACACATTGCAGGCTGTTTTAGACTTTCTGACTGGTCTGAGAAGATGCATTCATAGTAGTGGAAGTAGATATTTTAGAGCCTTGCTAAAAGGGAAGTGAATTCTTACTTTGAATATCTTTTATGACAACAGTTCTTTTGGAAATGAAAGGCTAATTGGAATTTCTACAAATGATACATTTTTCTTAACACTTGTAAAGTAATATTAATTATAATTGTGTCTAGTCATTCAGGATAGGATCAATTAATTTTAAATGGAGGATTTCTATATAATTAAACATTAGACCACCATGAAAACTCAAAATGAAACTTTTAATAAAACTTTTGATAAGTTCTCTCTTTGCTTTTTTTTATTAGAAGGAAAAATGCACTAGGACACTGGAAGGACTAATGTACTAGGCACACTAGGCAAAATGTACTTCTGCTTGTCTCTTTATAGGCACATGCGCACGTGATTAGTTCTTATCATGTAGAGTCTTTTAACTGAAATATCAAGGAATTTTGTTAATTTTCACTGAACGAAATGATGAATGAAGTAAGTCACAAAATTATACCCAGACACCTAAACACATTATATACCATGCCAGGGACATTATCCAATGTTTACATTTAAAAAAAATTTTACCATTTTGTCAATTTACCAGTAACAAAGCCAAATCCCTTCATCCAAAATGTTTAGTATGGGGTGAGGCCTTGCATAGTATCTTACGACAAGCACTACCTGACAAAACTTGTGGTAGGTTAAAAAAAATAAAAAGAATATTCTAGGCTGATAACGTCTCTGCAGGGATAATAATATACTTTAATTGAGACATGGCACAATTACTATCTACAAAACCTAGTAGTGTAATCCCAAGTCCCTGCAGGTCTACTGTACAACACAGACTCCATGGCTGGAGTGATGAGCACTGCATAGAAGTGTGACCCACAGATTAAATCAGAGGTGGGATGTTATGACAATCTTTGAGGAATTTACCCAGGGGCAGGAAATTCAACTATGGGACAGCATTGTTAACACCCTCTAAAATTAGGAGGTGAAACGGAGGCAAGTAAATTCAGGTTGTGCTGGAAGGCTTTCAGAACCATGTCATACAGCTACAATACTAACCACAGCTTAACTTGAAATTAAAAACATAAGGCTTATCAATGACATTAAGTATAAAATTGCTTAATATTGTCTTGAAGTGTTTTAGTAATTAGATCGACTAGGATGGAAAAGACATAAAACTGCAGGCTTGAAACTTGAAGCATTAAATCAAATCTTATATAGAGCCAAGGGGATGGTGATAATCTTCTAGTATATGCTCCACAATATAGCATTTTATTATTTTCTCTTTTAATAACATGTATCAGAATATATTTATATAAAAATATAACAAACTGCTATCTCTACTTCTTGGAGTCATTTTTCTTTTTTTAAAAATCAGGATGGTTTCTTCTCTTAGAAAATCTGAGCCGTCAGGTCTGGCATCTTGTTATGAGTCCCATCAGGCCCGGGGTCTTTCAATCACACTCAAGTGGCATTTGGAAGCACTTCACCTCTGACAAGTTTAGTGTGCATGTGTGTAATACATGAGTGTTTTCAACTTCAGGAAATGAGTGCTGAAGAGGGACCCTCGATAGCATTGAGAGCTTATTAGCCACTGTTCTCTGTCATCTCCGAAAAGAAGCTCGGAGAGAAGAGCCTCTGTGAGGACGCTGGGCAGCACATTCTGAGGGAGGAGCAGCACACACACTTGTCAGCTCCCAAACGACAGGCTGCCACTAAATTATCATGCTTGCTGGGGTCCATCTGAGAAAAATCTGTAGTCTGGCTTAGAAAGAATTCAGAGAAGCACACATGTAACCAAGATCTCTCCTTTAGACTGTTTTCCTCTTGCTCTGAAATCTGCCTTTCCTGAGGTCAACCCAAATCCCAGGGGATGTATTTTTAACTCCTTCCAAGACACCTCCTACTGTGGCTACACCTCAGAAAGTATACACTAAATCAATCTTTCAGTGACTGTGGGCAGAAACACATTGACTTAGGCAGTTAATCTGACTTTGATAGCTCTGTAGTCCTGAAGGCAGACCATAGTGTTGTAAGATATACTTTTTGGTGACTCTTTTAGTTTTTCACTGAATTTTGTCAAATCACCGGAACTGCCTAATTGGAGGGTGGCGATGTAGTGGATACTTGCAACAGTATATCAGATCTTGTGACTATTAACATAAAGTTGGCAGGCACTACAAAGAAGACCATGCTGATAGAGCCTGGGGCCTACATTCATTGATCAATTTTCGCTCAAGTCTAGGTATACAGTCTTCTTATTTCCAAATTCTATTTGCCAGGGACAGTGCATTACCCTGTATGATTTTTTATAATAGATGTTTGTTACACTTTTCAAATTCTTCAGTTTTTAGTCCCTAGCCAGGCATACAAACACTTTGAATTCTAGAACTCAGAAGATTCAGAGGCAGGTGGATCTGTTGAGGATGCTTGCAGCTGACCAATGGATTGAATATAGGGTTCCCAATGAAGGAGCTAGAGAAAGGACTGAAGGAGCTGAAAGGGTCTGCAACCCCATGGGAAGAACATTATCAACCAACCAAGTGAGGTGGTGAGGGTGGTTGGGAGAGGGAGCACTTTCATGGAGGCAAGTGGAGGGGGAGGGAAGGAAAGGGGATAACATTTAAAATGAAAATACAGAGAATATCCAATAAAAAATTTTTAAAAAAGAAAAAAAAAATAACACACACACAGAGAGACAGAGAGACAGAGAGACAGAGACAGAGAGAGAGAGAGACAGAGAGAGACAGAAAAAGAAAAAGCTTGCCTGTCTTTTACCAAGCTTACCTCTCTTTTACCAGATTTTTCCAAAATGTAGAGACAGGAGAAGACACATTGATGGGGATTTGGAAGGTGATTACCAAGGATCGTCTGAAATTAGTTTTCCAGTGGGAACACTATATGCAGGAATTTGGTGGTTGAAAGAACCTGAGGCTTTGTCTTGGCTCGGGCTGTAGCAGCCTTACAAATAGAGGACAAAGCCAATTGTGTCCAAATGCGTATCTTACTGAGCAGAGGGGGCCTGGGATACAACAGTGTACACTCAACTCATACAAAAGGAAAATGGTGGTCTTCTGTGAGTTCCTTCGTTCTTTCTATCTTTATAACGTAAGGTATTTGATATGTGACAATATTGACCAGATAGTAAATCCCGAAGGCTGAACAATTCTGCAAAGATACTTAAGGAAGAGAAGGTATATTCTTTCTGCATGTTCATGTAGACACTGTCTGCCTAAGGAAAGGTAAGCCATGAATAAAGGAGCTGAGTGTGGACAGCGAGTTCAACACCTAGGGAGAGCATAAGAAACTAAAATGAAAAAGCTGAGATTTTATCATTTATTTATTTTTACAACAGAAAACATTTAAATGAATCTTGCTTTAAAAAAAACAAAACAAAACATAAGCCATCAGGGATATACCTCAATAGGGAACAAAACCAAGAAAGCATATATTTCCTATTCTTTGAGGACTCTGAGAAATTGGGTAGAAAGTAGAAAATGTTAACATCCAAGAACAACACAACACCTTTAAAAATTAATTATTAAATTATTTGATTTTATTTTTTTTGTGGAAGAAAAGCTCTGTGGAAGTGAGCTGAGTAAAGGAGTGTCAGACCTTTAGGCAAGATGAGGAAGGGCTCAGCCCCTCTACCTGGCTGCCCCAGGGGAAAGCTATTCAGACAGGGAAAGGAGGTGTTTCCAAGTGAGAAGGTTAAGAAAGCTAAAAAAGAATCAGCTGCTCTTCCTAGAGGCTCCAGGAAAAACAAAAGCAAAAACAAAACAATCCAAAATGGTTCCTATAAAGTCTAAGAAAGCAACAACAACAACAACAAAAGACAAACCCTAACTGTAAGTGCTGAGGCTGGTTTTTATCACTACCATTAACAACCTTGGAGGGTGCCTGCCTGCCTAGCAACCGCTCCAGCTCTCAGGAGGGGCTTCACCTACATCACAGGAGACATGAAGGTTTGGGAAGCTGACTATGAACACATCAGTTTAAAAACATGTTCCACAAAAGCAAACAAAAGACAACAAAGCTCTAGACTGTTAGTTTATTTTTGTTTTCTAGTTGCAGTTGTGACTATGTGGCTTTATTTATGCATTTAGTTTTGAGTATTTCTCAATTGTCTTTGTCTCACCCATAATCCCTCATTTCTTTGGAAAGCTCTAAAATCAGGTTTTGTTAACTTCTCATTGAAAGGGTCATATGTCTCTTTTCTTCCTAACCTTTAACACAATTTTTGATGTTTTTGAAACTTCAGACATAACAGCACCCAAGTCTTTGCTGTTTCTACCAATGTGTGCTGTGGACCCCCTCCAAGCTAGTATGTGTTAAAGGGTGCTTTCAGACACTGCCACAGCCACACAGTGCTTCCGTATGCTCCATGGCTATCAAGGGATTGCTCAAATCAGTTATACCTTGCTTCAGTTCTGCTTTTCTCTTATCAGGAAGAGCTTCCTCTTTCAATGACCCTATATTAATTATCCTAATTATACCACACTTAGGTTTGGCCAAGCCCTAGCACCTTCCTTCTTGTAGGCCCAAATGACCCTTTCTTGCTGAGCCACAATCACACACAACACTATACAATTTTATACTTTATTATATAGATGGCTGTTTCACATCAGCTTGCTTCCCTTAGAGGCTAAAAGAAGAGAGAATTATTTGAGAAAGAATACACCAATAATATTCATTTCAGTGTCCACTAAGGTCAATGTCATTCAGAAGCTTATACGGTAAGATCTTGAAGGCCTAGACACTGTCCCCTCACTGTGATGGCATACAATTAAGGAACTTGTTCATTTCAGAAAAGGAAGACAACCCAAGGGTGTTCGACAATTACCATTATGGGACTCATGATCTATGACTTTCAGTTATTGTTTTACAATAACTGAATGTTATTTGTATTGTTATGTTACTATGTAATTATATGTAATGTTAATGTGATGTTTCTGGCTACACACAAGTATAATTTTAAGTAATAGCTGTGCTTTAACCTCATTTTGTATTAGTCATCTGGTACTAAATATTAAGCAACCTTTTAGGGCTTGACACTAACTTGCCTTCAACTTACTTTCTATTACTTGGTTCCTAAGTTATGTGCAAAAATCTTTTAATATTAAGATAGTAACTCTCTGAACCCCACACCCTAGGGAAATTAGCTGTTTATGGCACTGTCTTTGTGACATATTTGGGGTTATTACTGGTATTAAGCTTAATTGGTTCTTCTACTTCAGCCTCCTGAATATCTGCATGATATCATGCTGACTTCAAAAGAAACAGACAGGGGCTGGAGAGATGGTTCAGTGGTTAACAGCACTGGCTGTTCTTTTAGAGGTCCTGAGTTCAATTCTCAGCAGCCATATAGTGGCTCACAACCATCTGTAATGAAATATGACTCTCCTGATGCATAAAAACAGGGCACTCATATACATAAAAATAAAATAATAAATCTTAAAGTCACAGTCAACCTGGAGACAGCACAAAGATAGTGTGAGAAGATAATTTTCCTTTTTTGAGATTTTGGCAGTACAGAAACTGCTGAAGAGGCTCTGTACACTAAAGCAACACTCATACAGTACTGAGCTCCAGAGTGACTACCTTCCCATTATTGTGTATCTATTTCTTGCTCTGGACAACCCATATCTGCTATTAAGGTAACATATGACATAAATACATCTGAGCAGCTCAGGATAAACCACACCAAATCATTTTGCTGAAATCCACTTACAGAGTTGAACAGTTAGTGTGTCATACTAAACAGTTGGCACATCCCACATCTTTGGCATGTAAAAGCCTATTGGGTTTAGACTTATGTTGTTTAAATGATGCCAATGTGTACTTCTCACCTTCTTAAACAGAACAGAATTCCTTAGGATGCCAAACAGAAATCTATCCTATGGGACTAAGTCATGCCAACAGTTTAATGCTGCATGGAAGCAATACTGGAACAGTCTGAAAGGGGAGATCATCTTTTCCCAGTCATAGACTAAGGCCTCCTAAGTGAAAATTAATTGTGGCTCTGGAGATTGTTTGGTTGATGTTAGGCCAGAATGCCAAATCAGGTAATTCTGTGCAGACTTCAGAGTCAGTGCTATATGCTTTTCCAATTGCACAGCCTCTAGCTATGACCTGCTTTCTTAAAGATTCTCCTGGCAACCATGTTTGCTGTTTCAGAGCCTCAGAGCAAAGTGCATCAGTGAAGCTGGAAAGAAAAACTATCGATGTTCATTTTCAGAATTAGAGTGGTGATCCAGCCAAACAGGCCTCTGAGTAAATATTGAAAAAATACTTGTTGCTTATGTGAACTAAATGGAAAGGGTGACATTAGTCATGCAGACTGTGGACTTGCTTGTGAATGAAAAGTGTAGCAGGCCACAGAGGTCCCTATGGAGTCAGTGAGCAGATGGTGTTTAGTCACATACTTTAATTTTAGAAGTCTGTTTCAGTTTTAAAATCATGGTGACCTACTATGAGTTTGACAAGAGAGTCTACAAAAAAAAAAAAAAAAAACATTAGTAAATAAAACTACCAAACAGAAGTTGAGTAGGTTCTAGTTACAACAGCTTTTCATTATTAATGACCCTGGACAGCAATAAGAATACAGAGTTTTGCGACGATGCCACCCATGCCAGAGAAACAGATTCTGAGTTTAACTCAAGAAAATCATACTTGAAATAACTGTAAGACAGAACAAATCAAAGTGAGGTATCATAAAAATGGAGAATTTCTGATACTTAAGATAAACAGCAACTTCACAGCTTGAAAGTAAACATCTAAGTTGACTTAGCAAAGACTGTGTTTCAATGTAATAGCCACATTTATTTTTCAAAGATGATTAGGTTCAGAGACTTAATTGTCTTTATTAATGATGACTGCTAAACCTTTACTGGTATTGTCCCTTTCAGTACAAATGTGTCTTAGAACATTTTTCTGTCCTTGGTTATAAAAATGTCTCCACATAGTTCAAAACATGTTGTTTTTTTTTGTTTTGAAACAAGACCCACCCCAATGAGTGAAGTACATACAATTGTTAACCATAAGCACAACACACTGTACTTTTCAGGACAGAAAATGTCTCCAAAACTTTTCAATCTGCCTAATTTTATCCAAGCTAAAAAGCAATTTTATATTTTCCTTTTCCCCAACCCCCACCGAAGCAGTCGGCCTGTGTTTTGACAAGTCTGCCTGTTTTTAACATTCTGTGGGTAGAATCAGGCAGTACTGTGTGTGATTAGGTTCATCCATTCTGCACTGTGCTCTCACAGTAGGTACACAACTGTACTATTCGTGGCAGGCATATTCTAGCATATTCCATGACAACTTGGTTTATTTGTTCCCAGCCCCTGGCTGCTGTGAATAATTCTGTAAGAAGCATGAGCACAATTATCCAGTTGAGATCCTGATTTTACTCTTTTAGTAAAATACTCTTCCGAGTGGGGATGTGGGCATCAGATTGAAGCTCTACTTTCCCTCCTTGATGTCTAAACACAGTCTTTCATAAGTCACACAAATGTTCACATTCCTACAATAACATTCTTACAAAGGCTTCAGTATTTCCCCATCCTCCTCAATGAATGGTCATGTGGTGTGTTATAAACCTGTTGGTGCTCCATGTCTTTTCTGGAGAAAGGTCTACTAAATTCCTCCACAGTCTTCTCCTTTTGCAGTTCTGGGGATGGAGCCCATGCTAGGCAGGTGCTGTTCACCTACGTCCTAATCCCTGCTTATTTTTCAAATTTGTTAATTTATCCTTTTGCTATTATATAGGTTTTGGAATTCACGATGTATTTTTGGATACTAACCTTTTATCATACATGGATGGCAAGTATTTTCTGATTTGCCTAGCTAGATATGTTCTTTTTTTCCAGCATTGAGAGATATTTAGTCTGGTATAGTCCCATTTGCTTATTTTTGCTTTTATTGTTTGTGTTTCTAAAAAAATGTTTTAATCATTGTTTTATGTGTTTTGCCTGCATGCATGTCTGTGGACCATGTGCATGCCTGGTGCCTGCAGAACCAGAAGAGAATGTTGGATCCTTTGTAACTGGAGCTACAGACTATTGTGAGACACAATATGGGTGCTGGAAATCAAATCTGGGTCCTTTGGAAGAGCAGCAGTTCTGAGGATGGCACCTAGGGCCTTAGGCATGTGAAGGAAGCACGTTATCACACCATCACTACCTAGATTCCTAGACTCCCCCTCTATCAGCTAACGCTGGCTTCAAACTTTCAATCCTCCTGCCTCTATCTCATGAGTGTTGGAATTTCAGGTGTTTCCCAACACCATCATGTCAAGCTTTGTTGCCTGTACTTTTGATAACATGTCCATGAAGTCATGGACATATCATGGCCATAAAGCTTTTGTCTTTTGCTTTTAGAAATTTTACATTCAGGCCTCAATGTTAAGCCTCTAACACACTTGAGTTCATTTTTGCATATGTTGTATTCTTTAGGCTTTCTTCACTCTTGCATGCAGATGTCCACTTTCCCCGATATTGTTTGTTGAAGATATCGTACGTTCCTTACCACATGTAAATTCTTGGTGCCACTGTCAAGGACCATTTAACTGCATATATGTGACATCTTGGCTTTTTCCACTGTTTCATTAAGTCTGTATACATGCTGAGGCTGGTGCAACATTGTTTTCCTTACTATATCTTTGTAATAGAGTATTAAGTCAGGAAATCTGAGGCTCACAAACTTTTCTTCCTCTTCTTTCTCATTACTCAAGGCCTTTACAATTCTGATGAATTTTAGCATTAGTCTTACCATTTTCCCACTGGGATTTTATCAGTAATCTATTGAGATTGAGGACTGCTGAGAAGCATGTTTAAAAAACTATAAATCTTCAAATCTATGGATATAGATTTCCTTTTATTAATTTGTATCTACTTTACTTTCATTTTTGCAGAGTTTTATAGTTTCCTGTAAACAATTCATTTGCCTCCTTTGTTAACTTTATTGTCACATGTTTTTAAACTTTGATATTTTATAATTGAAATGCTTTCTTAAATTTTTAAATATTTCTGTACTAGTATAGAGAAATATATAGTTTTGTATGGTGTCTGCCTTTATCCTGAGACACTGGTAAACGTACCAGTTCTGTTTTTTGTGGTGGATATATGTACAGGGAAAATCTAAACTTTCCACCATACAATATCATGCCACTTCAAGCAGAGACAATTTTGTTTGGCACAGATACCTTTTATGTACTTACTTTCCTTGTCCAATTGTTTAGGCTATAGCTTCCAGTATTATGTTAAATAAAAGTGACAAGTGTCCTTGGTCTGTCCCTGATATGTAGGAAAAGCTTTCAATCTTTCATTGGCTATTCCGGCTGTGTGTTTTTCCTATATGGCATTTTGTTTTGTTTTTGATATAGGATCTCTCTGCATACTGCTGACAGTCCTGGCTCTTCATTGTAGGACAGCCCCGGACTCTCAGAGATTCGCCTGCCTCCCAGTTGGGATTAAAGGTGTGTGCCATTGAGTTTGGACTGTATGGTATTTTTAGGTTGATGTAATTTCCTTCTATACATATTGATTATTTATATCATCAAAACATTGTCTTAGCTAGGCGTGTGCCTATTATGCCAGCATTCATGAAGCAGAGGCAGGATGTTTCTAGGAATTCAAAGCCAGCCTGGGCTACATGGTGAGTCTCAGGCTAGTTAAGCTACATAGCAAGATTCTGACTCAAAACAAACAAACAAATAAACAAACAACAACAAACAAGCCAAGGGAAGGCAAACAAAAATGTTAACTTTTGTCAAAGAAGTTTTTGCAATTATTTAAAAGATAATTTTTGTATGGATCCACTAATTTTTGTATGTTGGAATATCTCTGTATCTCAAGGATACATTTGGTTACAGTATATAACCCATTTCAAGTAATGCTGAATTTCGTTTGCCTTTTTTTTTTTGTTGATGAGTTTTGCATCTATATTGCCAGAGATTTTTTTTTTTTTTTTTTTTTTTTTTTTTGTGGCAGGTTTTTCTGGCTTTTCTTTCAGAGTAATATTGGCCTAATAAAATGAATTTGGATGTGTTCCCTCCTCTTCACTTTTATTTGGAAGAGTTTGAGAAGAATTGGCATTAATTCTTTTCAAAATGTTGGTAGAATTCACCAGTGAAGCCATCTGCTCCTGGGAATTTCTTTGTTGCAATTTTTTTTTTTTGATGACTACTGAAATCTTGTAGCATAGCTATTTAGATTTTCAAATTTTTCATAATTTAGTCTTATTAGGTTATATATTTCTAGGAGTCTATATTTAAATCAAACAATAATTCGCTTTGTCCTTTTCCTAGCTTTTTTCCTTCTGTAGAATCAGCTGTAGTGTGCTTTTAATTCTTGAATTTACTTAAGTCTTCTTTCCTTTTTCCTTACTCTAGCTAAAGTTTGGTCAGTTTGTTGAAGTTTTCAAAACATATCTTAATTTTTTCTTATTTTCAATTACATTCATTTCTTTTGTAATAGATGACCTAGCAGATGTTTCCTCTTTCCTACTGACTTTGTGCCTAGTTCTGTTTTTCAACAATAGTGTCCTATGTGTTTAGCTCGTTCATTTGAGATATTTATTTTTGTTTAATGTGCACTTTGATACACTTTTTTGCTTTTATTTCTCTCAAGATGTCTAGTTTTCATATATCTATGAACTTCTTATTTCTTTTTGTTAGTGATAAAGTTTCATGACACTAATATGAGATATTTACTTGGCATAATCTGAGTCTTAAAGTTAAGATAGTGACTGATCATGTGACCTCCATGAAAGAAGCTTCAGTTATCCTTGAGGAAAACATGCATTGCTGTGGTTGGGTGAGAAGCTCTGCGTGTCTGGTGGGTCTCTGTTCTGTTCAAGTCGCCTTTCCTTGCTGACCTTCGGCTTGGATAATCTACCCACTGATGAAATAGCCTACTATTTTGTTTACTGTCTAATTCAGTTCTATCAATGTCTGTTTCATACATTTGGTGCAAACATATTTATACCTTCCTGGTAAAATTATCTGTTTGTTGTTATACAACATTCCCTGTTTTTGGTCTCTTGTGACAGTTTGCAATGAAAAGTCCTACATTCCTTTGGCTTTATTCTCACTTTTCACTCCTAATTGGCTCCTTTGACTGGGTAATTTCAAGTGGCATCTCTTCCAGTTCACTGATTCTTTCTTTGGCTTCATCAGTTCTGCTGTCAAACCACTACTGAAATTTTCATTTTAGCTCTTGCATCCTTCAGCTCCATAATCAGTTTATGTTCTTTTTTTATGTTTCTATTTCTTTGCTGAAATTCTCATTTCCATTTTTCAAGTTTGCTGAATATCTCTGTGACACTCAGAATTCTTTCTTGGTAATTTACCATTTCCACTTTATTTATATTATTATTACTGTAAGAGCTTGTTTCTAGAAATTTAGTTTGTTCCTTTGATCATGCTGGACTCTGTTTCTTCATCTTCCTTGTAACTTTGTATTAACACATTTGACAGTCTTTTCAGATTGGTTTGTATAAGAAGAGACTTTTACCAATCAGTCCAGTAAGGGATTCTGGGGCCTACCCATTTTTTTCTGTGTTATGCCATTAGATTTTAGGATTGGAGGAATTGACTGGTTCCTTTTTGCTAAGGAGCTGTTTATTTCTTCCTCTCCGAATGGTCTCTTTGCTATAACTCAGGTCTTTTAAAGCAGCAGAAGACAACCAGCCCCCCCCCCCCCAGTAGTAGGCATCTAGAGATACTTTTAGTTTCATCCCTTTCCCAAGTCAGGATAGAAACCAACTAGATGCCCCTCCCAAAAGCTGAATGCTGGATGTGTGTTCTAGTCTCTTTCCCAGAGGCCACCAAGCTCTACTGTCCCATGTCCATAGGTCTCTTGGTTCTCATGGCCCCCACACACAAAAAGCATGCAAAATCATTCTATGCTCCAAATGAAAGGACAAAACAGGTAGTCTTTGGGTAGCTTCTCCTGGAAGTCAGGACACCAAATGTGAACCAAGTAGCTCAAAGTTTCCTCAGGAATTAATGTCCCCTCTAAAATTTACATTGATGTAATCATATAAATTAAGAAGTGGGGGCCTTGAGAGATAACTAAATTATGACTGCACACTCTCTTGAAATAGAGCAGTACCATTATAAAAGGCTCACCAGGGCTTCAGACTGCCTTTGACACTTCCACCCCTTCTGACACATGAGACACCCAGATGGAACAACTGATGGAGATGGGCCTCCACTAGACACCAAATCTTCTAGCAGCCCTTCATAATCACCAGAATGATGAGAAACGAAAAGGAAATAAATGTTACTGTTTAATTATATGATCTAGTATTTTGTCTTAGCAGTGTAAATAAGTTAAACTTTCTGAAAGGGCTCTGATCAGAGGATGCACAGAATTTCCTAGAAGTCCAGCTGTTTTGTCTTTTCTTGGAACCCTAACTAGTTTCTGGGTTTTTAGCCAAATGGCTTACGAACACGTTGCTGGATTGATATCTCCATGGGGAGAAGTAAAGGGCCGGGGCTTCCTATTCTAATATATTACTACTGTCACTATTAGGCTGGCTTCTCTTCATTGGGCCTTTTAATAATAAAAGCCACAAAGCTGTCTGAAGGTAGACAAACCTCAGCAAAACTAATGGTATTCTAGCCCACGAGAGTTATACGCAGAGTTAATGGAAGAAACAAACGTTAGGAAAGAGTGCTCACAGAAACTAAGGAGTATGACAATTGCAAAGCAAATTCTCTGGTCTTCTGATAGAAATCGGTTGAGCACATAAGGATGGTGCTTAGTGTTTGAATTATGGTAGAAAAAGGCCAACTCATTAACTAGTTCAAGCACTTGTTCATTCAAAAGATCCCAAACCTTTCCTACTGACCACTATTATAGTCAAACAAAAGAACAGAAGAACGTAACAATGGTTTTGTGATCTAAAGCCTTAATTAGCCTGTATATCATAGGTGATGTACCATTCACTCAAGACATAATTATTTATGTATTATCTCATTTTATTTTTGCAAGATGCTTGTTATGTAGAGCTTGAGGAAATGGATTCACAGATATTTTTATTGCTAGCAGTACACAGATTCGACTTGCAGAAACAATCTCTTCAGAGCCTTGGAGCCCTTGGGACTGTTACATATGAACAATGCATTCTAGTATAAGCTAGAATGATTTTCCTTTAAGGATTAAGTGTTTTTTTTTTTTTTTTTTTTTTTTTTTTTTTGTTTTGGTTTTCCTTTTTATTGATAGAGAATGAATAGGAAGAATTAGGATTTCTAATGTATAAGACTACTCTGTGTTTTAATAAAAATGAATTATTGTACAACTTTTTTTTTTTCTGCCAGGAAACAATTCAAGTAGAAAACCCAGCTTACCTTCCTAGACTCAGGATGTGATTTATCATGAGGTGAGTAGATCTGATTGTACTCTTTCAACCTACCTTTAATTTTGGTTTCCAAACAATCTATATCTCTTTCGAGGCTAAAAGCACTGAAAGTACACACAAGCACTAAGGAAAATCTTAAAATTTCCTGAAATGCATTAGTCATCCTATTTCTATAACAAATACCATGTTTGTTTATGACAGTCTACATCATTAATCTAGATAAATACATGCACAAGTGAAGGGAGCTGGGTTTGCTGTGTTGCCCATTGCCCAGCAACCCATGGTTACAGCTGTTGTGCAGCGGAGACCGGGCAGGGCCTTAGAGCTTCCACAGCATATGCTGCTTTTTATACCAGCAGGGCCCAGGCAGGACAGATGTTTACTAACAGTTAACAACTCAATGCTTGGGCTACAATTTCAATAATTTTCCTTCCTGAAATGTTAATGTTTGTTCTAATTTAAGTGACGGCTATGCATAAGCTTTAAAATTGTATTTCTGTGTCTAAAAGTAACTGAATTAAAAAAAAAAGCTACATATGCCTGTTAATTTTATGCTATCATTGCTGAAGGCTTACTTTTATGAACTTAAAAAAATTCTAACAGTAACATGTTCACAATCACTACTATTAAATGCCATAAATACGTCACAGAACAAACAGAGTGTGTCCTCAGTTTCGAACATCCTGGTTCTGTCTTCAGAGATAAACACATGTCCTTTGTATCTGTAATCCAGTGTTCTTTACTATTTGATGTACCTTCTGAGTCAGCTGCTAAAAAGCACTAAGATAAATCCTAAAATTTCCTGAAACGCATTAGCTATCCTATTTTTATTACAGTACCATGTTCTGTTATAAAAATTTGGTTCTTGGAAACAAGCAAAAAACTTCAATATAAAAACTAGAAACCTAACCCTTTAAAACTGATTATTATCAGTTTTATTATTTAAATAATTGACTCGACAAATATAAAAGAAGTGATAAAACAAAAAAAAAAAGCATTTTTATCAACTTAGTATTTAAACACAAAGTCCTTATTTTATTTTGGATTTTAATTTTTTAGGACAGGGTTGTGTCAGGATGCTGCCCCGATAGAAGGTCGCTTACCTAAGCCTCCCACGTGCTGGGATGATCACATGTGTGCCACACCTGGCTGGCAAATGGCTCCTGGAAAGTTCCCCAGTAGTCTATCGTTGCAGGTGAGGCCTGTTTCCTTTAAAAGCTTTTCTTATAAATTAAAAAAAGTAATATTATAGCAGCATTTCATGCTCCATTTAAAATTACAAGTGCTATTCTTTCAGATAGACGAGGTTTTCAATGGGAAACATACTGTAAGTGTATGAATTAGACTTTGTACCACTCAGCTAACCACGTTGTTGTTTGGCAGATGTGCAAATGGGGTTCCTGCTCTGAATGTCGGCTGCGGGGCACCATGTGTGTAGCAAAGAAGCTGAAGATGTGCTGTTTGTCACTATCTGCCTTGTGACAACAATGAGTCACTGTCCCTGAGTCAGCTCTTTATTACCCAATTGGGCATCATTTCCAAAAGGATAAGGACAAGACAGATATATTCACTATGCACACTGACACTAATAACTATGTACAAGTGAGAGACCTGGCTCTAAGAACAGGAGGGAATACAATAGCTTTTGTCTCTAGGTCTTTTGAGAAGTTGGGGATAATTCATAAACAAAGGAAAAGTCTTTTTGATATTCAATGAAAGTGGTTATTTTATCTTTTACTCCTGTAAGGAGAAGTGCCTATTCAGAAGGAATGAGATCGATTCTCCTCAATTTTTTCTTTCTATAAGACAGCTAGCTTGAAACAATAAATTGGTATCTTTAATCCTCAAAATTATTTGTATATAAAATGTAATTAACATCTCCTTTCATAATTTAACAAAATTTTAGTTATTAATTATTATGTGTAACCACTTTCATCCTCCCAAGGATGAAACTTTGATTTGTGCTCATTTTAAAGTTAAAAGAAACTACTCTAAACACAGTACTTTCCCTTCTTTCTTTCCTCCCCTCCCCCTCCTTCTTCTTTGGGGGTGGAAGGGACAGTGCTTCTCTGTTTAGTTCCCCAGTGTCCTGGAATCACTCTGTAGACCAGGCTGAAGATGCACCTGCTTTTGCCTCTCAAGACCTGGAATTAGAGGCATGTACTACCACACCTAGCTGCCTTTTCTTCTTACAAGCCTAATGCTAAGGACACATGTACTAAAGTTTCTTAAGGTTGAAGAAGTTACTTACAGTTTAAAATTACAAAATTATATACATTTTGATAAACTACATATCTACATAATAAATTACTTGGTTGCCAATATTATAAAATTATTAAATTTAAATTTCTTATGGTCTTTTGTTATAAAAGATAATCATTTTAAATATGTGACTAAATTAAGTCTGAAAAAGATATAATTCAGGTTTAGAGACCCAGGAACTATTTTCCTCTCATCAATAAAATTTATTGGTTATGCTTTTGTTTTTAAAATACAGTATTAATATAAAAGACAAAACCACACATCTATTTTCATAAACTATGCATGGCCTAAAGGTTACCCTACTGAGAGGTACTAGGTTAAACAAGGTTATTTATCTTGTTCTTTGGCATTTCCATATCATTTTAACTAAAATTTTCTAAGTGTACAGTGCATTATTCTAGGTTTTCTCACCTTCTTCGGTTGACTAGGAACTTTTCTTTGTTTTTATTTTGTTTTTTTTTTGGGGGGTGGTTTGAGACAGGGTTTCTCTGTGTAGCCCTGTCTGTTCTGGAACAAGCTCCATAGATCAGGCTGGCCTCAAACTCACAAAATTTGGTCTGCCTCTGCCTCCTGAGCGCGGGGAGTAAAGGCCAGCACTGCTTTGGTCTTGGGAACTTTGGACAGGCTTGGTAGCGCACAGCACCCATGTTGGCACAACCTGCTGGGGAGAGGACTCTGTGTAAAGCTGCTGCATGAGCGCCTACGTTGAGACCCTTGGTGTGGTGGTGTGCCTCTGCATGCTTAGTGCTGGGGGCAAGAACATGGGCCCCAGGAAACCCTCTGGCTAGACAGGGTAGCCAATCCGTAAGGTCCAGCTTCACTGAGAAAAACTGTCTCAAAACAGGTGGAGTATGATAGAGGAAGACACTTAGCACCAACCTGTAGCGTCTATAAGCACACACATACATGTGCACGAACACTACACTTGGGAAATGAGGTCAGATATGACCCCAGCACCACTCGCCATTTTTCCTTCATGCATTCCCTGAAACTTGCTGCCCTTACGTCTTCCTTTGAAAACAATTATAATACTATTTGTATGGGTTTCTTCCACCCATTTTGTACCTGGCTTGGGTCTCCCACAAGTCACTCTGCTGAGTGGCTTTCCCACGGTCCCGGACTGAGATTCTAGGCTGTGGTCTCCATCTCTCCCCACTCGGATACCCCTAGTTTATTTTTCTCATCTTACATACTACTTTCCACGGCCAAAAAAGCTTACTTATATAGCCTAGAACTCCCAAATTTCAACCTCTATCTTTTCTTTTTTGACTAACATGGTTTATAATCCTGTTCATTTATTAAAAAAGTCTTTCTGATAGATCATTCTTCAGTAAGCATGTACAGAATATTAGATATTTTCCCCTCAAAGGACAGAGGAACTAATACTGTTTTTGAGTCAGGGTCTTTTAGTACTTTCTGGACTAAACCTCACTATGTAGACCAGGATGGCCTCAAACTCATATAAAAATCCAACAGCCTCTGCCTTCCAAATACTGGGGATTAAAGGCATGTGCCATCATTCCAGCCTAACATTTATTCTTTCTTTTATGTAATACAATATCTTCACTGACTCTTTGGGAATTCCATATCATGTATCCTCACCACACTCATCTCCCAGTTCCTCCAAGTCTGTCCCTATCCTTGTGATCCTCTCCCAAAGAATATAAATATTAAGAGGAAAATAAAACAGAAGCCCTAAGTCTAATTCATATTATCCACATACTCACTGGGGCATGGTCAAACCATCAGTGGCCTGCCTCTAAAAGAGAACTGAGTGGTTCCTTCCACAAACACCACCAGAAGCCATGAATTGTGGAGTTAATTCCTACATCCTCATTACACTTTTTTAAAGAGTTCTTTTTTATGGCTTTTTGTTTAGGCTGCTATTTTTTGGTGTGAGTGTGGGGTTTGGTGTGGGGATAGGAGTTGTCACGAAAGCCTTTCATGTCATTCTTTCTTAACTATGTGTCTGAAGTCATCAATATCGCTGCAAAAATAGCTTCTTTGCTCTTTAGTGGCTGCAGGAACACGGATCATGGGCTTCCACAACAGTATAGACCAGGAACACAGCCCCTGGCTGTAGCAGGCCCAGGGGCCTAGGGACCTGGAGGTTCCCTGGACCTTGGACATCACCATGGCCTTACGTGGTAGTGCAGACCACTCACATAAACATGGCCTCTGGTGACAGCATGGCCTATGGAGATCAACATAGCTTTAGGGGGTAGCCTAGACCACAAACATCTTCATGGCCTTTGGTGGTAACATAGGCCACAGACATCAACGCAGACTCCAGCTGCAACTGGGCCTTGGCCCCAGAACTGGCCTTTGATGTAGACATCACCATGGCCTTGGGTGGCAGTGCAGGTTACTCACATCAGCCTGGACCTCACTGCTGTGTGTCCTATCGAGTCTTCAGACAAGCCTATCTCCACAGCTTATGGCCCACTTCATGTTTCTCTTTCCCACTTTCCATTATGTATTTGTTCCCTGTAGCGGTGCACACCATCCAGCAGCACACTGAAAGATGGGTGGCCCTCGACATTTATTCTTCATGTATGCTTCTCAGTGGTTTTGCTCTGTGTGTAAACCATTCCTTCTGTCATCACATAACTACAACAGCACGGAGAGTGGTACATTGGTATTCTCGATGCAATGAGCAATCCCTGACAATCATGAAGACGAAATGAGACAGACCCAAAGACAGGCTTCAGCAATTGGGATCAGATTCTTGCCCAGTGTGTAAGGAATGTAGTTTTTACCATAGCCATTACCCCCATCTCCACAAGAGAAGTTTGAGGAAGGGGATCAAGAAAGACCATTGCTAAGAAGTACAGTGCTTTTGGCACAGGAACTTATGCTCTTGAAACTGGTTTCAAAGGTGCTAGTAGGGAGCCAAGAGACTAAAATAAAGACTATGCTTCTAGGATTCAAGACTGGCATTGTGTTCCTGTTTAACACCAGACTAGGCAGAGAATGTTCTGGTCTGTCTCTGTGCCCATGGAGCAAGACTGACTTGTAGAGTAAGATAAAGCAGAGAGAAAGGGTTGTGGCGACTAGGCTACATGTCCAATTTTAACTGGAAAGAATACTGGGAATTCCTGCAGCACAAACTGAATGAACTGTATGGTTCAGCTTGATGGGGGACAGCCCACCAGCAAGAGGCAGGTACGCATTCCTCTGTAGATGGGCCTCTGACTGTCAGTCTCAGAGGTAGTCAGGAAAGTAGCCATAATCAAGACAGCTCTGAAGAGGGGCCTGTAAACAAACACATACAATGTGTCTGCTGTTTTGTTCTAGCATGACAAACTAGGGGAAACTAGGTCATATACAGAGGGAGATCAGAAACTTCACAACCAGACTCCATTCTCCAACTCCTTTACCATCTCCAGTAGTGAGGGCCTGCATCTGGTAAACTAGCAGGTGAGATAAGTATGTATTATGGGTTTCAGTTTTAAATGATACTAAATATTAATAAACAACTGTTGCAGGATATTTGATCACACTGTGAACCCTGCAGATTGTGAAAAAAAAATTGTTTCTAATTGTGATGATGCTCAGCCCTTAGTACACACTATTAATCTCTCTGGTTGAACTGTAGATACACCCTTAATGCATACCTTCAATCCAAAACAATGAAGGTAAAGTCATTTTGTAGAAGGAAGCACACATATTGGAAAGTTGTATCTAATTGAGTGGTAGACAATGTGACAAATCAGAGAAAGATTTGACAGAATAGGATATGTCACACTCTCATGAAAAGAGGAGAGAAAAGCTACTTAAGAGAGAGCAGACACATAAGCACACACAGTGGGGGGGGGGAGACTGAGAGATTGGTTTACTGGTAGAGTTTTACAGAGACAGGTGAAGACAGAATGAGCCAGAGAATGGAAGGAGCAGAAGCTTAGAACATATTATTGAAGTTAATATGAGACCAAACAGCAATTTAGGAGAAGCTGAGAGAATTCAGATTGAAATCAGCCTGAGGAGTTTGAGCCAGAACAGTTGAGTGGAACCAGCCAGCCAGAGATCAGAAAGAACATGGAAGGGGGGAGCTTATTCAGCAGCAAGTCTCAGAGGCTGGAAACATTGTAGGCCTAGATTACAATGTATGGAGGCTAGAAGCTTCCAGGACTATGCTTAGGTTAGCCGACTGAGTCAGTGAGCCTCAGAGACAACAGGAGCATAGGATACATTTACAAACAACAGACTATACAGCTGTGCAACAGGACAAAGATATGTTTATAGTCCAGGAAAGATTTGACAGAGCAGAGTGAAGTCACCATGAGTTGAATTTCTCAGCCAACTGGTTAGAAATGCTGGCCTTGACTTTTTATTTTCTGCTTTTGTAGGGCAGCATCTATCCTGCAGAGTTGAAGAAAGTCAGTGAAGGGGTGGGTGAGATGGCCCAGTATGTTAAGCTATCTGCCACAAAGCCTGATAATCTGAGTTTGATGCCTGAAACTGACATGGCAATTCTTGGCAGTTCTCTACCACACATGGGGGCACCCCTTCCCCACGTAGACCCATACACACTCACACACATACACAGAATAAGTTCAATAAGAATAAAAAAGAATCAGTGGAGACGTAAGTTAGGGTCCCTGGTCCTGGTACATACGAAGCTCACAAGTAAATGTAACATGAGTTATTAGGAACCATCTTGTTGGTCATTTGAATGCAGGGTGTTTAGAGCATGTTACTTTTGAATTGTATTTTGAAGAGATGAGACAAGCTGACACAGCAATCCCTCTATTAGTTTGTCAAGTATTTAGAGGTTCAATTAAAGTAATAATAAAGTAATAATAGTAATTATGATTAAAATAAAATGGTTATAGCCAACATTAGTATTTATAAAGAAACAGGGCTGGAGAGATGTCTCCTTGGTTAAGAGCACTGACTGCTCTTCCAGAGGTCCTGAGTTCAAATCCCAGCAACCACATGGTGGCTCAGAACTATCTGTAATGGGATCTGATGCCCTCTTCTGGTGTGTCTGAAGACAGCTACAGCGTACTTATATAATAAATAAATCTTAAAAAAAAAAAAAAAGGAGCTAAGTACAAGAAACATGACCTCACTTTTAATAAAGGAGGAGAAAAAAGGGAATGAATTCTGCAGTAAGGTAGATGATGACTGCTGGTCCCCTCATCCCATGCTCTGTTCTACTTCAGCCTTCTCAATAACTGAATACACACACACAAAGAACATGACATACTTTCCTGTCAGGGGTCTTTCTCTATTGTTTTTCATCATATGTGTATATAGATATGTCTGTCTCTGCTCTCCCAGTGTGAGGTTACAGATACATGCTGCTGTGTCTGTCTTTTATGTGGACCCTGTGAATCCATTCATGTCTTTGGTTTTAGGCAGCAAGCATTTCTTATGTCTCTAATTTAAAATACTCACAATCAGCTAAATATTTCTGAGATCACCATTCTCTTCTATCTATACAGAGAAACTTCTATCTATATAGAGGAAATATACCTCCTCTTCCCTGAATTCTTCCATCGTAATTATCAGTCCTTTGGGTGAATGGATAAACATAAAAACAAAACAATTTAATTATTTAGATATTTAAATATATGTATATGTTGTAACATGGTGATAATATAAATTAAAATTTCTGCCATAATTTAAGTCATCAGTACTTCCCATGATAAGGTGGTTGCAGTTGTTTGCAATGGCCTGTGTCCCAGGCTGCACTGGGTGCGTGGAGAGGACTATGGTGTTAGGGAGTGAGCAGTAAAAATTAGCATCAGAGGAGCTGACATATCATTGCCAATTATTTAAACTATACAGACAGATAAAGGCTGATAAAATAACATAAAATAAAAAAATGACAGTATCATGAGCCTACGAATTAAATACATGATTTAGTTTATCACCATATAATGTATTTCAATAGGATTCTCAATTGAGCCATTTCATTATTTGCTCCCCCCTATTTTTTGATTGATTGTCCCCAGGGTCTGCCAACTTTGAATTTGCTATCCACAGAATTCCCCATAAGACTTGCTACTTGTTCAAAAGTGCGCTGAATGAAGGAAAACGGATCCAGATTCTAGCTGAGGAGCTGGGACGTATCATCATGGGATGAAGGGAAAATCAGGAGGTGAATGAAGTTTTAGAAACAGAGTATTTTAGGGGTGGGGAGGAGAAGTCAAGAAGTTTACAAAAATTAGCAAACCAGAAGTGATGCTGTGGTGCAACACAAAATGATGAAAGAGGCTAGACCCCAACACAAATGATGAAAGAGGCTATTCCCCATTACAGACCATGATCTGATGTTTCTGTAATGGTCACAGTTTTACAGCCCATCAAGATATGGAAGGACCTACAGGCATAAGACATCCTGGCATCACACTAGATTTACACCCAGTTACACATCAATACCTTGAAACAGGAACTTCAGAACCCACTTACAACTGCTGAAGGGAGACTGGTGATTTACCTTTGTCCAGGATATAGCTTTCCACACAAAAGAATTCAGCTATACAAACACCACCACCACAAATAAAGCCTGCTTGTGTACTTGGAAGAGAAAGTCTTAAGCAAAATGTGAGTCAGTTTCCAAAGCAGTCACAGATAAGATAAGATAACCTCTGACACAAAATGGGGAGCAAGGAGCTCCTAGGAGCCATCTGACTGATGGGTCTTTGTGGGGAAAGACAGCAGCAGCCCCTCCCCTGGCCTTACCACCATAACTCCCTGGACGCAGCTTCTGCTGCTGGGCAAGAGAGCAAGGAGGACATGACTTCATTCCATCTGCTACTTGGCACTTAGCTCCCCATAGCCTTATCTTGCCATGTGAATCTGCTCAAACCCTGGCATTCTCTCCAACTTTTCTTCCCAGCTCTGCTGCTTGGTTTTTTACCAGTACAGATTCTGCTGTGGCAGTGACAGCCATTAGTGCACGCTTTGGAAGCCATTTTAACATTCCATTTCCTGAACATTAACATGTTCAAGACTGAACAACCTCAGTTGGTTAGTCTCCTCTCACTCACGATATAAATTTCTCAGTGAGCCCAGTTTTAGCTGATAATTTGCAAATCTCTAAAGTTTTACTGCTTCTCACCAACTGTCCTCTTACCCTTTTAGCTTTTGTGGACTGACTATGGCACAAGGGTGTACAGCTGAGCCAGTGGGTTGCTACTTCAGCACGATACAAAGAAAACAACATGAAGACTTGCCAACCGATTTGAGATTGAGCAAGCAATAGCAACATCTCATGATTCCACAGATGAAGTAATCACTGCCATGGTCGAGAAAGGAAAAAGAATCAAAAGCCATGGCTATGATTTTAATAGAGTGAATGGTATTTGAAATGGAGTTGGGGCTGTTTACATGTTAGCTTAGAGCTGTGGCAAGACTGTGCTAATTACAATGATTTGTCTCAAAGGTTTGACTCGACAGTCACAGGAACTGTGGTGCAGTTCCGTGCCTCGCTCTTCGCTTCAGCCTCTTCTATTACCAGGTAATTATCCAATTACTTGAACAAAAATGGGAGAAAAACTTGTCAGTATAACTTCACTTCATCAGAACTACACCAGAACACTTAACGAATTACTCAGTTCTGTCTGTCTGTCTTTCTGTTTCTGTCTCAGTATCCTTCTCTCTGAC
Source organism: Micromys minutus (assembly GCF_963924665.1). NCBI lineage: Eukaryota > Metazoa > Chordata > Mammalia > Rodentia > Muridae > Micromys > Micromys minutus. Next base: position 14,429,252 of record NC_137952.1, read on the forward strand.
AGTTTCAGTATGTACTAGGATAGGCTTAAACTTGAAATGCTTCTGAATGCTGCTATTATAGATATGCACCATGACAGCCAGGCCTAAGCTATCTTCCCCTTTAAGTAAAAAGAACATCCCACTGATTGTGTAGTGTGTGTGTATTTTCATTTGATTTTTCTCAAACATTTTATTGTAAAAATGCGTAAGTATAAAAAGTTGACTTTTTATAGAGAACTCACATGTAAATATCACCATGGACTGAGCAACCGACCTTTCTCTCTATTTTTTTTTCTTTAAATATATAAACGTTTTGTAATCCAATCTATCAACTTATTGGTAAAGCTCAGTTTCCGATGGCAGCATGTCTTACACCTAAATACTTTAGCTTATATACCATTAGTTAGAATATTTATGCTTTTCAAGAATGAAGTTAATTATGCCTCAGCTAATAAAGTGCTTGCTGCACCAGCATGAGGACCTGCTTTGGGATCTCCAGTGCACATATAAACAGAAGCTGTGGTGACCCGTGACTCTAATTCTAGCACTGGAGAGGTGGAGAGAGACTGCAGAATGAGGCAAACATCCACCACACTGTTTTCTGGCCCTTCTTTCAGCCCTCTGTTTCTATTTCATCTGCCTTCTTCTCTGTCTCCTCCACTAGCCAAGGTGGTTTACAGGATGGTTTCCAGCATTTGCTATTTCACATTACCCAAAGATAGGCTCATTCCAGGTGCCCGTTATCTGAGAGTATAATGTCCACACAACTGGAATGCCTAGCTGTGCCAGGCACCTGCACTGTCTTGGAAAACGGGGATTGCCTAAGTTCTTTATTGGCACCTACAGCTACAAAGTGTCACTGAAAATGGACTCCACAGATGCACCCTTGATATTACGTGACATTTATTTTATAAGTCAGACACACTTTCAGGCACTTTGCATATTCCTTTAACCTCTCTGCTCAGTTTCATGATACAGGTAAATTTATCCCATACTCTTAGGAAGAAGCCCTGAGACACAGATGAGTGGAATATAGGGAACTGGAAAGAACATTCTAGTGCACTTAGTTACTACACTGACAGGCTTCTCCTGGTGTCTACAGATACCTGCAGCTCTAACATATAGTCACTGGCTTGGCACTCTGGTCTTCTGATGACCTTCCCGTGAGGGATAATCATTAACTCAGCTCTTGTATTGCATGAACTTATGATGACTGTCGCAGCCACCATTTCCTGAGTGCTTGCCATGTGCCAGATCGCGGTCTAAGCATTTAATGTATACATAATCTCTCTAACAACACTCTGAGGTAGGAAAGGAAACCCAGGCTTACCTGTAACAATAAAAGATTGAGCATTAGAATAGATTCCAGTTGAAGGCTGTCTCCCCTAGATGACTATTCAGAATGCTTCAGCTTCAGTCTTAGACTATAGCTCCCTTGAAGGCAGGGATCATGTCCTACATTTGTTTAGCCTGTTATACTTTAAATGCGCTCATTCAAATGGACTGGAAGAAGTGTTTGTTTTAATAGATACATGTAACATCTCACATAGCTCAGCCCAGCTAGTGTGATGACACCAGGGAGCTCTCATTACTGTGTCTTTAAGAAATCTACCTATGCTTTCCAATGATTCTTTATCTAAAAGGGAAATATAACAGCTTACAGGGACAGTTACAGATTGAAAAGCAGAATTATCTAAAAAGTTTTTATAATAGTTTCTGCTACACAATAGATAATCAATAAATGAGTTTCCTAGTACCTCTTTTGAAATTCCTCCCTCTATTCCTCTCTCTCTCTTTCCCTCCCTCCCTGCCTGCCTGCCTTCCTTTCTTTCTGCAGCCGAGATGGAGTTTCTTAGGCAAAGATTTTGTTTTAGACATATGTTTAAGTATGAGCTTTAACATAAAGATTGGTGCTTAGGGGGTAAGGATAATGCTTACTTGAGTGTGAATGCAGGCTCCCCAAGACAGAATACGTCTTAATAATTGCTATACATATAATTTTGGTGATCATTGGGTTATACCCTAAAGGGTTTGTATGGGTTTTTTCCCTTTTCAGTAATGACATGGTGGGGTGGCTCTGTAGGCCATGAGAGGGGTGAAAGCATACTTACTATATGAGGTCACACAGGTTCTTCTTATAAATGAGTTTATAGTCTGACTTGAGAAATACAGATACACAGAACTGCAGATTTTACAGCTGGGCCATATTACACTTGGGCCTTAAAGATGTTTTTCTTTTTTTCTTTCTCCATTTTAACACTCTTTCTTGAAATATTTTTACATAAAAGGATACTTTATCTAAAAGCATACTGTCTATATGTAGGCAATCTTTCTAACAAATTTTGATATTGTGTTAGCATTCTTGATTCTCAGCTGATGAATGAGGGCTCCTTTCATTTTCTGTGTCCCTTCCCTTTCCTTGTCTTTCCTGATCAGTCTCTGCCTTTTCTCATCATCACTTGCACCAAGTCAACTGAGCTCTACTTAGAGCGAAGGCCAACCCCGGGATGCTGACCTAGCGATATTTTGGAACACATGCACAATGACTAACTTTATTTCTTATTTCATTCTGTAACATTATTATTCCGGGTCTTCCTGCTGTTGTCTCACAAGTTCTGGGATTACAGATACATGCGATATCTCGACTTTTTCTTTTTTCTATTGAGACAGGATCTTACTAAGTGGTTCAGGATGCCCTGGAACCTATTCTGTAACCCATAGGTGCTTCAAACACAGCACCTTCCACTTTTAGCCCCCAAGTATCTGGGTCACAGCCACCAGTTTTAGCAAATGCTTTGGGAAAATATTTACAGGTGTTTTTGTGTTTGTTTTCATGTGCTGTATTTAATCTAATTTATTTCTTCTCAAACTCAGCTACAGTGAGAAATATCAGATTTTAAACGAGAAAATTCCCATCTGAGTCAGAAAAGTAGCTCTACTGCCTCTCTAAGTAGCAGTTGGTGTTAAGTATGAAATAATGTATGGTGGGGCTGAGTGTTCCCCAAGGACATCCACACCATGACCCCTGGATCTGCAATATGTAACGTAGCACGGGAGCAAGTCAGTAAGGTTGCACACGGAATTCAGGCACAACCAGATGGCCCTCAGGAAGGTGATTCTGGGGTATCCGGGTGGGTCCTTTGTGGTCACATGGGTCCTGAAAGTGATGAAGGCAGAAGAAGAGAGGACCAGATAGATGGCAGCAGGAGGGCAACTCAGTCCAGCACTACTGGCTTTGATGCTGTAGAAAGAGGGTGCAGAATATACAGCCTCCAGTACCTACAAAAGCACAGTAATGGGTCCTTCCACACACACACCAGAAGTCACATGGACCAGTTAGCCTTTTGATTTTAATCCCATAACATATGGAAGAACAACTCTATCTTATCTAAGCAATTAAGCCTATGATAATTTTGCCAGAGCAGTGGTAGGAGACTAATCTAGTACTTAAAAGGTACCACAATTCTGCATAAACACATGGTTTTAGGACGTGATAGTGTGAGTAACAGTGGTGACATTCTGATTGCACTGGGTAGAGAAGTCAAGATGAAATACACTTTATACCACATGCTCGCTATTTACCTTCATTTTTAATGAGCTTGGTTAGAAACAATGTTTGTAATTCATGCTTTAGTCACTAGAGATGCCTTGTAAACATGTTAAACAGTCAAGAACTTTATTCATAGCAGAAGAGGTGCATTTTAATTTTATTATTATTATTTTTTTTAGACAGGCCTGAAACTAACCATATAGCCCAGGCTGATCTGAGGCTCATGTAATTCTTCTGCCTTGGCCTCCCCTGTGTGCACTGCTGTCCAAGCATGAGCCTCCACACCTCACCAACACTGGAGATTGTGCTTTGGGAAGGTAGAAGATATGTTGGTAATGCCATTATAAATTCCTTTACACTAAGAAATACCAAATGGCCTGGCTAGATCCCCATTTCTGCATTTCACTTAATGTATCCACTTTTACAGGACACTGTAGCAGTTTCTTCTATGCTGCCACAGACTCTGCTCATCTGGGTATTTCTCCTTCTGCCATCTCTGTTCTACCTACAGATGGACAAACTGCACAGAAGTCATTGAACATCCCGTGCCTCACAGTCTGGAACTCTACCTCAGCATCAACTGTTTGGGCCTCTCTCCTTTGACTGTTACTCAGCATCGTTCCACTTTGTTTATCTTCCTACTTAGCACCTTATGATCAAAGATGGTAGATGGCTTTATGAACTTTATTATAATATACTCTTCTTTTTATATGTTAGAACTTTCTAAAATAAAAAGTTAGAAACAAACAACCAGATCACTAAGTCAGAGAAGGTTCCCTTCTATCCGTAAAGCATTTGTTTTCTCAGTTTCTCGGTGTCTCCTTCCCTAGCACTGCTGGGTGGTTGAACTGATTTGCCTCTAGAGTTAGACTTAATTTAGTTGAAGAAACACATCATGAAAGATGCTAAATCATGTTCAAAGGTCCATGGCCTCATGCAGTGTATAGATTGGTGTGTGATGGGTATAGATTGGTGTCTTGTCATTCACACTACAGGTTTCACTGACTGTGTATATGACCTGGAAACGTTGAAGCCTTCGCTTGTGTCACCAATACAGGAATTCTTGTTCACATATTTCTGGCAAGAAATGACTGAAGCAGAAGGTTTTCATCAACATTCAATAAAGAAAAAGTTAGAACCAACAGATATAACTTCCTATTACTAGTTTACAGCATGAAATATTAACAACACAAAATGTTAATTAATTTCTAATTCTCTATTCTATTATTTAGATTTCATGAAGGTTGATTGGACTTGATCCATCATTTTACGGAAAATTAATTATTTCAAATACATGCACCACTTTATGCAACCTGCCTGATTTGCATTGAGGAAAATTCAGCAGAAGTAATTGAGGCACAAGCAAATACTGGCACTGACTGAACTCAATTTTCATTCCAAATTTCTGCAAAATCCCAAGGCACAACAATATCAGATGCAAGGGGGAAAACAAACAAAAGCCGTGTGAAAAGGGAACATGAAGAGAGAATATTACAAGAATCAGAGAACAAAGGGACTGCAAAACTATTTCAGTGCCTGGATGAGCAGTGAGGGCTTCACTCAGGCAAGGTGGGAAAAGATATCATATGGCGTCCTGACAACTGATGTCTTCATTTAAATGTAAGAATTTACATTCTAATTAGAAAGAATTTACATCTTAATCAGAGCAGCTGTATTATCTTGTTACAGTTTTTTCAAAGGTAATGAACTACAGTACTGCTGTGCCTTTTCAACCAGAAACTAAACAGACAACATCCAGTGTTACTTTATAGCTTACCTGCTGTAAGCTGTTATTAATATTTTCAAAGATTAAATTCTAACTAAAATCTTTAAAAAATAAAAATGTATCTGACATCATTAGAATATTGCAAAGCCTGACTTAAAGTATTTAAATTCCATTCCATGTTAAGTGTACTTATTTATCAAGTTAATCACAGCCTTTTCTGATTTATTAATACAATGTCATTTTCAATCAGGAAGATGTGGCAAGAAATTCTAAAGCAACTGCAACCCGGGCAAAACCTTCCAAGATTTACATTGGGCTAGAAGAGGTGCTTCCTGAATGTAAGCTCTGCCTAATCCAAACCACTTCAACTCAAGCATTTTTTTTCCTCTCTCTCTCTGATGCTTAACAAGGAAAGGCAACAAGATAATATTTTCCTTGCATTTGAGATGACTTTGTTAGTATTGCTTTAATAACATGTCAGGCATAATACAGACAAATACACACCACTCTGCTGGCATTAGGATTGCCACAGGTAGTGAGATTAAAGTGAAGAACACAGTTTCACACTCCTCCACCCTAGGTTGTTCCTAATGACAGTAACAAGACTTAGGATCAGTACTTGGTGAGATCTTTACAGAATCAAGCCCATAGGAGAAAATTACTAGTGTTATTAAGAATGTACAATGCCACCTCTGTCCCCAGCACTATGCATCTTCAGGTTAGGAAGGATACTTACTTTCATCAACTACATCATTAATACGGAGCTTTAGTATATGAGCCAGCCAGATGATAATTTACAGTTTACCATTTAACTCTTTGTGTAATACTATTGTTTTATAAAGTAAAAGCAAACAAATGGTCTAAAGATGAACCTACCTGCTGATTAAATAACTACTTAAGTCATTCAAAGTAAACCGACTGATCCTAAAATAGCCCCAAGAGACAAGTATCATTAGAGACTTTGTAGGTTCAGATACAAATATACATACATTTGTAAAAACAGACCACATATAATTTTGCTTTAGTTTCTAAAAGAATAACGGAATAATTCCAGATAGATTAAAAGGACTGAATTAATCTTGAGTTTTCCTAACCTAGGCCACTCTGATGATGCAAAGGAGATGGGCATTTGCTCACTGCTGCTGTCCCTTGAATTTCCATTACATACAGTTCAGAAAGGAAATGATTCACAAGGGCTGAATTACTACCTCTGAAAGATGGCTTGATATGGCTGTCAGAAACTGTCAGCCCATTCTTGGAAGGATATTTGTCTGTGGCTCCTCTGTGTTATTTGTTACAAGTACAGAGTGACTTCAGTCTCAAAGGTGTTTCAGAGACTCTTATGCTTTATGGAACACATCTTTCTTTTTTATAACGATTCTTTAAAGAGAAATACATTTTTTATTTCATACTTACAACTACTTAAATCTTAATGTAATATACTTTTACTCAGCATGCACTGGAGTGCTATTCTACCACCAATTTCTGCTTGGCCTCATTTTTACATAATCATAAATGTTCATGTCCAGGGAATAGTTAGATGTGATAAATTATAATATATGGACACTTTTACTTTCTCATTTTTCTCCTTTCTTTGATTTGGATTATCACAGTTACTTCCTAATTAGATCTCAGCTCAGCCTTGGGCCTCAGTTGGTAGAGGCGTGAATCCCAGGTTTGAGCTCTGTGCTTCATGTATCAGGCACAGTAGAACATGTCTCTAATTCTAGCACCCGGGAGGTAGATCTAGGAGGGTCAGAAGTTCAAGACAACTTTAGATATGTAGTGAGTGTGAGGCCAGCTTGGGATAGGTATGACCCTGTCCCAAAGGAAGCAAGCAAGCAAACAAACAAACAGACAAACAAACAAGCCAAAATGGAATCTGGCTCACAGATGGTCTTGCCATCTAATTCTTAGGTACTGGTAACTGTCACAATGGTTTTATGAGGCTGACCGCCTAAAGTTGAGGGAAGTTAAGGAAAAGACTGAATGGTGATTTTTCCCATATACGTCGATAGAATGATGATAGCTAGACATAGGTCCTGGCAGCTAGTGATATTATTGAAAAGTCATAAGGGAATCAGCCGGGCTCAGTGACACATGGTTTACTCTCAACTTCCCCAGTCACATGACGAGGAATGACGCAGCCATGCAGTCTTGAATATGTCTCTTCGGGTCTTATTTTTTTTCAGCTATGGCATGTATAAGGTTTGCTAATGGTCTCTTTTTCTTTAAAATATAACTGACTTCAGTTTTAATCATCATTTCTATTTGTTGTGTCTTAGTTACTTTATAATCATTTAATATCTTACTCTTCTATCAACAATCCAACATTCACTTTATTTCTTTCTGTTCATATAAACCCTGCTTATCTGAAGATCAATTACCATTCTCATTTTGCACTCAGTAAGTTAGAAACTACATGTTGGAATGCAGCAAGTGAATGGGAGAAACATGGCTTCTTAGCTCCAGGAGTGTCCCATGTGGGGGGGCGGTAAGATGCTCCCAACAAAGATTGTTACAGCTGCAAAGAAGATAGCAGCTGGCTTGCCTCTGGGAGCACACGGATGCTTACGCTTTAAATAGTACAAGAGGATATTTAAGTCCTATGATATTCTTTCTGCAGAACAATAATTACACCCATTATTTTGAGTTGGTTTTGAGATTGAGTTAACTCTTTCAAAAGATTTAGGCGTGGGTCCCAGCATCAGGTAGCTTACAACAACCTATAACTCTTTCCAGAGAACCTGAAATGCCCGTAGTATCCACAGGCATTTGTATATAGGTGATGTGTACCTATTCACGCAGACACATATATACATATAAAACACTTTAAAATATAAACAACATAAAAAGGTTCACTAGGTTGTAAGAAGAGAAAACAATGATTTAGTCCTTAAAGATGCTTTCCCCTCAGCCCTGGGTATGGGCTACTGAACAATGGGAGACACCCCAGCTATAGTACAAGAATAGAGCCCATTTTGAAGCCCACCAACAGTTGAAGCTTATTCTACATTTTGGTTTTCTTCAGTTCCTGCTTGTTAGTTTTAACTGAAACCCTTATACAACCCAGTATCATCAAATCTGTTAAACATAAGACATAAATATAATTCATCTGTTATTTATTTTTTTCCAAGTAGGGTCTCTCATGTACCTCTGAATGTCCTGGAAGTTACTACATAGATTATGCTGGCCTTGAGCTTCCAGAGATACACCTGCCTCTACCTCCTGAGCACAGGAATTAAAAGTATGAACCACAGTGTTCAGCTGTCGTTTATTTTACATGTGGTAAAATCCAGCCTTTGACTAGTTAATATTTCTGGTGTAATATTCAGGATATTAGTAGTCCTACTGATAAGAACTGTAAGTTTCAATATTCACAGGACAAACCTTATATATTTATAGAACATATAATTCTGAAAATTTGACATTGTTCCATTGCACAAAAAATTAAGACAATATAACCATTCATTAAGATATGTAATAATATCCAGCTATAAGCTGTAGAGAAAATTTAATGCTTATAACATTTTAAAGAAGTTATCGAAATGTTTAAATAGATTCGGATTCTGTAGTTCAATATATAAAACAATTAAAAATTTATTTATTTATTTTAGACTTTTATGAGTATGACTGTTTTGCTATAGTAATGTATGTGAACCATATACATTCAGTGCCCACAGAGGTCAGAAGAGAGCGCTGGGTCCCCTGGAACTGGAGATAAAGGTAATAAGCTGCCCTGCGGGTGCTTAGAACCAAACCCAGGTGCTATGTGGGAGCAGGAAGTGTTCTTAACCACTGAGCCATCTCTCCAGCTCTACAACAATGATTAGGCCCAGACTAGTTTTAATACAAAATTGTTGTGACTAAATCACTTAAATATAATTCATTTGTATGATGACTTTAAAACTCTCATATCAGAATAATCTTTAGGTTTTATTGTGGCAGGACTTCCCCCAATGAATAAAGATTTCACTGGACCAATCACTGGTCGAGGAGTAGGAGGGGCTTCTGGGTCAGAGAGGGAAAGAGAAGAGGCAGGAAAAAGTGACTTATTTTTGCACTGGGAGAGCTTGGAGGAAGGCATAGCAAAACAGGAGGTCCCCAGTTCAGATGGCGGATACACCAGGATTCGCCACCGGAGGACTTAGAATGGCTCATAAACTACGACGATAGTTGCTGAGCCCAGTGATTGTTACCTATTGATTCTAAACTAAGGTACAGCAACAAAGCGTGGGTTTACGAGAAGTGCACCCTAGCTAGCCTTGTTAATTTGGATGCGTGGGGCTGGTGTGGCAGCAGCCTGTAATGGGAACTTAATGAGTCCAGTGGAGAGATTTTTGGAGCTCCGGGTCAGGGTCTGCTGAGATGAGAACAGGCCAGACCCACTGGCCTGCACGCCAGCGGTGGCGTGGTACCTTATTTATTATTTCACATAGTATCTTATCTTATTTTACATTAAATAAGTGTTTCTTTCACTTAAATTGGAATTTGTTTCAAGAAGTGAAAACAGGAGTTTTGTATCTTCTGTTTGAATCAGCTACATCAAAACAAACCAACCAGGTCCTCAAGTGATAAAATACTTTGCCTAATGCATTTGCAATAAACAGCCCCATGAAAGCTAAATGTATTGTTTTCAATTCTTAATCACTATTGAAGGTAGAGAAAATACACAGATGGCATGGGCCATAAAAAATATAATTAAGCTTTACAACACTGTCCTTACCAGTTCTCAGAATGCTGAGTGTGAGAGCAAACATTATCTTGAAGCAAGGTCTGCCTGTGTACATCAATGTGTGCACATCAATGACACCTCAACAGTGCCTCAGACAGTCGAAGAGAGGGTCCCTCACTTGAACACAATTAATGTATGGGAGAGCATTTCAGCCCAAGAAACCCAACTGCACTAATTCTTTTTCAATCATATACTTTGGTTTCTTCAAAAATATCAGCTGTGAGGTGTAGAGATGACTCAGTGCTTAGGAACATTTGCTGCTTTTGCAGAGGACTGGAGTTTAGTTCCCAGCATCCAAATCAGGGGCCCACAACTGTAACTCTATCTCCAGGGGATCAAGCACCCTCTCCTGCCATCTGTACTTGCACAGACAGATACACATACTTATAAATAACAAACGAAATGAATATGACACAGTGGCACTACAGGCTTACGCTGGGATAGCTGAGTAATGATCTGGCTTAAGGTAGACAATCTTTTGAGTTTTTTTGTTTTTGTTTTGTCCAGTTATTTCCTGTTTCAGTAAACGGAAACTGACAGAAATCATGCAACTGCCTCTCACCCTCTTGCAAAAATAACTTTTATTCTCTTGTAATAATTGTTGTCTTTGAGGCTTACTGTCTATGTCTGCTAACCTAGGCTCAGTCCTGAAGTTTCTAGCCTCCATACACTCTAATCTAGGCCTACAATGTTTCCAGTCTCTGAGACTCACTGCTGAATAAGCTCAGCCCTTCCTAGTTCTTTCTGAAGTCTGTCTGCTTCAACTCAGGTGTTCTGGCTCTGACTCCTCTCCAAGCTGACTGATTTCAATCTGGCTTCTCTCAGTTTCTCCTGAATTGCTCTGGTTGGCATCATACTAATTTGGATCCATGTTCTAATCCTCTGGCTTCTCACTTTCTACCTTGTTCTGCCTTTACCTATGTCTAGCTTGTTCTTTCTTGAACCAGTCTCTGTAAAACTGTCCTGGTAAAACTGCCTCCTCCTCTCTTTAAGTAGCTCCCCCTTTCTCTCTCTCCTCATGAGAGTTGGGCATAGCCTATCTGTCAAATCTTTCTCTGATTTGTCACTTTGTCTGCCACTCAGACATCACTTTCAAACATGTGTGCTTCTTTCCACAGAGTTACTTCAAACTCATAGTTTGGGACTAAAGGAGTGTGCTAAGGCTGAGCCACAACTAGAAACAGTTGTTTTTTTTTTTTTTTTTTTTTTTTCCCAGTAAATAAAACAATCTCAAAGTTCACAGTGTGAAAAATACCTGCAGCATCCTCTTCCTGAATAAAGAAATGACTAAGTTAAATTAGGCTAAAATATATACACTTAATTGAGATTTTGAAAAGCAGTGATTTAGTCATGCTTTGAAAAACATCATTTTGATTACTTGCAATTGCATAAAACTGTCAGGCTCATATACATATCACGACATTAAATCTGAGAAGTTGCCATGGGGGGATGGGAGTGGGGCAGGGGGAAAAGGATAACATCTCAAATATGAATACAACATATCTAATAAAAAATTATGAAAAAAAAAGAAGTTGCCATAGTTACCCACGTCTCTGGGGAGCAGACAGCAATCATGGCTGTTTTCTGAGAGCTGTCATGCTGCATCACTGTGTTAGTTCTCTATGCCAGTCACAGAGTATATTGTAGGCCAAGACACTGAGGTAAACTGAGGCCAATGAGAGTCCCAAGAGACTAAACATAAAGTCACAGATAAAGTTTCTTCATGTGCCATACTTAGCAAGCCAATTTAATACAATAATACACTAGAAGGCATAATACAAAAACTGCAGGTGGCAACTTGAAGCTGCAAGTCCTGAAGACAGCCCTTAAAGACAGCCACAAAATGAAAGGGGCACTGGTGTGTCAGCTCATTTCAGTGTCTCATAAAATGTGCTCAATCGTTTCTTCAGAGTTTTCTACGCATTTCACCAAAATACAAATTTCACCAAATTTTGTCTAACATTTTCCTCAAAAATTTAAGCAGGAACTTTTATATTAACTACTTCTAGTAACCTTTTGATACACACACACACACACACACACACACACACACACACACACACACACACATCCCAGCTGCCCCTGGGATGGATCCCAACATAAGAGAGACACCTGCACCAATATAAGAAGAAACTATTTGGAATAAGACTTCCATTTAGAGTGGTGGTTGAGTAAAGTTTAAGTTCCCAAGACCTCCCTAATAACTGACATCTACTTGGCAGAAAGAGATATGAATGTGGGTAAATGATATCCTGGTTGGAAGTTAGGACATGAATGTTAGACAAGTTCCCTGCCACAGTTGAATACCTCAAACAATGGAAGCAGGATAAGAATATAACAAAGACATGTTCCTAAGAAAATCCCCCTATCCCTAGTTGGTGGAATAACTTGCACAGAGATTTATAGATCTCAGGCTTAAAAACCCTGTGGAATCTTAACCTAGGTCACGGTTCAGTTTCCCAGTCTAAACAGTGGCCCTGAACAATCAGTTCTGTGGTGTATGCTGAACAAAATATACCTGTCTGCCTGAGACTGGTGCTCCTAGGATTTGTGAGGCAATTCCTGGGACCCAGTACTAAGTAATGTCTATGAAAAAGCCACCTACACACAAAACCATGAATCACATTTTAAAGAATATAAATGTACCGTTACAGCATAACACTTATCCCGTAAGCACTTTTAGTCTATAACTAAGTGGTCTTAGGCACTTTTGACATTGCTGTGTAACCCTCACCCTATTATGTTTCAGATCTCTTTCACCTTTTGATCTAAGCCTTGCATTAAACCACTGGTTCTCAACCTGTGGGTCACGACCCCTTTGTGGGTCACAACATCACTGCATGTCAGATATTTACATTATGATTTATAACCATAACAAATTGCAGTTATGAAGTAGCAACAAGATAATTCTATTGCTAAGGGTTAGCACAACATGAGTAACTGTATTTATTAAAAAGTTGCAGCATTAGGAAGGTTAACCATTAAGCAACTTTTAGTGCTCATTCACTGTCCACTCTCTGTTCTGATTTAAATATATATATTTAAGTGTTATATATATAACATATATGTATATATACATGTTTTCAAACATCAAGTTACCCTGTTAATATTCAAATTATTATATAAATAATTTTTGCAATACTGGGGATTGAACTCAGGAGCTTGCATATACTGAGCAGGTGTTTAAGCACCAAGTGACATACCTGGCTCCTTGTTTTATTTTGGAGACAGAGTCTAACGAACCTGTATATACTGATCTTAAAATTACTATGTAATTCAGGTAGGCATTGGACTTGGGACTGTTCTATTTCATTCTCCAGAGTGATAGGGTTACAGATATATATCAACACACCTGGGCAGTTTTCCACTCTGGCTTTGTTGAGAGCCAAGTACAGGAGAAAGTGAGAAAAACAGAAATTTTCAAGTGCTGCACTTCAATTCCCCAAGGGCATCAATGACTGCCTCGTTGTCAACCTGCTACCCCTAGCAGCGTCACCATTTCTCCCACTGTCTTCTCGATCAGTCACTTCTGGTCATCCTAATGCTGTAGTTTAAAGGTCTGCCTATGCATGTATTTGACTACTGAGCTATGCCTCTGGGCCCAGGGAAACTCCTCTCAGAAAAATATACTATAAATGTTATCTTATTCTACTATCAATCTTGAAAAACTGAAGTGCATCTCCCTCCATCATATACAAATAATCCTATGAGTGTCCCATTACAATGTCACTCTTTAAAATACCTGTCATTACTTTGTGAACTTAAGGATTTGTCTTTGTCTCACTCTTAGCAATAGTATTTACAAAACTCACAGTTGAATACATGTGTCATGTGGCTATGGTGGTACTACTATCTACAGATAAAACCATCTAAACTTAGTTCAGGACAATATTAAGACTTTAATCACACCTAATCAGAGCCCCACCAATGGCAGTGCAATTTGCTAATGTCTGACTATATCATTATTTTTGCACGCAATGTTTTCTAGACAATATTGTAAATGAGTGCCGCATTTACATTTTGTTTATCCTGCATTCTCTCTCTTCCACTGCTCCTATGTCCCTCTATAACCTTTCAAGTTCATGTCTCCTTCTTTGTTACTGTTAGAAATACATGCTCACAAACATACATGTAAATACAACCTGCTGAGAACATACAGTATTGTGTGCAAGGTTACCACTTGGGACTGGATTAGGGGGCTCACCCCTGGAAAAAACTGATTCTCCATTTCTTAGCGGCCATCAGTTGGCTGTAGCTCTTCATTTAGGGTTTGGACCTTGTGAGCTTTCGGCCAGCCACACTGGCATGACAACTGGTATTGTCACTGTGCAGGTCTTACTAAGCTGACCATATTGTTAAGATTTCATGGGTTCAGTTCACTGTCAGATATAGAAAACACTATCAAGCATTAGTCTTGAGTCTTGGACTCTTTTCTGTCCCCTCTTCTGAGATATTCCCTGAGCATCTTTAAGAGTATGGGTTGTACTGTAGATGAGTCAGTTGGGGATGGGCTCTTTGGTCAGAAGCTCTCTGCATTTTGACACATTGTGGATTTCTGTGATAACTTCTGAAATCTCGTGGACTCTTATGACCAGGGATCAAAGAGAGGCTTCCCAAGACTGGCACTGAGGATTTGTTTGGTAGGCTATGGCTCTTGGGGTGAATATTGTCACTCCAAGTGGCATAACTTTATTTAAATTATTTACATATGGACATATATGCATATATATTTATATGTGCTATTATGTGTATCTGAAAATAAAAATAAATTGTTTACCTATGTCTTTCTTCATCAGTGTATTATTTTTGCATTGGCAAGAACTTTTTAGTTACATGGATTGTAAGAGAAAAAGAGAATTGTCACACTTATATTTTTCAAGAAGTTGAGAAAAAATTAGTTCAGTTGGAAAAAAAAGACCTATTGAACTTTAGTAAAAATTCTACTGCATGTAGAAAACTGCTTTGTTTTGAAGAAAATAATGCACACGGCTTCAATAGCAGCTTATATTTAACAGAACTAAATGGTCACATTTTCAAGTAAAATACGCCTTGGCATTTGAACAGCTGTTATATCTAAGTCAGAACTGAATAGTGTTGTTTAACCTTCCCAGCTGTAGCGGGGGTGGTTTGTTAGTCTATTCCAGCATAAAATATGCATAGTATACTTAAATTTGAAACTTTAAACACATATTTGTATTAAACTGATAAATTTTAGTCATATAAGACTATTTTAGATAAAGGCTTTATCTTTCTGTGAGTTACTTATTATTCTTAACTATATCTCATTTCAGAAGATGTTAGCTAATTAAAAGATCCTTCTAAACCCCTATACTTAGAATATTTTTAAACTATTTTTAATAATGAATAAAAATCTATACATTTTATCTCTATATGGTTACAATAGTATTCCTGTAATCACAGAAATCTTTAAATCACATTCTCCTCCGACTTACAATCTGGCTGCAGAATATTGATAACAACAGAATGGAATGTGGAGAAGGTAAGAGAAAGAGCCAGGGTTGCTTCATCCAACAAGACAAGAGCTATGAGGAGCTAGCAGTAACATGTCTATAAACCATGAGTCCTGTAAACACATGGAATAAACATTTGTTCATCCAAGTCAGATAGATACTGCTAAAAAATGTGCAATATTATCAGATGCAGCATGACATTTGTGAGAAGCAATTGTACCCTTCAATCTAAACTTGTGCCCTGAGCAGACCTGGCTCAGCACCCAATCTTACAACACCCAGAGGAAACACGTCACCCAGGTGCTCTAACACACATAGGATCACAGGAACACAGGATGACAGAGGAAGCTTGACTCCCACAAGATCAGGCACACCCAGGAGCCCTGGAGCTCTGACACACTCAAGGACCTCAGGAGCTTGGTCACACCAGGACTTCAGTATCTTAGAGGCAGCTTGACTCCCAAGTGCTCTGACACATTCAGGATCCCAGGATACCAGAATAACAGAAACAACTGGACTCTGAGGAGTTCTGTCTTCAGGAAGGACAGGCTCCAGTCACAGATAGCTAGGGCAGGTAGCACTAGGAATAACCAGATGGTGAGAGGCAAGCTCAAGAACATAAGCAACAGAAACCAAGGCTACTTGGCATCCTCAGAACCCAGTTCTCCTCCTGCAGCACATCCTGGATACCCCATCGATCACACCTGAAAAGCAAGATTCAGATTTAAAATCATAGATCATGACAATGAAAGAGGACTTAAGGAAGGATATGACTACCTCCCTTAAAGAAATACAGGAAAACACTACCAAACAGGCGAAGGAATTGAAGACAACCATCCAGGATCTCAAAATGGAAATAGAAACAATGAAGAAATCACAAAGGGAGATAGCTCTAGAAATAGAAAATGTAGGAAAGAGACGAGGAATCATAGATTCAAGCATCACCAACAGAACGCAGGAGATAGAGAGAATCTCAGGGCCAGAAGATACCACAGAAAGCATTGATACAATAGTCAAAGAAAATACAAAATGCAAAAAGTTCCTAACCCAAAAAATCCAGGACATATGGAGAAGACCATGCCTTAGAATAATAGGTATTGAAGAGAGTGAAGATTTCCAACTTATTCCCAACTTAAATAATGAAAACAAATATCTTCTTTAAATTATAGAAGAAAACTTTCCTAACCTGAAGAAAGAGATGCCCATGAACATACAAGAAGCCTATAGAACTCCAAATAGATTGGACAAGAAAAAATATTATTCCTGCCACATAATAGTCAAAACACCAAATGCAAAAAACAAAGAAAATACTAAAAGTAGTAAGGGAAAAAAAGGACAAGTAACATGTAAAGGCAGACCAATCAGAATTACACCAACCTTCTCAACAGAGACTATGAAAGCTAGAGGATCCTGGACAGACGTCATACAGACACTAAGAAAACACAAATGCCAGCCCAGGCTACTATATCCAGCAAAACTCTCAATTACCATTGATTCAGAAACCAAGATATTCCAGGACAAAAATAAATTTATACAACATCTTTTCGCAAATCCAGCCCTACAAAGATAATAGATGAAATCTCTAACACAAAGAGGGGAACTACACCCTAGGTAAAGCAAGAATGTAATCTTTTTGCAACAAACTAAAAATAAGATAGCCACACAAAAAGAAAGAACAATCACTATGCTTTAACATCTCTTAACATCAATGGACTCAATTCCCTAATAAAAAAACATAGACTAACAGACTGGATATGTAAACAGGACCCAGCATCTTGGTGCATACAGGAAACACATCTCACACCTCAGTGATAAAGACAGACACAATCTCAGAGTAAAGGGCTGGAAAATTTTCTTCCAAGCAAATGGTCCCAACAAACAATGTGGAGTAGCTATTATAATATTGAACAAAATGGACTTTCAACTAAAAGTTATCAAAAAAGATAAGGAAGGACACTTCATACTCATCAAAGGAAAAAAATCTACCAAGATGAACTCTTAATTCTGAACATCTATGTTCCAAACGTATGTTCCAAATGCAAAACACCCACATTCATAAAAGAAACTTTACTAAAATTCAAAGCATACATTGCACCACATACAATAATAGTGGGGGACTTCAATACACCACTCTCATCAATGGACAGATCATGGAAACAGAAATTAAACAGAGACACAGTGAAACTAAAAGAAGTTATGAACCAAATGGATATAACAGATATTATGAAGATGAACATTTCATCTTCAAACAAAAGAATATACCTTCTTCTCAGCACCTCAAGGTACTTTCTCCATATAATTGGTCTCAAAACAGGACTCAACAGATACAAGAAGACTGAAATAATTCCATGTATCCTATCAGATCACCAAGGACTAAGGCTGGTCTTCAATTACAACAAAAACAACAGAAAGCCCACATAATATGTAAGCTGAACAACTATTTACTCAATGATAAATTGGTCAAGGAAAAAAAAAACCCAACAAATTAAAGACTTTAAAAAATTGAATGAAAATGAAGGCACAAAATACCCAAAGTTATGGGACACAATGAAAACAGTGCTAAGAGGAAAACTCCTATCTCAGAATGCCTCCAAAAAGAAATTGAAGAGAGCATACACTAGCAGCTTGACAGCACACCAGAAAGCTCTAGAACAAATAGAAGGAAATGAACTCAGGAGGAGTAGATGACAGAATATAATCAAACTCAGGGCTGAAATAAACCAAGTAGAAACAAAGAGAACTATACAAAGAATTAACAAAACCAGTAGCCAGTTTTTGAGAAAATCAGCAAGATAGATAAACCCTTAGCCAGACTAATCAGAGGGCAAAGAGACAGTACCCGAATTAACAAAATCAGAAATGGGAAAAAAGACATAAGAACAGAAACAGAGGAAATTCAGAAAAATCATCAGGTCCTACTACAAAAGCCTATACTCAACAAAACTAGAAAATATGGAGGAAATGGACAATTTTCTAGACAGTTAGCAGGTACCAAAGTTAAATAAGGATCAAATAAATTACCTAAACTGTTTCATAAGGCCTAAAGAAATAGAAGCAGTCATTAAAGTCTCCCAACCAAAAAAAAAAAAAAAAAAAAAAAAAAAAAAAAAAAAAAAAGGGCCAGGACCAGATACAAGATGAATTTAGTGCACAGTTCTATCATACCTTCAAAGAAGACCTAATACCAAAACTCTTCAAACTATTCCACAAAATAGAAACAGAAGGAACACTACCCAATTCATTCTTTGAAGCCACATTTACAATTATACATAAACCACATAAAGACCCAACAAAGAAAGAGAACTTCAGACCAATTTCCCTCATGAACATCCATGCAAAAATACTCAACAAACCTAATCCAAGAACACATCAAAAGAACACATCACGGTCAAGTAGGCTTTATTCCAGGAATGCAGGAATGGTTCAATATATGGAAATGCATCAACCTAATCCACTAAATATACAAGCTAAAACAAAAAAACAAAAAAACAAACAAAAAAAAAAAAAACAAAAAAACAAAAACAAAACCCTCACAATCATCTCATTAGATGCTGAAAAAGCATTTGACAAAATTCAACACCCCTTCATGTTAAAAGTCTTGAAAAGATCAGGAATTAAAGGCCCATAGTAAAAGTAATATATAGCAAAGCAGTAGCCAATATCAAACTAAACAGTGAGAAACTTGAAGCAATCCCACTAAAATCACAGACTAGACAAGGCTGCCCACTCTCTCCCTACCTATTCAATATAGTACTTGAAGTCTTAACCAGAACAATTAGACAACAAAAAGAGGTCAAGCAATACAAACTGGTTTGTGAGAATTTTATTGAGAATTCTGCATGGGTGTTCCTAAGGGAGATTGGTCTGAAGTTCTCTTTCTTTGTTGGGTCTTTATGTGGTTTAGGTATGAGCATAATTGTGGCTACAAAGAATGAGTTGAGTAGTGTTCCTTCTGTTTCTATCTTGTGGAATAGTTTGGAGAGTATTCGTATCAGGTCTTCTTTGAAGGTCTGTTAGAATTTTGTACTAAATCCATCTGGTTCTGGGCTTTTTCTTTTTGGTTGGGAGACTTTTTGAGTGCTTCTATTTCTTTAGGGGTTATGGGACTGTTTTTAGATGGTTCAATCAGACCCTGGTTTAACTTTGGTATCTGGTAACTGTCTAGAAAATTGTCCATTTCCTCCATATTTTCCAGTTATGCTGAGTATAGGTTTTTGTGCTCTGATGATTTTTTTTTTAATTCCCTGTTTCTGTTGTTATGTCTTTCTTTTCATTTCTGATTTTGTTAATTTGGATACTGTCTCTTTGACCTCTGGTGAGTGGCTACGGGGTTTATCTATCTTGTTGATTTTTTTTTCAAAGAACCCTGTTTTTGTTGATTCTTTCTATATAGTTTTTGTTTCTACTCGGTCAATTTCAGCCTGGATTATTTCTTGCCTTCTACTCCTCTTGGGTGTATTTGATTATTTTTTTTCTAGAGCTTTCAGGTATGCTGCCAAGCTGTTAGTGTATGCTCTCTCCAGTTTCTTTTTGGAGGCAGTTAGAGCTATGAGTTTTCCTCTTAGCACTGTTTTCATTGTGTCCCATAAGTTTAAGTATATTGTGCCTTCAGTTTCATTCAGTTCTAAAAAGTTAAATTAGTATTAAATTTAATTCTAATTTCCCTTCCTTCCTTCCTTCCTTCCTTCCTCCTTCCTTCCTTGACCAAGCTGTCATTGAGTAGAGCATTGTTCAGCTTCTATGTGTATGTGGCCTTCCTGTTGTTTTTGCTGTTACTGAAGACCACCCTCTCTTGAGAAGTTTGGTATAATGCTTTTATATGTTACTTGACCTTTTCCCCTTACTGCTTTTAATATTTTTGTTTTTTGCATTTGTTGTTTTGACTATCATGTGATGGGAGGAATTCCTCTTCTGGTCCAATCTATTTGGAGTTCTGTAGGTTTCTTGTATTTTCATGAACATCTCGTTCTTTAGGTTAGGGAAGTTTTCTTTTACAATTTTGTTAACGATATTTACTGGCCCTATACATTGGGAATCTTCCCTGTTTTACACCTATTATCCTTAGGTTTGGTCTTCTCATTGTGTCCTGAATTTCCTGGATGTTTTGCATTAGTAGCTTTTTGAATTTTGCATTTTCTTTGACTATTGTGTCAATGTTTTCCATGGTATCTTCTGCCCCTGAGATTCTCTCTTCTATCTCTTGTATTCTGCTTGCATCTATGACTCCTGATGTCTTTCCTACATTTTCTATCTCCAGGGTTGTCTCCCTTTGTGATTTCTTTATTGTTTCTATTTCCAGTTCTAGAGCTGGGATGGTTTTGTTCCTTCACCTGTTTGGCTGTGTTTTCTTGTAATGTTTAAAAAAAAAATTTGTGTTTCCTCTTTAAGGGCTTCTCCTTGTTTACCTGTTTTCTCCTGTATTTCTTTAAAGGTGTTTAGGTTCTTAAATTTCTCTATCATCACCATGAGATGTGATTTTAAATTTATTTATTTATTTTTTAAATTTTATTGGATATTCTCTGTATTTACATTTCAAATATTGTATCCTCCCCCCCCCCACTCCACTCCCTGCTCCCCCTCAACTTGCTTCCATGAAGGTGCTCCTTCTCCCAATCACCCTCCCCATCTCAGTGCCTTGGCTGATGATGATGATGTAGGGTACAAATGATTTTAAATTTAAATCTTGCTTTCCCAGTGTGTTGGGTATTCAGGAATTGTTACGGTGGGAGAACTGGGTTCTGATGGTGCCACTTAGCCTTGGTTTCTATTGTTTATATTCTTGTGCTTGCCTTTTGCCATCTGGTTATTTCTGGTGTTAGTGGGTCTTGTTCTTTCTGACTGGAGCTTTTCCCTCCCGTGGGCCTCTGAGCCTGTGATCTTAGGTGTGAGAGCAGTCCTGGGAGTCCAGAGCTCTCTCCAGGCAGGATTTGGATACAGAGGGCTATGGGACAGCCTTAGCTCCAGGGTGTAGATGGAGACAAGAAGCTTGATCCTAATTCTTAAGCAAAGAAGTGTGGAGAACTAACTGGCAACCATCACTCCTAACTCTTTCAAAATGAGCAATGGTATTAAGATGTAAAAGGTCAATGGACTACTAAGGACTTGATTGTGCCCTTGAAATAGGAATATTGAGTCTTTGAGAGTTTGGAGGATGTTGCAGTTAAGTTAAAGCTCTTTTTGAGAATTAAGAGAATCAGGTTTCAGATTCCCAGATCTACATAAATGTTGAGTGAACACAACAGCTTACTTGTAATTCTAGCTTTGGAAGGAAGAGATCAGGGAATCCACAGAGTAAGCTGCTTAGCAAGCCTGGACTTTATAAGTGAGCTCTGGGTTTGACTGGGAGGCTCTGCTTTCGAAAGGATAAGGTAGAAAAGTAACTGAGGAAGACTCCCTACATCAGCATTGAAATTCTCTCTCTCTCTCTCTCTCTCTCTCTCTCTCTCTCTTACACACACACACACACACACACACACACACACACACACACACACACACGGAAACGATCAAGACATTCAGGAATAGTTCTTTCAATAAAAATCACTTCAGGAGCTTCATAACAAGGAGTAGAGGGAAGCAAGCACTCACTACTTATTTTCCCCAACTCAATCATAGCACTCACTGACCAGACTAATTTACCTGATTATAATTTATCTTTGCGTTTTTCTATTTTCTACAATTGATGTGAAGAGGTTGAAAGAAAGTCTATATTTTCTTTCCAATTTAAATTAATGTGGAATTCAATAAAAATAAATAAAAAGCAAAGCAATCAAACAAACAACAAAAAAACCCCAGGCAATGAAAGTAGTAGAAGAAAACATATACAGTAGGTACCCTACAAAAAATAATAGGAAAGGACTTTTTGATTAGGACTGCATTTGCCAAAGAATTAAGGTCAACAATAAAATGAAGAGACTTTTATATAGAAAAGGAAAACAATCAGTTGGGTAGAGAGGAAGACCAAAGTGGGAGAGAATCTTTGTCAATGATGAAGATTCACATCTAGAACATATAAAGAACTAAAAACAAAAAAAGAAAAAAGAGGTTAAAAATAATGACCATTCAAAAGGTGAGTTACAGACCTGAACAGAGAGTTCTCAAAAAATAAAAATAGAAGTGGCTAAGAAATATCTCAAAAAATATTCAGCATTGTGTTAGGATTTTAAGGCTGTTAAGAGACACTATGATCAAGGACACCATTTAACTGGGGCTGGCTGACAGTTCATTGGTTTAGTCCATCAGTGTCTCAGTGGGAAACATGGCAGATATGCTGTTGGAGCTCAGAGTTAAGTTCTACATCTAGATTGGCAGGTAGCAGGATGTGAAGTGACCGAGACCTGGAAGTTCACCTTCCAGTGAAACACTTCCTCCAACAAAGCCACACCTACTCCAACAACACGATACCCCCTAATAGTGCCCTATGGATCAAGTATTTAAACATACGAGTCTATGGAGAATATTTCTATTCAAACAACCACAAGCATCCTTAGCAATTAGGGAAATGTAAATCAAAACTTTGAGACTTCATCTTAACCAAGCCAGAACGGCTAAGATCAACAAACCAACAGACAGCAAATGCTGGAGAAAATGTGGAGAGAGGGGAAGTCTTATTCCCTGTTGGTGGGATTGCAAACTTGTGCAACTACAATAAAACTCCATGTGCAAAAATCCTCAAAACCTAAAATTAAATGTAACTTAGAACCCAGCTTTACCACTCAGTGGCACATGTCCAAAGGATCTGAGATCCTACCCAACAGACACTTGCTAGCTACATTAATTTCTGAAGTATACACAACAGGAAATGGAAAAAACTCAAATGTCACTCAACTGATAAATGGATAGTAATGTATGATATATAAACACTATGGATACTACTAAGCTGTAAAGAAAAATGAAAACTAGAAAATACGGAGTGGGGTGGCCCTGATGCACAAACACTGAATATTCTCTTTTATCTGTGGTTCTTGGTTTCAGATCTTCAGATGTAGGTAATAACCGGGAGTAACCAGAGAAAGCAGGAAAGTAAAAAAGACTACATGGGGAGCTGGGCATGGTGGTGTGCACCTTTAATTTCAACCCTGCACTTCAGACATGGGACATAGAAGACTTGAGCTGTTCTGACCTGAAAGACACAGTATCTTCTTTAAGTTACTCCAGACAAGATTGAATTCAGATAGTATAGTTCCTGTTCTGTGAGATTTCTTTATTGGTTTTAGAGTAAGGTTTTTCTACTAAAAAAAAAGTTTCAAGAATTTTAAGAAGTCAAGATCCACTTAGTGTTTTATTGCTTTGACATGTCCCTTCATTGAATCCTTAATTTCTTGAAACATGCGCAGAAGCAGCACTTTGGTCAGAATAAAGCTAAAGCCATATTGTCTTTCCTCCTTTGTTGATGGGCCTGCCTGCCTGCTGCCTGCCTGCCTGTCTGCCTGTCTGCCTGCCTGCCTGCTGCCTGTCTGCCTGCCTGCCTGCTACCTGCCTGCCTGCTGCCTGTCTGCCTGCCTGCCTACTACCTGCCTGCCTGCCTGCCTGCCTGCCTGCCTGCCTGTCTCTCTCCCTCCCCCTTTCTTCCTTTCATTACCTTTTCCATATTGGCTCATATAGGCCAGGTACTGGGACTACAGGCATGAGCCATCATGTGCTACATGTCTTTTGAACACTGTGTGAGTATCATGAGATAGATGTTATTCATTAAGAAGCTGGTTAAGGGACATGAAAATTTTATCAAGAAATCAGCTTTGTTTTATCTCAGAAAATTCAGACAGGAAATGATGCTATGAAGACTCATGTTCTTCCTTTACAATTGTCACCATAGACACTGTGCTGATTGTCAAATTCAGAAATAACAAAGACACTTCAGCCATCAAGTATGTTCTTTGGTTAAACAAATGGGAATATATTACCATTTTATTTGGTAAGGTTAAAAAACTAAACACAGACAGTTAGCAAGGCAAGCCTAAATTTACCATAGCCTATTTTTTAAAGCTCAAGATAAAAATTGATTATTTATAAATGAGAAAATGATGTACTAAAAGCAATACATTAAATCAATTTTAAGCACCAACCACAATTTATAGCTGACTTTAAAACTCATGCACAAAACCTCAATCTACACAAAGGCCAGAAGCTAAATGCAGTGTAATCTATGAAACTGGTGCCTTTCACACAGCCTCTCACTGACAAGGTCGTTAGATACATGATATCTAAGTGAGCAGCTTATCCCTGCTTCATTACTGATAATTAAGACAAGTAATATTTTCTTGGCAGTAATGTGTCCATTAACAGATACTGTCTAGTTTGCATAAAATAAGCATTAATTACCACAGTACTTCTCGGACTAAGAAAATTAAGTACCTGTGTAGCATGGCTTCATTGTTTCCCCTGAATTTCCTTAAAGTATTAGCAGACTCAACACAATGTACATTTTAAGACATTCATCTTATTCACATCTTGAGTTCATAAGGCATAGCACAAAGACAGAGAAAGATTGTGAAAAAGTGACTATTGGCAGTGATGAAAGGAGAATATCATGTCAATATCTGGACAAACATGATGCCACAAACAGAAACAGCTACATTTCTTTGCTAAGACTCAAGTGGCAGCACAGTAAATCTGGGGAGGTACAAAACAATCTTATTATGTTGGCAAGGAATAAAGAAAACCCACTGAAAACCAAGAATTCAAGAGGCAGAGAAAGAACTCTGAGTTCTAGTACAGCTTGTCTATATAGCAGATTCCAGTCCAACCAGGGCTAAATAGTGAGACCTGGTCTGAAACTAAACAAAAGCAAACAAACAAACAAAAAACAAACAAAGTATGTAAGAAAAGAGCTACAAAGTACATTAATAGGGGCACATGGTCAGATAAGAGTCACTGACCCTGCCCAGTAATGACTGCTATTTCCTAGGTACCACATATGTATAACAGTTAGTCATCTTTACAGAGATCTCATGATGCTAACACTACTATTTTACCAATTTTACAAGTGACAAAAAGGTGAAGGACCTTTCCTCCTTTAACACAATAAACTAGTGGTGGGAAAGGCCTGGTGGACTCTCAAGTCAACTCCTGGCATTACACACCTGTCTAACAGATTTAGAAGTTTCAAGTGCTCTATTTTTGAGAACAGTTAACCATATAACAGTTTAAAAGTATTTGTGAAAAGTATTAGAAGCCTCCAGGCCGTTTTTCCAGCAGCCTGTGGGAAAAATAACACTTGAAAGGAAGCTCAAATGGGACAGAAGTAGTTACTTATACACATACAGACAGGCACGTGGACCACAGTGACTATGGGAAGGCAAGAGGACAACTTTATGGCTCTTCCTTCCACCTTTACCAGGCTTGCAAAATCAGTGTTACTACTCACTGAGCCATCCTCCTGACCCCAACATGTGAAATTTTAAACTAAGTCTTCATACAAAGTGGTTTCCAAGCCCAGATATAAAGATAAGGCTCATCTTTACAACATTCCTACCCTTCACTCCTCAGTTCATCAGTAGAAAGATCGTGACATTCCGTCTAACGGCTGTGGTAAGTAGTGAATGACCCACAGTTAATATGCTTAGAACTGCGCCTGCCTAGCACATCGGAAGAAAGAGGTGCAGCAACTACTGACTGGGAGTTTCTGAATCACGCTATTCTATTTGTCACCCACTTGTCACCCTGTCTTAAAAACAGACATTCGACTAGTGAACATGTTTCTTTTTCAGGTATGCCGAGGAAGAAGGACCTTACACATTCTAACTTGCAAGAGCAGTTAGTTGACGGTAGAGTGGTTACAACGAAGCAGAATGTGAGAACCTCTGAATCAATGTTCTAGGCCAGTGGTTCTCAATCTTCTTAATGATGTGACCCTTTAATATAGTTCCTCATATTGTGGTGACCTAACCATAAGTTATTTTTGTTGCTATGTCATAACAGTAATTTTGTTTCTGTTATGAATCATAATGTAAATACCTGTTTTCCGATGGTCTTAAGTGACCTCTGTTAAAGGGTCACTGGATTCTAAAGGGGTCACAATCCACAGGTTGAAAACCACTGCTTCAGACAGTATCCTTCAGGGGTGGGCACAGGAGGCTAAATTTTTATAACAAAATTATCTAAATTCTGGCTTTGCTATTCAGTAACCACGTAATATTGCTAAAGTTTCTTAGACTGTTTGGACTCTTCATAACATTATTCTGAAGATAAGTAAAGATGGACACAAAGCAACTGGTACAGTGGCTGAACACATTATTGGGAATAAAAGGAGAGGCACGGAGAGGTCAGGGAGTATTTCCAGTTCACATAACTAGGCAGTTGAAGAGCCTTCTGGTCTATGCCAGGAGGAAAGCAACAATGACATCCACATAGCATAAGTTCCTGTGTAAATGAGGAGGTTGAGGAAGTGCCACTAGAGAAAGAATGGATGACATGGGGGATAGTTTTTGGAATGACTGACTTTAGGAAGACAAACACAGGGGATACTTCAGAGAGTTACTTGCTCAAGTCAAAGGACAACAGTACTTTTATTCACCCATGTGTGCATCAGCTTGAAAAAATGATGCAGTATACTGTACCCAGCGATTTGATTCCTTATGAGGAGTCCCATAGGGTGTCATTGCTTGGCAAATTTTGTTTTTGTCTTGGGTGACTATGCATACAACTGTCCTATTTTTAAACAACTTATACCAGAAATGACATTTACTGTTTATGGACAAAGGGAGGAAATTCAGGGCCAACAATTTCTTCAAAGCAATAAAAGGATGTTTTTGCTTAAATTAATGCAGAAATTGTAATCTACTCAGTACAGGATAATTCAGGTGGGCTTGTGAGATGGTGTAGTACATGGAGGTGCATCTGGACAAATCCGAGGATCTGAGTTCAGTTTACTCACATAGTAAAAGAGAACTGATTCCTGCAAGTTGTCCTCTGACCTCCACGTTCATTATCCACGCTAAATGTGTCCCCCACAAATAAAAAATGCAGTTTAAAAAGATGATATTGCTATAATTAGGGTAACTATATATGAAATAGTATTTTTATCCATTTACCCCCCTCTCTGTGTTTACCTGTGTGTGGGAGTACATGTGGAAGCCAGAGGTTGATACCAGTAATCTTCCTCAGTCACTTAGCCATCATATATATATATATATATATATATATATATATATATTGAGATGGTGTCTCTCATTGCAACAGGAACTTGCTTAGATTCACTGGCAGGCAACCCTCAGGAACCTTCTGTTTCTGTCTTCACAGCACTGGGATTATAGGCATGCACCATATCCAGCTTTACACATGGGTGTTAGGGATTAGAACTCAAGCTCTAATGCTTGCAAGGTGGAGGGGATTGTAATGCTTAAATTAAATAGTCAACTTGATGAGATCTCCTGGCAGATGAGCCTTTAGACATACCTATAGGGAATTATCTTCACTAGTTTAATTGATGTGGGAAGACCAGGCTACTGTAGGTGGCAACTCACTCTGGGTCAGGATCTTGGATTATATAGAGGACAGAATGAACTAAGCACAAACTTCCTTCTGCTCCCTGACTGTTGATGCAATGTGACCAGTTATCTTAAGCGCTTGCCTTGATAGACTATATTCTGGAACTGTGAGCCAAAATAAACCCTTGTTTTCTCAAGTTGATTTTCTTGTAGTTTGTCACAGCAATGATGAGCAACTAAGACAGTCGGTGGCAGGGGTCAGAACTCAGGTGTTCAAGCTTGCATGGCAGGCACTTTAGCTGCAGAGCCGTATTTACTTTTTCACAAAATAGAAACCTAGGTTTTAGCACAAGCAAAGCTTGGCAGTACTGCAGTGGTAAATGTGCATTTTTTCCCCAGGGAAATGAAGGATTCTATTGGCTGTTGAATACTGTTTGAGTCTCTATTTTGTACATTCTTAAAAGAAATGGACTGGAATGCCCTCTGCCCTTCATTTGCCATACATCATGAATAAGAAACCACTAAGTTCTGAATACTGGCAGTTTAGCTATCAGAGAGTGGGAGCAATTGTTTTTACTCCTTTACTGCATCCTGGAATGGCACCTAACAGGCATTTATTCTTGTTCAAGGGACTTTTTTCTGAGTTTCAGGTCTCTCTGATGAGAAGAAAGTGGCAAACTGCAGGGACTGTTCTGAAGTCTAAGTGAGACAACACATAGGCATCTGTGTAGAACCATCTTTTCCTTCTATGAGAGAAGCATTATTTTGACCCCATTTCATAGGAACTATCAGTATCTGCTTGTTATGTAGACCACAGAGATTTCTGCCTGCTGATGATTACGCCTCCAAATTTCCACAGAGTAATGCTTTCTAGTCTGTGTGAAACCCTACAACCACCACACAGATCAGCCTTGTGTTAAATCTGCCACACACAACACCTTAGTTAATCTTCACAACAGTTCTCTTTATTGCCATCTAAGTAGTGAGGAAACTGAGGCAGAGAGGAGTTACTTGCTGGACTCGCATAACCAATAACTGGCAGGGCTTATTTTCCCAGTGAGCCAGTGAGCCATGCTTTTCAGAGCACACAGAACCTGGGCTGGAAGATGAGTGGCTTTAGTCTTCCTGGGACAAGCACAAGCTGGTGAGCTTTCACACACATGAATCTCCACATTTCCCCTGAGCCTCCATTCTGACAAATACTTCAACTCAAACTCAAAAGTAGGAAGAAGGCTGTTTCATTGCTGGGTCTCTCTTTGAATAGGTATAAAGAGGCAGAAGCTAAAAGCATTTTAATTTGGCAAGAAAATGCCAATTAATAAATACTAACACATTCATTATTATACTAATTAAAGAGTGTAAACTGGAAAGTGCATCCTTAATACTAACATGAACTTTGAGCAAGGTGCTTACATGTCTCAGGGATTATGAATAGCACTGTGCTTGGAGACAAAGCTAACGAGGTGCATGATTGACAGAAAACCAAAGTCTGTACATAGCATGCTGCTCTGTCTAATAAAACATGCAAACAGAATTAGAAACTCCCTTTAATTTTTATCTTAGCCATATGAATTTATCTTGTTTATATGCAAATCAAACTGATATACCCAGGATGTTGATGTTGCAGATTCTAGTGAGTTATGGGTACATAAGGTTTACTCTTTACAATGGAATCACTACGTAAGTGTAATAGTGGAAGTTGATTTCCAGCAAAACTCCACTAACTCTGCATGCTTGATAGATATTTACCGAGTACTCACCATCCAAGACTGTGCTGTGTAGATTTAAAATCTACACATGGTTACCTTCCTGTTCTATTCGCTACAGAGTCTTCAATAAACAAAATCTGACAGCTGTATTCTGTTCTGAAAACTTTCTCTACTTTAATATATCTGGTCAGATTTATTGTTGCCCCAAGAGGCCAGAGAAATGAGAGAAAAAGTGAACAATAGTCTAAATGACATGAATGAAAGATGAAGTTTATCTTAGGCTTGGAATTTAAAGTACGAGTGTTCCGATTTTCAAAGGTCAGTTATTTTCTGTTCAGTAAGTAGAACGTTGGTCCTAGTGGGTGAGGACAGAAGTGGAACTGGGGGAAAGCAGCACACGGCTTATACAGTAACAGTACAATAAATGAACTTCCTACACATAAGTAAGGACCAGTATCATGGCACCTTTCTTTGTAAGGAGGGATGCTAGTATTTGGATGGCTGCAATTAGTTTGGGCTACTGAATTTCAACAAGGCATCTGTTTCTCCTGAAGCACTGTGGTTAATGCCTCAATTGTGTAAAAACAAAAACAATCTCTTGGTTAGCCTCAGAGCACCATCAAGCTTTAACAGACGGTCCTATTTAAAATCACTTGTTAAGATATATCACCGTTATCCAAAAGGCTGCCAATCATGATTTTATGTGTTTCTGTCATAAACTTTTTGAAGTGCATTGGTGGAAGTCACATGACATACTAGTATCTATATTTAATTGGATATGGGACAACGCTGATTTTTTGTTTTTTTAGAACTCATGCCACTAAAAACTGATAATTATGAAAAATAAAGCTAAGCATTAAACTGAAATGGAAATGCAATAGATTGAAAGGAGCCTGTGTGTGGGAAACTACTGACTGACTATTTGAGCCTACCTGTGACTTGCCCACTTTCCTTGCCCTCTCCTTCATACTCAGGAATGTAGATGGTAGAGCAGTAGCTTGCTGTGCCTATTCTTACATATACATACTTTACATAAAAGGTATAAAATGTGATGCAGGTAATTAAAGTTTCATAGCCTACATCTCCAAAACTTCATGCCACTGAGTGCCTAGGACTACACTATGCTGAATGACAGGAACTCTCTAATACTGACTTTCTACTCAGTGCTCAAGGCTTTTGGCATGGTTCACTATTCTCAAAATTCTGTCTTTTCTCAGTTTTAATGAGAGTCCTGTGCAGAGTTCCTTTACTTTTAAATTTAAATATGTTTTCTGATCTTATTCAAATAGGTTCAATTATAAATTATACACTATATACAATGGTTTCTGTTACACCATGGATATAAAATGGCCCACCTCTAAGGCCATATATTGAAGGATTGGTGCCCAAGGGGTGACATTTTTGAGAATTGATTGGATCACAAATATGTTAACTTTACTAAAGGACTAATCCATTGATGAGTTTAGAACTGAATGAGTTACTAAGAAATGGGGCTTGGTTGGAGGAAGTGGTTGTTAGGGAATGTCTTTGAAAGGTCTCTAAGGATCCTTGTCTCTAGTATTTTCTCATCTCTTTTTCTTTCCTTCTTGACTGCATGAAGTGAGATTTCCTCACCATCCCTTTTGCCATGCCATAGGCTTAAAAGTAAATCCCAAGCATGGACAAAGTTGTGGGACATTGTTCTTTCTTATTTTTGTTTAGATACTTTGTCACAGTGACAAGAAACTAACACAGGTGTCAGGTGAATCTTTGGGTCATATATCTCCTCTGAACAAATTTATGTACCCAGATATTTATAAACTACTTCCACATCTATGATGTCCTATTTCAGCACAAGACACTTTGACACCTTAATTTAGTCACCACCTCCCCCTTTCCTGGGTAATTAAGTTCAGTTCATTTTATTAATATCTGAAGGGTTCCTTCCTGAGGGAAGGCCATGCTGAAGACAATGACAATCTGGCCTCTTAACTAGACTCTAGTTTTGCCACCCCTTTACAGTTTAGATATGTACTGTTGCCAGAGTGATACTTCTAAAACCAGAATGATCTATTATTCTTGTATGGAATACTTAAATAGCTTTATATTACCCTGAGAAGAGAATCCAAAGGAGGGGGGGCAGACTCTTTGTTAAAGGGTTTCCTTTTCTTATTCAGGTTTAAACTGAAGTCTTGCCAGATATGATGATTAATTCCTGTAATTTACCACTTGGAAAGATGAAGCAGGATTGCTGTAAGTTCAAAACAATCCTAAGCCACCTATCTATTGAGTTCCAGGCTAGACTTGGCTACTGAGTGAGAACTTGCCTTAAAACAGACAGGCAGAGAGACAAACAAATAGACAGGTGGATGGACAGACAAGCTAGCTGACTGACTAACTGAAATCTTAATTAAGTGGGATCTTGCATTTAATTATAGTAAATATGTCTGATTTTTGGAAAATTAAGATTGGAAGCTTCTCTATACTACACTAGCAGAGAAAACAAAAGGTCAGAATTACACATGTATAATACCTAGAATAAAAACGGTGTTTGGCCAAACAACACAGTAGGTTTACTGGTATTGATAAGGACACAACTTAATTAAGGCCAAAATGACAATATGATGAAAGCTTAGATATGCACATTCCACCATTAGTTAAG
This sequence comes from Micromys minutus, assembly GCF_963924665.1. NCBI lineage: Eukaryota > Metazoa > Chordata > Mammalia > Rodentia > Muridae > Micromys > Micromys minutus. The sequence goes on from NC_137952.1 coordinate 14,461,491, forward strand.
GACTCATCACCAGCAATAACAATTGGATAAATCACCTGGGATGGCCAGAGGGAAGGCCAAGTGAGTGAGTTTTAAGAGTAAATGCCCACCTGTTACCAAAAGCAGTATCACATTCTTGGAGGAATTACAAAAATTGGTGAGACCATCAGGGACTTGAAAGATACAGGGATGGTGGTTCTCATCATATCTCCCTTTAACTCTTCTATGTGGTCTGTGCAGAAGAATGATAGTTAACTATCACAAACGTAATGAATTTCATGAGGTATTGTATTTAATAGCTGAATAGTACTCTACTGTGGAATCTCAGAATACCCACAACACAACCCACAAACGATACACAGTGTAAGAAGGAAGACCAAAATGTAGTTGCTTCAATCTTACTTAGAATGGGGGACAAAATAATCACTGGAGCTAGAGGGAGGGGGGGAAGGCGGGGGTTAGGAACAGGTATTGGAAGGACTGGAGAGAAGCACAGAGGATCAGGAAATTGAAGAGAAACATGTAGCAGAGGGGGATGGGAATCTGGGGGTAGCCACTAGAAAGTCCCAGACTCCAGGGTAGCAAGGGGCTCCTAGGAGCCAATAGTGATGGCTTTAGCTCAAACACCCAACAAAGGGAGATGCAACCTGTAGAGACCACCTCCAGCAATAGACACGGCCCCCAGTAGAGGCATGGGGCCACCCATGCATCTCAAAATTTTTAACCCAGAAATGTTCCTGTCCAAAGCAAAGAAGGGACAAAGGATGAAACTGAGACCAAAGGAAAGGCCATCCAGAGACTGCCCTACCTAGGGATCCATCTCATCTGCAGACACCAAACCTCCGCACTACTGCTGATGACAAGAAGTGCTGACTGATGGGGGACTGATATGGCTGTTCCCTGAGAGGTTCTCCCAGCACTTGACCAATGCAGATGCAGATACTCACAGCCAACCATTGGACTAAGCCCCAGAACCCCAATGGAAGAGTTAGAAAAAAGACTGAAGAAGCTGAAGGAGATTGCAACCCCATAAAAACAAACAACAACAACAAAACAATATCAACTAATTGGACCACCCAGAGCTCCCAGGGATTAAACCACCATGTAGAGTATACATGGAGGGATCCAGGACTCCAGATACATACACAGCAGAAAATGGTTTTATCTGATATTAATGGGAGGAGAGTGAGGCTTGATGCCCAAGTACAGGAGGATGCTAGAGGGGTGAGGTGGAATTGGGTGAATGAATAGAGGAGCACCTTCATAGAGGTGAAGGGGAAGGGGGAGCGGGGGATGGGTGAGAGGGTTGGTGGAGGGGTGACCAGGAAGGGGATATCATTTGAAATGTAAACTAATAAAATGATTAATGCTAAAAAATTAAAGGAGACATGCATACACACAAAACCTTAAAAAAAGAGGTAATATTTTAACAGATATTTGAAGGCACTGCACTGATGTTACTTCTGAAAAGACATAGATATCTAGGGTAAGGGAATAGGTTGGAACAGGCCCGGAGGCTTAGTATGTCCAAACAAGGAGGCCAGTGTGGCCCGCCAAACAGAACAAACAGTATGAGAGGAACCAAAAGCTGAGATCAGAGTTAGACAGCCGGTCATTGAGGAAGTTGGGGGCTACAAAGGGCTTCTGGGAGGAAAACTGGTCATGTGAGAAATGGCAATCATTTGAGCTTCTTTCTGAAAAGGGGCTGAAGGAAGTCAGGGCTGAGTAAGGGGTTAGTCAGGGGGCTGTGAGGTTCCAGGCCATGCAGAATGTTGACTTAGGCTGAATGGTCCAAGGGAGATGGTAAATGGTTTTAATTATGAGTATATTTTGAAGCATAAGTCAACAGTTAAAATGGTTCTCTGTTAGAGTGAATGTTGGGTTAGAATAGTGACTGTCTCTCAGAAATGGGAGGGGTGTGTCCTATAAAAACACAAAGAGGAGTTTTGGCTATACTTTTTGGAAGCAGGATGATTTGTGCTGTAACTCCTACAAAACTGTCCTATGGATTAAGAACATGGATGGATAATGTGCATCTTCCAGTGTGTTCTCTAACATTTTATAGCTGATATTTGTTTGGTCTTGTTTTCCGAGGCAAGGTATCATTCAGCCCAGATGACCTTGACCTCCTGGTCCTCCTGCCTCCACCTTCCCAGTGTTGGAGTACAGGCATGTGCTATCATGCTTGCTTGAATATATTTTTAAAATCTGAAGTATGCTAGACATTTTTATTACACTACCTTTTCATGATTCCTTCCTAGTGGTAAGAACTCTGTTCATTCAACCTGTCTGGCCCTTATTCTTTTAACAAATTTTTAAATTTAAATTTCATTTATGTATTCATGTGTATGTATGTGTGCCTGCTTGAGTTTATGTGCACTATGTGTATAAAGGTGTACAGGAATACAGTGTACACAGTGCCAATTCTCACATTCCATAGACACTATATAAAACAAAAACTACTGACATGTCTTGACAGTTTTATTAAGTTCTGGATTACTCTTCTTATAAGTTCAGTTCCAGGGGATCTAAAGCCTTTGGCCTTTGCAGGCCCCGGGCACATATGTGATATACATACATAATACATACATACATACACACACACATACATACATACATACATACATGTAGATAAAATATTCATACACATAAAATGATTAAATATTACCTCCCAAATCAATCCCCTTAAAAGCCAAGGCCAAAATGATGCTTTAAATAGAAGTAATAGTTGATCTAAATGAGCAATCCTCAGAGACATCTATACTAAACAGTACTGGCAGAGAATAGCATGCTAGCTCTGCTCCAAGACAAATGAACTTGCTGGTGAAGGCAAGCCATGGTGTGTCCTTCTAGAACATATCTAGAGGTTTTCCTATGTGTATGATAAATCATGGTTGAAGAGTAGGCTTGACGGTCATCTTGCCCTTTATATACGCAGAAAGTTTTCCCTACAAAACTGAAATGCACAGAAAGAATGTAGCTAAATGCCAGTTCTTCCTTACATCAGTTCCTGAGTTAAAAGAGGGGTGGGTCTATAGCAGCTCCAGAGTTGATAAGCGTATTTTACGTGATTGCTACTAACCCTTAAGTCACAGGTCTCTTCAGAGGTTTGTAGAATTACAGTGCAGTTGGGGAAAAAGGGGCTTTCTATAGCCACTGTGCTGTCTTGAGGTCAATTGTCAGGGAGCCCACAATGCCACCAGAAGGCTGTTGCGAGTGTTCATGTTTTAGGGTTTTTATATTTACTCATCTGTAACTAAATGTGTGCATGCATGCATATGTGTGCTAGAATCTTGTGTTCCTTTGGATCCCACTGGAAATAAGAAAATAAGAAATGGGCAAATATTATTCATGTCTAACTTAGTTATTTTCTTTGGTACCCTAAATCCATGCAGTTATGATAACAATTTTATTAGCTAATAATGAGTGATGTTTTCTTAAAATAGTTTAAGTGATATGACAATAATTGTATATTACCCACTGTTAATTTTAAAAGACTAATAGCAATACATTAGTTAAATAATTTCTGCCTTTAAGCTTGCATATGAAATGAGACACAAAACTCATGTTCTAGGTTATATGCTCCAGCTTAAAGGCACATTGCCAATGTCTTTAGTAAGGATATCCTGTAAGTAGTATGATTCAATATGCAAATGTGTAAGCAAAGAAAGCATTCAGCTAACTTTTATGGTTTTATTTGGAAAATCAAGCTCAATATATAAGGAAAATGAAGGCGCTTTACTTTCTGTCTGAAATCTTTAATTATAAACATTATACAGTTGAAAGGCATCTTAAATTAGGTATTATCTTAGTTCTACCTTTATTTACTTTTATATAATTATCTTGATGAAAGATATAATTATAGCATTATACAAAATTACTAACTCATTTTTTAAAATGTTTCCTAAGTGATAAACACATTGCATATGGATTCAGGCAATAAATCTCAGACTAAAATAGCTCTGGGTTATAAAAGTAGGAGCTGTAATTCCATATTGTTTAGTTAGAAAATAATAACCTTATGAAAAACTGGTTTTGTAGAAATATTTTATGAATAAAATTGAAGAACATAATTACCGTTTTAAAAATGATATAGATGGATATTTTAATGTTAAAAGAGAGGGAACTATTATAACTATGAATTTTGGCACTGTGGGAAAAGGAAAAGGCTGTGTGCATTATTAATTCTTTATTTTGTATTATTGTGGAGTGTCTTGGAGAAAGGGTCACACTGTGACAGTTTAGTTTTGTTGTGTTTGGTGTCTGCTGCATTAAACTGTCATTCTTAAGGGGAGAAGGACTCTGTTATTTAGAAAACACAGAAATACACTCTGGAACAATTAGAAGGGCAGATATCCTTCTCTAGACTGCAGAGCACTTTTAAATTCTCTAAAGGAATGGAGGGGGGTAGGGAGGGAGACAGAGAGACAGAGTCAGAGAGTGCAGGGGCAAGGATGGGCACGAGCACACAAGGACACAAGATTTTACAACCTGAAATTAAAGCAATTTTCACAAAATAATCATTTTCACACAAGCGATAAGAGACTTAACCGTGGGATAATACTATCGAATGTTATCGAAACATTAGAAAGTTGGGCACCTCCCTGCTGTTTGAAGGATGCATTTGAAATACTCAGTTGCTTTGGCTTTTATTAGTCATCCTAATAGGGATGTGCACAGAGTTTCCATCACATGTCCACAGCGGCATGAGGAACAGAGTGTATGGGCGAATGACTCTGCTATACCTTAGAGCAGTGTACTCCTTCAACACCAGCCTGTAGTTGGTTATTTGCACAGAGACCCACAACTGCTAAGCTGCAGAGAACAAGACACTGCAGAGTGCTCAGCTCTGAATAGGACATCCACAGCACACATTCTCCTCAGGCTCAGAGAGTGTTATGGAAGGGGGAGGCAATGACTTCAGAAAAGGCCCACATAAGAACTTTAGCACTTTGACATCATGCACAAGATCCAGGCAAGCTCAAGCCAACAGAATCCAGCACAGAAGGAGGTGGTGATGAATTCCCAGCCCTGCCTGAGGAGCTATTGGAAACTGATAGCTGTCTGGAGGGGAAGGGTTTGTTTTCTTTAACAGTCTGGTTCCTAGTACTTCATACACCCCAGTGGATGGCCATATATTCAAGAGTATATGACCAACATTAATTGGACTGGATCGGTTAAAGAAAAGAAAGATAAAGAAAATTTTCATCTAGTCGAGTGCTTCTTTTATGTCCGTAGGATCTGGTCTCTGCCTGTTCTTTTTATGCGTGTGTATGTGTGTGTGTGCGTGCGCGTGCAGGGGGACTTTGGTGCATCAGTGAGCAAGGAAACACTTTCTGCCACTGGTTTATGGTGTGATATCATTGAGTGAACAAAATATGATAGTGCTGTATGTGCTATGAAGTAGTCTGAAAGCACAGAAGTAGGACACCCGACCCAATCCTGAAGAATAAGGAAAGATACTGTGAGAGGAAGTGACATCAAACCCAAACACTAAACTCAGGTGCATTTAGCAAAGACACGGGCAGAAAACAGCAGAGTGATCCTGGCATTTACAGAGCAGGTGGAAATGATGCAGGGACGAGTCACTGGGAAGAGTCAGATGACAGTGAAGCTCAAGGTCAAGTCAGATCACGAGGCTGAAGGATGAGCAGAGACCAGACCTCACAGACATATAAGAAGCACTCGGCTAGATGACAATTTTAGCTAAAGTATCTCCTACGGCATGTATTATATTACGTAACAGTTTTTTTTGTTCCCTTTCAGGTCAGGGTATTAAAAAGCTGATTGACTTTTTATTGTTTCCATGGGGCTCTAATGATAGGTAGATAGACAGACATACAAATAGTTTTAATGGAAATTCCACCCTGATATCAAAAGCAAGGAACAGGGGAATATGTTAAGTAATACTGGGAAGATTTGTTTGTTCTCTACTAGCAGAGTAGACCTGCGATGAACACTGCTGACCATCTCGGTTAAGAAAGGTCGGAAGACAAGGAATGTACCACGTGGGAGGAAATGGGTGTTTTTCAGGATGAGTTTATGGAACTTGCTTACTAATGGGTATGGCCACTTTACTTTTTTTGACACAGTTTTAGTAGAATTCATGGTGAATTATGCATAATTATTTATATATAATAAACTGTACACTATGAAAATTCTATTGAAATGCAAGTCAAAAGCATTATTTGTATTAACTAATATATCATTACAATTTGTTTGTTTTCTAAGTTGAATATAAACCAGCTTTTAAAAAAATGAAGCAATTACTTTTTTGGATTATAACTATTCAATAATTATGACTAAATTCTTTTTTCCTTTTCTGTTTATTGTTAAGCAATGCAATATTAACGATTCTGATTAGAAAATAGATGCTTATAGAAAAAAATGAAAGGATTTTATTAAAAACACGATGCAGATGCATTCTACAACAGAAAAGTGCACTAAAGATCATGTAATTAGATGGGAGGAGTAACTGAGTATGATCAGATGAATGGATCACAGATTTTACTGCCTAAGTAAAAAGTTAGCATAAAATTAAGACTGCAGAGCATGAATCAGTGTGCAAGTTCATTTAATTGGTTTTGGCTTATAGAAAACATATGTATACAGATACATATATATTACTAATTAACGGCACTACTTACTGGTAGAAGCCACACAATTACAAAAAATTATTGAGAAAAAAACGTGGAAATACATGTTAATTTATTTATGTTAGGTGATATAACTGAAATTTTATATGAGCCAATGGTATCCATTTTATTAGCTAAGACACGATATATAAAACACTAGCCTGGCATTCCAACTTCCACCTCAAGACCCCACAGTGAATATGTGCAGGTTGCAGCTATTAAGTCTGTGGTCTAACTGCCTTCCAGTGGGAGTGCTGATGAGGGTCAGAATCAACCACACTGCAGGAGGACCCAGAACCCGAGAGTAAAAACATCTCTGGGAACAACCTAGACCTTCATAGTTAGGACCTTAGGGGTGGATGTCTGGAATATATGAATATCTTCTTTGGTTTTTCCATGTCCTGGTCTTTAGTACAGTTTCTGTAGTATCTGCCTGATAAGAGAATGCAAAATGGGCCTGCTGGGAAGCTGAGAGGCTTATAGAACACAAGGAGCCAATGGCTTCCCTATCATGGACTCCAACTGCTTTGACCCCAGCAAAATCCAGCTGCTGGATTATGACTGATAAGTTACTGAGTAGGATGTAGGAATTACTACCATACCCACCCTGTCCCTATGCCTCTTACTCAGAGCACTTCACTAAAGAGACTGAGAGGAGAGGACTGAAGAATAATTCACATGGTACCCAGCAATGTACGCATTAGGGATGAAGACATGGCTTAGTGCTTAAGAATGCATGCTGCTGTTACAGAGGACCTAGTTTAGTTCCCAACACACACTCATCTGCTCACAACTGCCTGTTCCAGCTTCAGTTCTAAGGCTCTCTTCTAGCCTCTGTTGGTACCTGCACTCATGTGCATATAACCATAGGAAAATAAACACACACATAACTAAAATCCAACAAAAAACAAGTGTTTTAATTACTAATACAGCTGTCTCTGTTACCATAACACTAATTTACAAAATACTAGATGATTATTTTATAGTTGTTTTAGAAAAACTGTGTGGAATGATTAGCATTATATTATCAATTAATTCCTAAGACTATTGTCATTCTTAGGGAATAAATAATTTTAATTAAAGGCAAAGGGTTGGTGGGGAGATGGCTCAGTCAGTAGAGTGCTTGGCATGCATGATGACTTGGTTTGATCCTAGCACCCATATAAAAAGTCAGGCAACGGCAGCATGTATGTCTAATCCCTGTGCTGGGAAGGTGGACCAGGAGGATCTCCGGGGCTTGCTGGCCAGCCAGTGTTTCCCTCAGTCAGTGGGCTTCAGGGTCAGTGAGAGATTGTCTCCACATTTAGGTGGAGAGGAAGAGAGAAAACATCTAATGTTGAACTCTGACCTGAACATGCACAAGCACACATATGAAATAAGGAAAAGCAGCAGTAGACGGATGAGTGTCCTGATGCCTTAGCAGGACTTAGACAACTGTCAGGACCTCTGACTGTCAGTCTTCAGGTGGGTCATATTTCAGATAAGTAGGGCAATTCAAAATATACTTTATTAAAAATGGTTTATGTATATTTTGTCTGCATGTATGTATATGTGTACCATGTGTGCCTGGTACCCATGAGTCCCGAAGTGGGAAGGCATTGGAGCCCATGGAATGGAGTTACATGCAGTTGTAAAGCCATCGTGTGGGTAAACTGAAATGGTTCTTCTAAACCTCAATTTCCCACTGCTAGGATGTGTACATAGGACCTAGACTTTATTTACTAATAGTTAAAAAAAGGGTAATTAAGTCTACACAGGGAATCATAAAATGTTATTTTCTAGTATAACATTTATTATTTTCAAAACTACTTTGAAATCTTTAGTGAATTTGAAACTTATTTTGAAAAACGATTTTGTTAAAAATAAGACATTTTCTGAGAAATTGTTTTCACAATATGAAAATACTGAAAACCAGTACTGATAGTGCTTTTCTGTAACCCCAGCCTGTAGGGAGTTGGGGCAGAAGGGTCACCCTGGCTTCCAGGCAAATCAGGGATACACAGTGAGATTAGATCTGAAAACAACCAAGATTCCACCAACCAACAACACAGAAAGAACAACCTTGAGAAGTTCATGAAACAGTAAAATCTTGTAAGCCTCAAATACGGATAGGAAACTACTGACTGATACTTGGTAATTATGAGACAGGAACTGGACATCTTAGGAAACATTAATATTAGCAATGAATATAGCTTTCCAGTTCACAGTGAAGCTTACACAAAAGTCCTTGTAATGACTGGAAGTATCTCATACCCACTCCTGTATAAAAGAGTGGAGTGCAATGGAAAGAATGCTGTTAAACGCAGGCAAACTAGACTGTGGTAGAGCACTCCCAGGGCATGTGTGAGCCTTAGAATTGATCCCCATGTCATCAACAAAACAAGCAAGCAAGCAAGCAAACAACACAAAACGCAGAGGGAGGGGAGGGGGAGACATAATTCCATACAGGGATAGCTAGAAGGACCTTCCTTAGCATATGGAGTAATCGCCATTTTCTCCCAGGGACAGTCAGCATGCTCACCTCAGGCTAGTCTAGAAGAGGTAAACTGTCCAGTTTGATTTCAGTCATAGAAAGGTTTGCTTGGGATACATCAGATTATGCAATCATGATAGATAGTTTGCTGCAGCACTAAACTGCTACTTGGGAAATCTTGAACTCAAACAAAAACTCAGTTATTATTACTGTCAAAAGGTACAGGGAGACAAAATTTGGTTGGCAGCAAGAAAGATTTATCAAAGAGAAAAAAAGTGTCTAATTTGTATAATCAAAATCAAAACAGATGTATCTTATAGTTGGTAATTTTAAGTTTCTGCAAAGTTACATGCTAATATCTCTATCATCATTATATTTATAAATGTTATCACTGATTGATATTTAAAATGATTCTATACAGCCATGCATTTGTAGAGACACAGCTTACAATCATACACACTTCCTTACTCAAAATCTTTATTTTTGACATGATTCAGAGTAAAGAGTCTTCTTTTCTACATAGGAATAAGGCAATAATATTAAAAACAAATTGGATCATTTTCATGTTCTTCCTTTAGTTAAATAATCCAAAAAACACTTTTTAAAAGAGAAGACTTGGTTTTCTGGAAATATTTAAATATGCTTAAATCTTGTAAAGTTTGATGACTTTCACAGAAAATCAGGATAAAAGCATGAACTTAAAATATAGGCTGATGTAACTAAAATCCATAGGCTCTCTCAGTTATCTTGTAAGCACTGGAACAATGTATACTTATAAATGATACAACACATTATTTTATTATCAAACATGAACTTTGCTATCTTTAAATCAGCCCCCACTCCACATTCTCAAAAGGAAGGTCCTTGAGTGTCAGCGCCTGAAGTGATACGCTCTGACAAATCTAACAGCTCTCTCTGTGTCATCCTAATGCAGCTGTCACTCAGCATTATCCATCCTCATTAATGACAATGGGAAAGTTTATCTTGGGAACACATTTTAAATCATCTACTCTTTACAATGGGACCATGAAATCTCTTACAAAACATGAGGCGGGAACTACTCTGACAACAAAACCCCTTCCTGGCAGCTTTCTTCTTAATTCCTGTTCAAGGAGTAATCTGTTTATTATAAAATCATATAGAACAATATATTAAACAGAATTTGAAACAAGAATAGCTAGTGTGATTTTCAAGCTTACAAGTATTTTTACAACATTTTTATTAAGCTGAAAACACTGTTGAACCTGTTGTGTGGTTTCATGCAATCTTTTTTTCCCCCTCCCATTCTACATAATCAACCTTTGAAAAGGGGTTTTGCTTTGCCTAATTTTAAAACAAATGAATAACTTGGCTCTTATGTATATTAAAATGCAATAATTTACATTACTTTAAAAGCAATTTCTTTAGAAATAAAATGTCCCATCTAAAAATGTCTAAACTGCTGAAATACTCAAGTTTAACTAGTTATAGCATAAAAATAACCTAACTACTACCAATACTACTTAAAAAAAGGTAGTATTTATATTAAGCCTGAATATAATGTTTTAAGAAATCTCTACATTAAAAAACAGAACAAAAGTTAAACTTCTGGATTCACTGTACCTGCTGTCTTAATTTGACTGTTAATTCCAGACACATGTGGCTATTTTTATCGATAAAATAAATGCTTCTGGGAGACATGTCCTTAAGCCTCTTAATATTCTGGTATTAGAAGTTTAATGCTATATTTTGCTTCACTGCTATATTTTGCTTTACTGCTCATTGGGCAGTAAAGTCAGATTAAATAAAATATAACAAAAATGATAAAATATTAAAGTTAATATTGACTTTTATCATTTTGGATCACTTTAAGGTAACTACATGATGTATGCTAATAGCACAGTATATTAATAGTTTGTATTAATATTTGAATTGCATTAGCCTAAATTTATAAGAAAACATTTTAACTTTAGAATTTAAAATGGTTGCTACCTTAAGTTAATGCTGTAAAGAGCTCCTTTAAGAAATGTGACAGCATTAAACAGGCCTCATGGTTAAGATTCTTGGTTATGCTATAATAAACACTGTAAGTACTATAAAATGTTTGTTTTGATATATGAGGATTAATAAAATAAATATAATCTAAGGCCTTCTGAAAGTAATAGTTGTTCTTCATATATTAAGTAATTGTTGTGAATCTAGGAATAGTGTCTAAAAAATATTTTATCTACCGCTTTAGAGAGCAAGCTTAGCCTAATGGGTGGAAGTCTGTCCAGCATCTGAGTGATCCTCGGAAAAGCCAGTTCTTTAAGCCTCTAAGACACCACAGACCACACACACTACAGGCTACACACACACACACACACACACACACACACACACACACACACACACACACACACACACCTCAAGCTGGCTTTGAGCATTTCAACTCTCCTTCAGTTCCAAACTTTAACGTTTCCACAAAATAGTAGTGTTGCCTGAGAAAAGCCCAGTATTTTCAGAAAGAGACGCTACATTGATTTTACAATTTCAAATTACACATAGGACTGTGCATTCATTGTTTTTCAAATAGAGACGAATTTAAAGACTATAAATCATATCCTTCATCTGCCAATTTGGTCAGTAAAATTTGTTGAAAGCATTAACACCAAGACTCTTCATAACTTTTCTGACAATAAGCAGAAAGTAAATGTTTTTGGCCTGGGAAAAGACAAATTTCAGTTTAGTTACGCAGGACATAGGAAGCATGGCAAAACTAACTGTCCTTGTAACATTCAGTACAGTTACCTAGACAACAGCAGGGCTAGAATTGGACCTCCGTCATACCTGCAGTAAGGGCAACAGTGGTTTTATGCTGCCTCCCTTATACTGCACACAGGGCTAAGCATAAGAAACCTTTAAGTAAATGGGAGATAGGGATGTTATGATCATGGAACATAAAAGTAAAATAAAGCATAAATATGATATTATGAAGAAATATGTAGGTCATTTTTTCCAAATACCTTTATGTAAGTTTTAGTTAAAAAAAATCAAATTAGCTATTGAGTCAAGTTGTTATAAATTATGTTATAATGATAACATAATTGGAAATAATTGTCTTCATTTAAATTTTTATGCAGATTTCAATGGCTTCCAAAGAGGGGACTCATAAATAACTAAACTAAAGCAACGCTTTAAAATTGGGCTGTCTCGTGTGCATCCAGACAGTCAACAGGAGGAGTCTTTGATAGTACACTATGGAAGTGATACATGTTCCTTTATCATAAAAGCATAGGATAACTGCACAGTATTTAAAATGCTGTATTCTAGTCTCATTTTATACAATCATCTAGTAAGTCTCAAGTTCTATTAATCCCTATATATTTTCTTTTAAACACCAGAAAAACATACAAAATCAAAATCAACACATTTGCCACAGAAAACTAGGTATATCAACAGGGAATTAAAGGGTCAAAAAGCAGCCTGGGGTCCCATCTGTCAATTTTAGATCTTAGAGCATGAGCCATTGGTGTTCTGTTTAGGAAATTTTCCCCTGTGCCTATGTGTTCTAAGCTCTTCCCCATTTTCTCTTCTAATAGTTTCAGTGTACCTGGTTTTATGTGGAGGTCTTTGATCCACTTGGACTTGAGTTTTGTACAAGGAGATAAGAAAGGACTGATTTGCATTCTTCTGCATGCTGACTGCCAGTGGAATCAGCACCATTTGTTGAAGAGGCTGTCCTTATGCCATTGAATGTTTTTAGCTCTTCTGTCAAAGATCAAGTGACCATGGGTATGTGGGTTCATTTCTGAGTCTTCAATTCTGTTCCATTGATCTACCTGCCTGTCTCTGTACCAATACCATGTGGTTTTAAAAACAACTGCCCTGTAATACAGCTCGAGGTCAGAAATGGAGATTCCCTAGAAGTTCTTTTATTGTTTAGAATAGTTTTTGCTATCCTGGGTTTTTTGTTATTCCAAATGAATTTGCAAATTGCCCTTTCTAACTCTATGAAGAAATGAGTTGGAATTTTGATGGGGATTGCATTGAATCTGTAGATTGTTTTTGGCAAGATGGCCATTTTTACTATGTTGAACCTTCCAATCCACGAGCATGGGAGATTTTTCCATCTTTTCTGAGATCTTATTCAATTTCCTTCTTCAGATACTTGAAGTTCTTGCCATACAGATCTTTCACTTGCTTGGTCAGGGTCACAGCCCTGAGATTCCAACTCACACCAGTCAGAATGGCTAAAATAAAAAACCCAAGGTACAGCAGATGCTGGCGAGGATGTAGAGAAAGGGGAACACTCTTCCATTTTTGGTGAGATTGCAAACTGGTACAACAACTCTAGAAATCAGTCTGGTGGGTTCTCAGAAAATTGAACATAGTACTACCTCAAGACCCAGCTGTACCACTCCTGGGCATATATAACCACAAGACTCTCCAACATATAACAAGGATACATGCTCCATCATGTTCATAGCAGCCTTATTTCTAATAGCCAGAAGCTGGAAAGAACCCAAGTATCCTTCAATAGAGGAATGGTTACATAAAACTGTGGTACATTTACACAATGAAGTAATACTCAGCTATTAGAAATAATGACTTTATGAAATTCCTAGGCAAGTGGATGGAACTAGAAGCAATCATCCTGAGTGAGGTAACACAGACACAAAAGAACACACATGGTATGTACTCACTGATAAGTGGATACTAGCCTAAAAAGCTCTGAATAATCAAGAAACAATTCACTGACCTTATGAAGTTCAAAGAGAAGAAAGGCCAGAATGTGGATGCCTCAGTTCCTCTTAGAAGGTAGAATAAAGCACGCAAGGGAGGAAATACAGGAACAAATAGAGGAGCAGGGATTGGAGAAAAGATCATCCAGGGACCCCATAAGCAACCACCAAACCCAAGCAACTTTTGCTGATGCCAAGAAGTGCTTACTGGCAGGAGGAAGCCTCCTCGGAGGCTCTGCCAGAGTTACAAATACAGTCCAGGATGCTTGCAGCTAACCATCAGACTGAACATGGGGTCCCCAATGAAGGAGCTAAAGAAAGGACTGAAGGAACTGAAAGGGTTTGCAACCCCATGAGAAGAACATTATCAACCAACCAAACCCTGCAGAACTCTCAGGGAATAAAACACCAACCAATGAGCACACATGGAAAGACCCATTTGCATGTCCAGTTGCATATGCAGCAGAGGATAGCATTGTCTGGCACCAATGGGAGAAGAGGTCTTTGGTGCAATGAAGGCGAATTTCCCTAGTGTAGGGGAATTCCAAGGCACTGAGGTGGAGAGGGTGGTTGGGAGAGGGAGCACCTTCACGGAGACAAGTGGAGGGGGAGGGAGGATGGGAATAGGGGGAAGGGGATAACATTTAAAATGTAAATACAGAGAATATCCAAAAAAGAAAGAAAGAAAGAAAAGAAAGAAAGAAAGAAAGAAAGAAAGAAAGAAAGAAAAAAACAAAGTAGGCTAGAAAATATAGGTCTTGAAATGAAGGAATTAGAAATATTTCCATTTGGTTTTACAATTTGGACTAAACCTAGCAGCTCACAATGGGGACTAGATTGGAAATTCATAACTGTTCTTTGTGAATTTGAAAATTTCATTATTAACACCCCCCCCCCCCTTAAGCTCTGGTTGGTTTAGAGCTTGTTATACTTTCTATGTAGACCAGGCTGACCCTGAACTCACAAGAGCTCTGCCTGTCTTTGTCTTATGAGTGTTGCACTTACTGGTTTATACAACCATGCCTGACTTTTGTTAAATCTTTCAAGATTTAGCATCCCTATACAGTTCATAGATAACAAGATAATGGAACTCACATACATGTATCTGTTATGTACTGTTAATTAAAACCTTCTCATCGAATACTGGTATTTAAAGCACAGTTCTGTTTCATTTCACTGACAACAACTTATATTACCTGCTAGGTGTTGAGCGTTGCTTGGCTTATGAGAAACCTTAGAGACATATTAACTCTCCAAGGAAAGTGTTCTGGTACAATAAAGCTCTTGGTGTTGGGTTTGACAGAAAGTCATCCCTTCCTGAGACTTCCATTTCCTCAAATTGGGTATGTTTGCCATTTATGCGAGTGTCAGATATAGAGGGAAGAAACTATGAGGTGCTGGGGAAATTTATTGGTGTAGTTCTAAAATTAAAAAAAATAATGCTGTTTTAGGTATAGGTCTTATGTGAACTAAGTAAGCACACTATCATTGAACTAATTTTCCAGACTCTGAAATTTAATTTTATTCAAACTAAAAACAACTTTACTTCATAAATATCTCTCATATGTAAAATTTATATATACTCAAATTGTTACATAGAATAAAATATATCATTAGTTTTACTTTATTCTTAAGTCTTAATTTATTAAAATTAAGTGTGTGGACTTCATGAATTATAGATTATTAATATACTTACACACACATACACATATACCCCTAACTTTTACCTATACTAAAAGTTGTTATTATAAAATTTATTTGTACCTTGAACTCAAGAGATATGCTTACCTCCTGAGTAGTGGAAATCAAGATGTCTCTACTACACCTGGCTAATATGTTTTCTTAGTGAAGCAATATCTTCATATTTTTCAGTGACCTAAGTTTTTTACTAATATTAATTAATCACAGATTAATATTTTGCTATTACAAGGATTTTTGATACATACAAAAGAATAGCTTTTAATAAATAGTTAAATTTTCATTAGAACTTTGTTTATAATTTTGAAAGATGAGTTTAAAAATTGATGAACTAGAAAACAAAATTTGGTAAAACCTAATTCACGAGTTACATATGCCTTAATTATTTCACAAGATAAAGTTTGAGGCTATGAAAATAACATTTAAAAATAATTTAGAAAAACATAAAATACAAAAACATATTGATTAATTATGAGCAAACTACTATTTTTAAAGTAACTTGGAAACACGTTTTAGAAGCACGTATTTGACACACTTGTTTGTGCTTTTACAGACGGCACCATGTTTAATGGCTGTTTATCCTCACAGGGATCGTGCACACGCACAGGTGTACACATCTTGCTGTAAAGTGATGGAAGATACGGAGAACTCCATAACCTTCCCTAAGTCAGTCTCCTGTGGCTCTTCATGTTCAACCCAGACCTTCTGGCTCCTTGTGTAGAATCATGCTGGAGAGCTATTGGGCTTAGGAACTCTGCTAATCATTATTTGTTAGAACAACAATGAAGACAACAACAACCACCACAAAACAAGTCTTGTTAAGTATTTTTTGGTTTCTGGGACAAACACAGTGTTTCACAGTGTTTTTAACAGATCTGTGACCATCATGTCCCATAATTTTACCCATGAGTAAATGTATAGTTCAGAGACTTTAAGCAACTGGTCCAAGGTCAGAAAGGCCATAAGTGGCAGCAGCGACAGATCAACCTCTCTTTTATTCCAAAGACTGTGCCCTTAACTACACTTTGCTGTGCCCCAACTGGTACAGTCTACACCTTCTGTAGAATGTATTTTCAGTGCAGTAATCAATCACTCCATAGCTTTGGCACATAGTAAGAAAGCTTTTCAAAGAATTCTCCAATATAAAATGTACTTTGAAAACCCATCAAGAGAACACCATTATGTTAACATTCAAGTTAAAAATGTCTTTCTCCCCAGCAATCACTTCTACTGGTTTTATGGAAGACATGAAATTAGGTTGCTTTTTTCTTTTATCTTTTTTAAAATAAAGTTTAAAACAAAAAGAAATTAGGTTGCATTGCTCTTGGTTGTTTTATATAAAATCATATATATAATTTGGGTGAAAATATTATTACTTCCTCCCTTCTTATTTTTTTTTCTGGTATCAGATGCATATTTTATTATTGAAACTATTCTATAAAATACTATTTTAAGCATGCTAATTTCTCAATTTTCCATTTTTGTATTCTATATATGATTCCCTACTTTAAGCAACTATTTTGATGTAATTCAAAGATATTTCAAATGTAATTACATTGTACATATTTAAGTTCTAAATTTGATGTTTCAACATTATTATATTTAAGCCCTGTAGTTGATGCTGCAGAGATAACATATAAAGTAATGTAGAAAAGCATAAGCTATAAAAATATTTTAAGTAATTAGGAGCAAATTAGTCATAATTAGTAGAGTTCCTAAGCCCAATAGCTCTCCAGCATGATTCTACACAAGGAGCCAGAAGGTCTGGGTTGAACATGAAGAGCCACAGGAGACTGACTTAGGGAAGGTTATGGAGTTCTCCGTATCTTCCATCACTTTACAGCAAGATGTGTACACCTGTGCGTGTGCACGATCCCTGTGAGGATAAACAGCCATTAAACATGGTGCCGTCTGTAAAAACACAAACAAGTGTGTCAAATACGTGCTTCTAAAACGTGTTTCCAAGTTACTTTAAAAATAGTAGTTTAACATTTAACAAATATTTATGGAACAAATAAATATGTATGTTAAAGATTCAGTTGTGAACAAGAATAATATGTCCCTATTTCTGGGGACCTAAAATTTTAGAGGTAAGCTAAATAAACAAAGGAGCTGATCAGCATATAAGCATGAGAGCAGCATACCTGTCACACTGCAAATAAAACAGTGTACATGTTTGCAAATCACACCACATTTCCAGTGGGCCAGTGAAGGTGGAACAAAGTGGAACCTCATTATCCTGCAGTCAGATGATGTGACAAGACCCTGAAAGGACTGGAAGGTTGACTATTTTGGATGTCAGCTGTGCAAGGTTACTGAGGGCAATAACTAATTTAGGAAAATTTGGGGACAAAGTATCCACAAAGTTCCCTGCGCCACAAACAAGCTTATAGAAACCGTATTTATTAAGCATGATTACCTGAGGTACACTGGAGAACACACTAGTAAAATGTATGTTCTTGTGTTCTAGAAATTTAAAAATACAACTTGGCAGGGAACTAGGCCAGGTGTGGTTTGCTATCACTGTTCTCTTTTTCTGTCTTTCTCTGACACGTAAGTGACACATTGTAGGAGGAAGCGTTTCAGAGCCATTGTGTAAACGGGTAAATTCTGCTACAGTTCTGTGAAGGCTTCAAGAAACCCTTAAAGTACTGAAATATAATGTTTGTGAAGCCAAAGCACAGAATGCACTTGCAGAAGTGTTCATGCCTGCAAACTTTAAAGAGAAGAAATTCTGTCTCTGCAGCTTTTGGCCACACTCTTTGTTCCATTTAGAATGGTCACACAGTTGACACAGCTCTGCCACAAGCACAGGGGGTCTTCATGGATTCAGGACTCAAGATGTTAACAGCTTCGAAATATTTGAAGATTGCTTTGTGAAATCATTAACCAGATCATGCTAAATTTCTTGCATAAAATACAGTTATAAATAAATATAAGAAAAAAAGCAAGGATCTGGGGGTGTGGCTTAGGGAAGAGTGCTTGCCTAGTAGCATGTGCAAGATCCCAGGTTTGATCCTTAGTACTGCCGAAACCAACTTATAATGTAAAACAACAGATTCTGGGATGAATTTATAAAATAAAGAGCTTTATATAAAGTAACTTACAATAAAGATACTATAAGATTTTGAGACATTAAAAATAGGATTTATTTGCTGTAAGTAATTATAAACTCAATAGCCCCAGTATTGCTAACCACACAGAGACCTGAAGACAGCTAATAGTCAAACATACACTGACTTTGCCTTTGTCAATGGAGCAATGATGTTCTGCCAGCCAGACTCCCAGGAAGCACGTGAACTGAACACAAAAGCAAACAGGCCTCCTGCTGCCCGAGGGAGAGTCAGCAAGATGGCAGTTTCAATCATTTGGAATAATACTAAAGCAGCCTTAGGCTTTTCTCAGAATGGAAACATGTCACTATTACTGTAATACTTTAACAAATCAGAATGCAGAGGAACGAACACTTACACAATCCCATCCTACAAAGGGCACTTTACTCAACATCTAAGTGGAAGACAATTATAAGGAAATTTCACAAAAATTGTCAGTGAACATAAATGACTAAGGGAAAAATGTTTTTTACCCCTTTCAACACACTTAATAGATTTTTTAAAAGCTTACCACTTAGAAACAATTTCCCTTTCCAGTCTCCTTAAGGAACTATTAATGTAAAGAAACTTAGATAAAGCACTAAGTGAAAAGTTTGGTATTTAAGCTGCCAGGAAGAAATACCCATTATTCCTCACCACAGCACCAGTTTACTGTAAGAGTGGTCAAAAGGAGTAAATCTTCACAACATTTATATAGGAAGTCAAAAAATACTTCAAATGTTTTGGGAAATTATCTAATCAGTGTACTTTTAGCATATGTCTAATCATGTAGCCATCTTTGGCCAATCATCAAAAAATCAAAGGCAAATTGGCATGACTCAACTCTAACTTTAATAGCGCATGATTGTGTCGTGTAAGCTGGTTTTGTGTGAGAGCTGCTGCGGTTTTAGCAGAGAGATTAACTGCCGGACCTAAGCTGGCCTCCAAACCTTGCCCTGCTGATGCCTCTGGCTCTTTGAAGTCTGACCATCATACCTGGCAAAGCAACAGTGGGAACTAGGACAGTGTCAGATCTAATCAAATTGCTCGCTGCAGCATAGCTAACTACGGGTTTCACTAATTGGCCCAATTGAGGATTATACCTTTTGCTACAGATTCACGACAATAATTTAGTTAAATGATGTCCCCCTCCCTTATCTCTTCTAATTAAGATTCCAAAGTTGGGAGGAATAGGATTAGACAGAGTCTCACAACTGTGTTCTCCTTAAAGTGGTATGCATTTTTGATAGGTTCAATATGGAGTAAGAATTAAAGCAACTTGTAGAGATTCTAAGAACCTGTGACATCGGTGTATGCCTATATGACTAAGAAATTACAGTGAAAATATTGCTGTAGTACATTAGAAATGTGAACATGTAAAAATTAGATTCTACCCTTATAGAATGTGGAGTTGTGTTTGTGTGTGTGAATGGGCATGCACTTACAGTTATAGTCACCTTGTATGTGCATGTGGAGGCCAGATGGTAACACTAGGCACTCTCCTCCAGTGCTTTGCTGCCTTATGTTTTGAGACAGGATCTCTCAAGAAACTTGGAGCTCACTCTTTTGGCCAGACTTAACTGGCCACTGAGCCTCAGGGATCTGTCTGTCTTTGCCCTTCCAGTGTTGGGTTCCAGGCCTGCATGGCCACATCCGGGTTTATATGTGTCTGTGACCAAATTCAGGTCCTCCTGCTTATGCAGCAAGTATCCTATCCACAGAGCCATCCCCTTTTCTTGGGTTTATTTTTGAAAAGTAATTTCACTCAGACAAATAAAAACTTATATTCAATATTTCAGTTTTGTAATCGGCAGTATACTTATGAAAACAAGTTAATTTATATAGTAGACAGTATTTGTCCAGGATATTGTTTGAAAAATTATATTAGATTATATGGCCCATGATACTACCACTTACTAGGATTTGGAATTATTTCTGTGACATCACTGTGAATTGATAGGCTAGTTTCCTTCTCTCTCTTCATCTTTGGGTATATTAAACATATTTTGTCCTCCTATTTATCATTATACCTAGAAAGGCCATAGAAAATAAATGCAGAGAAGTAAATCTAGACCTGATGATACCATGCAACAATCTGAACTGTTAATATTATCAGTGACTATTAGCCTATAGAACTTTATACTTTGCAAAATGTAAACATTTTAGATTATTCCATGAAGTAACACCAAACTAGATTGTCATATTATCATAAAGCTAATTTACAGCAATAACATATGGAGTTTTAATGTTAATAGTTAAGAATGAATCTATTCAGTAAATATAGTTAGAATAGCTAGTTCATAATAACAGGTTGGTCAAGTCTTTGTGAGAAAAAAAGCCTTGGTGGCTATAGTTACTGAGGTCTCATCTTCTTAACTGGGGTCAGGTATCACATCTTGAATAAGCGTGATTTGCTTTGACAGTCTATGATCTCAACATTTAGTCATGAGGCCCAGATACACTAATTATTATGTTTGGATCAGTTCAAACCTCCAGATTGTTCTTCATCTATTTGCTGAACATTTGTAGTTATAGGATGTACTTTCTGTGAATTTCAGCACAACTCAATTGTTATAGGTCCCAACTTGAACCTAGAAACTGTGATGCTTAGAGTTGAAAAACTGTCCTGTGAGGAGGCAATTTTATTTTGTAAAAATTTTATAGATGCTGCAGCTAATGTAATAATATATTATCACTTGTTAGAAAATTAAATTAGTAGAATGTGAAAAGCTAAAAATATAAAATGATATTACATTCATGTAAAATGCTGTTTCTCTATCATCAAACTCAATGTACCCACACTTCAAATCCTACAAACTGACCATGTATTATCAGGGCATCATAGTTATAAAAAGTTGTCACACAGAAAGATTGTAAGTTTAGATTGTGGTTGGTACGTACAGAAGTGGACTGTAGTATTAGGACTGTAGACAGCGTTCTGCTGTGCTTTTCATACAGGATAATACATGAACTTTTAAAGTCACAGGAAATCATAATAATCTATTGTGATAAGTGTTTTCTTCTGAATGAGAAGTATGTGGATGAAGATGAATCTATACTCTAAGAGGACAAAAATACCATTCTGTTTTTGAGTCACTCACAGTTGGTGAGTACTAGAGTTGTTTCACCTTCATACACAAAGGCCAATGGCTAAGTAGGATTTAATACCACCTCTCCCTCCTGCTTTTTGCCTCTATCCACCTCTCATGTGTGACTCGTGTGACTTTAGATACATCCTATAAGTCTGCCTGCCTGGAGTCATTACTTTACCAATCCAGCCAGGCTTTGCTTCTGGGAACAACACACAGATTCAATGCCCAAGACACTACAACTTCAGATTTTTCAGGAGGATAGCTTGCATTTTATTTTAAAAGTAAGATTTATGTATTTCTATTACTTTGTCATTTAAAATGGCTTTTACCCTAAATAGTTTATAAACCCCCAAATCCTTATTGATTAGATCAAACCAAAGTGACAAAGGATTTGATTGACTGTACTGAATACTACCTTCTTAAAAAGGTGACTTTATTTTTGTTTTGTTTAATACTGCTTCCAAATCACAAGGTAATAGTTATGATTGTTTCATCTTGTGTAATAACAAGAAGCCTGTGTGGCTAATTAGCATTCTCTATTAGAACCTACTGTTATACAAGGGAGTGGTCTCATTTGACATTATGCAGGTCACTTTTATGCTCGACATAAGACATTGAGCAAGGTCTTAGACAGGATTCACATGATTATCCTACTATGGGCACATCCTATGGGCACAATAACTTTTCTACTGAAGAATTCTTGCTTAATTTGCACATAATAGAAATGATACCATAGACCTGGTTTTTAAAAAATATTGGGAATCTTGGAAGAATAGCCATGTAGAGGGGAAAAATTATATTTGAAACATGAATTCAACTTAAAAATGGAAGCAAACTTTTTTTTTGCCAGACATGAAGCTGAAACCTAGTTCTCTAAATGTTTATAATGGTAAGTCACTCAGGATTCCATCAGAAAAGCTGAGACAATGCTGACACAGTTATAGTCTTGGGTTCCATTTCAATGGTATCTTTTGAGAAGTAAAGCAAATTAGCTCAAGAATCACTATTTCTACACACTCCTCTTTGGGCTTTAAGTGGCTTTTGAAGGGAGTATTCCCCAGATGAGGAACTTCCAACACTCCTGCAGAGATGACCTGCCTGAAGAACTGGCTGCCTGATTAACTATTAACTGCTCTCAATAGGATTAGATAATTAAGGACATTGATGACCATTAATTAGGAGGAGGGCACATTAATTTGTCACAGGATAGGACCCTTATGATGATTTATAGGTTAGTGCTACTTGTAAATGTGAAGGCACAGAGAAAAAGAGAGAGCCATTAAGTTACCTTATCAAGTGGCCAGCTTAAAGAGGGCAGAGGGTCAGAGAAGGGCCAAAGTGGTCACTTTAAGGGTGAAGTCCCAAACACCAAAGCAGTGCCAAGCCACATTGATGATCGTTTGGTGATGAAGTTAAAAATATGCTAATTTATTGGTGGTAATTCTCCCTTTTTATGGTTTCAAGCAGTTAAGACAAGTGGCCTGCTTAAGAGCTTTTCATTTGAAAAGAGATTAAACAAAATGGTGTGTCAAGGCAGTTTGGCTGTTTTATGTCTTTGTTAAAAAAAAATTGCACCAACTATACTGATAACTATCACACCATCCAAATGCCACCTCGCTGGACATTTACTTCATTAATAAATATATCAACTCTAATTGCTTAATAGTTCCATGTTCATTTGCTCTTTAGCAAGGTTGAGCTGAAATAACTCTTTTGTGTTGCTCTCTGTCATTCTGCTTGCAGAAAGGTCACATAAATGCACATGTAGAAAATTTACTTACAGCCACGGGTATAACTCATACTTTGTTTAATTCAACATTTTAAAACTTAAATGTAATCTCTCTCATATTAAAAACCAAACCAAACCAAGCACAGAACCTTTAAAAGGTAGGGATAAAACTTGTTATCCCTACACAGTTGTGGGTAGCATTCATATTCCACACACAGTAAGCAAGCTCATTAACATTTAATTAAATGCTTTTGAAAGCCTTGGAGATCCAAGTCGTATTTATCATTTGAGTTTGGAGCTTATTTTTAATAGCTATTATAGACTTTTTTTTTTCTGTACCTGAGTAAAAATACATGATTAGAATGGAGGAAAATAAAACAAAAATTAGGTTGTTATAACAAACAAAAGTATTTAACTTGTAGCCTGAAATGTGTTTAGATGTTTTATTACAGTGAAAATCAGGCACGAGAGGGACCATTTACCTTAAGACAGTAAAATTAAAACATAAAAAAAAAAAAAAAGAAAACCTCTTACCTCAATGGTGAACAGCTTCCTTTTTAACTTAAAAGCTAAATCTTTGACATCCGATTCATCACAAGTCAAGTTATTAAGCCGAGGAATCTTCCGTATATGGATTAAACCTCATGGAAAGGAAATTAAAAGAGAAAGCTTTACGTGCTGTCATCAGAGGCATAAATTAAGGAGTCTTACAGCAGAATCTGTAAATTTACACACAAGCATCCTCCCTTTAAAACTGGTGCTGACTACCAGGAGCAGTGAAGCAAACGGCGTGATTATACTCAAGTAATCAAGCAGAATAAGATAAACAGAAATCCTTGAGCGAGGAAAACTAATTGCACTTTGGTACAGGAGTACAGCTGTAAGGAGGGGCCTTAATACTTGTCAAAACTATAGCCAGTCTGCGTGTGATTTTCTTTCGTATTTACAGTAAGCAAATATGGCTATCACCTTGCATGCTGCCCACGGCACCACTCAGCAATCTTTATTTTATTAAATGCACCAGTAAGCAGCCAGCAAAACACGGCGTTTGGGTTACTTATAATCTACAAAACACCAATAAAAAGTATTTCATTTTGTGCACTGAGAAAACTATTGAAGAAAACTACATTTCAGCATGGTCTAGGATCAAACATTACTCTGTATGCCATCCGGAAACACTGATTTTTATGGCACGTTAGGCCCTTATGTGGCCATTAGAAGCTCTGCAGCAGTGCTAGGTAAACCGTGAGATCCAGGCCTCATCAGCAGAAACACTTGCTAATCTTTACTGACAAGGCACTGGATGGCTTTTGTGTAGTTTCTGACTAAACTAGGGGTCAGTTCCCACAGATGAAGACATGGAAGGTTCTTCAGCACATCTTTTTGCCTGACTCAGCTCACATTTAAAAACACCATGTCAGGGATACTGATCCTTGAACGTGGGATAATAGACATCAAATGTCAGATTGGAGTGGACAGACCTTTTTATAGAACTGCTTGCATGTGTGTGTGTGTGTGTGTGTGTGTGTGTGTGTGTGTGTGTGTGTGTGCACGTGTGCACTCACTCACTAATGTGTGCATGCATTCAGATTTAGAGTATGTTACAAACATTTATTTCCAAGTAATTTACCAAAATAAACATGCTTACATTTCAAATATAATATTGTAATAAATTATTTGAAAATTCCATAGAATGCATTTTGATCATATTTACTACCTACTTCTCATTTAGACAATAGCTCATAACAATTATACATCTCATATATACTTATTTACTAAAATATATTTAATAGAAATAAAGACAGCACATTTCTCATTCTTCCCTATGGTACCTATGTTTGTTAGGTAATTATTAAGATAGGAGGCCTTATGCAACTCGCTAATTATTTTATTCTCAAGTGCTTCTTGTTGTAAGAAAGTTTACAAATATAACTACTCATTACAGATGGGGAATAATTTATTCAATCAGAGATTTCAGCACAAAGAATGACAGCTCAACTTTTGAAATGTCTTAAGCAAAATATATTTAGAGTATAAAACAAAATTTCAGTAAGTTTATAAATGAACACTTATAAGTGGTAATGTAATTTATAGTGCACAAGGCAGAAGGGCCAATCTCCACCATCAAAACCAAACCAAACTAAACCAGATCAAACCAAAACTATAATGTAGTAAAATGTCCAATCAAATTTTCTGGGTTAATGTCAGGGTGAGAAGAAAAGGTAACATGTGTGCCCCTTTAAGGTTCTAGTGCTGGGGTCTGAACATATGGCCTTGTGCATACTGAGACGATGCTCTACCATTAAGCTACACCTCAGTCTAGGATGTACCTTACCTTATAGCTAGTTCTGTACATATCACAGAAATGCTGGTACACTATTACAGGTTGAATATTTGTTATTCAAAATGCTCAGGACCAGAGGTAGTTCACATTGTACATTTTACAAGTAGGGACATTTGTAAATATGCTTATTTCAAACCTTAAGCCACTGGCATAACAATACTTCAGACCCTGGCTTTGACTTAACATTATCACAATCTGCAATCTTAGTCTGATGAATAGCTGAAATAGAATATTAACCAGGAGGAAGAAACATTTAACAGTGGAATAAAATTCCTACCACATTATAGCAGATATTCTAATTAGACCAGAAGGATGCTTCAGGTATGTAAGAAGCACTCAGGATATGATCTTTTCATGATAAAGATGATGCTTACCATGATAATCCTTATACAATGGGTTAGTCTCTCTCTCTGAACCAATAAAAGATTCCAGACCAACCACTGTATCTGACAAATTTCTCACACGAGTAGTAATTGCTTTATTCTGAAAAAAAAAAAAAAAAAAAAGAAATGGAATACTCATATTATAATAAATTACAAAATTAAAAAAAAACATCTACACAATGCCACTATGCCATCTTGAATACAAATCTTAGTGGAGGTAAAAAACATTAATAAATAAAAGTTAAATGTAGTACAGTCGGAAAATAAGATGAAATAGTCTCTTAGTTGAATGATCTGATCTAATGGGTATTCTATGCTAATTTGAAGAGTTGAAGGCGAGGTAAAACGTGGTAGAAAACATTAAGTATTGTTCCTTTGGCTACACTTTGCTCTTCTCATTACTTTGCTCCCGTTGGCTGGAGAACACGGCAGTGGGACTAAGAAGGACCGACGGTACATGGAGAGCATCCTGGCAAGAGGCTCTCTGCTGCCCATCAGCTGGGACACCCCAGGTCCTGTGACATATTCAAAACATGAAGGTCCAGTTAAGGGGATTTAAGATGACTAGTTCTGGAGTCTCCCCTGCCCCTTTCCAGACGCTGCCACCTGGCTCTAGAGTAACAACAAAGAAAGGCAAAGAAACTGTGACTAGCACTATCCAATGGCCGACACCTTCTTCCTGAACTCAGTTTGAGACGATCCAATAGTACTAACCAGAACAGCTTAGGAAATGCCCTGGTGCTGGATTAAAGCAATAGAAAAGCATTGTTCTAAGCATAGAATACCCAGTTGCTAAATAGTAGTGATCCAAAACCACCCAGAATTCATGGCTGGAAAAGTAAAATCACTGACTAGCCACTTGCTTTTGCAGTTATTTTACTTCAAGGAAAGTCAGTATTCCTTGTAGGGTGATTCCTGATAGGCTGATGAACCTAAAAAGTTTAATTATCTAACACAATACATCAGGACATTTATGTTCTACTGATACAGATTTGTTAAAACAAATAATTCTTTGTAACATTTTGGAATTTTGAAACTCTCATTTTATATACTGGCAATATCCACGCGTTTAATAAAAACTGATTTTAGAAGAAACAGATGGGAGATATAAGGCAGTCAAGAAATCTCATCTGTTGGCTGCTATGTCTGCTGTTAGAGGAGAGGCCACAGAGATTCTCACTTCATAAGTGCTTCTCGATGACTACTAGGCTTAGTGCTGCTCTTGTTCAAGGGCCTTTGTGACGAGTGATCAGGACGGAGAGTAAAAGGGGTGGGCTGATACTCTATGATTCAAAGGGACAAGCACAGGAGTCTGGGCTCCAAACGTTCTGCTGACATGGTTAGCTCACACCTTAGGCAGTGTTTGAAGCCCCTCCACAGGAGTGCACACTGTGTAGAGGACATTTCAGCCTCCAACCTGTGGTCTCCAAAGGAGGCAGTGCAAACAAGTTTTCCTTAACTTAGAAAAACTTTCAATTATAAGGACACAGTATAAAATACATATAATATTTGCAAATGGCTGTTTTTCCTAAGGCAATTTTTCACTCAATGGTGAGAAAATAATCCAGATTGATTCCTTCCTTTCAGTGCTCTGCCACAGGGGATGGTGCTCCTCCAGAAATAACAGGAGCTTCAGGGGCCAGAAACATGCTCCTCTCAATATTCCCTCAGCCAAAGACCATTATATCAAACTCATCCAGGTTGGGTTTCAGCCAGTTATTCTTCACCCAAACAAAAATGTCTGCCAGACATTCCAACAGCTGGGAGACAGTTCACAATGAGTCAACTTGAAAATGATTCATTGTGCCGAGTACTGAACAATGTTGGGGTGGGGGTGGGGTGTGGCTGGGTTTGTAGTAAAGGGTGAGAACAAGTGGGAGATGAAGGAAAGCCATGTGGTTCCCTATCAAGAAGAATCCTGGATAATAACCAGCAGGATCCTATCATTTCATTTTTAGTATAAACTCAACTGAGAAGAGTGCTAACATTACGGACCTTCAGATGAGCAAGCACTTACCAAGGCTACTACAGTGTTTCTTAATCTAAAAGGTCAGATTTACTTTTATCTATAAATAAAAGGCAGGCTTTGTGTCTAAATATCAGAGTTTGTTAGAATTCACCTATTCAGGATTTCAGGCATATCAACTTGGGTCTTCTCATTTATATGAATAACTAACTGAACTAAGGTTTAAAGATGACTGATTTCTAATTCTGTTCTGACAGTAAAGAAGTCCTGCGTATTTAAATGACTAACCCAACACTGCTATTTCTTTTGTTCATTTAACCCTAAATTAACTAATAAGACATTGAAAGACATCAGGTTTTTTTTTCCAGTCTTTTAAAAGAAAGTTTATAAGCAATTAATTATCTTTATGGAAATAAAAACTAATGGATTCTAAATATAAACCAGCAATGTATAGCCTGAATTCAAAGTTTCTAAGAAATGTGTTCACTTATTCATGTATTTTATTTATCGTATTCCTAAGCTCTTATTTGTGTCAGCCTTATTAATTATAAACTAAAATCTATCCAACAAGGTTTTATGAAGCTTTCGGGCAGTTACCATAAAAGAGGTTACATTTAACAGTGACCTTGCTGTTTTTTTGCACAGCTATTCTGCAAAGGTTGGTCCAGTGTAACTAACCAGACTAGCTGTGAAAACTATAAAGTATCTGAAAACATCTATAGAATAAGAATAATAGAAAATTATAAAAAATAATATGTACATATATGACTGAGATAACTTTTATTTTGATATTTTTATACACAATAAGCTTCTAGCTACTTATAGGAACATAAAAATATTGGGGCATGATAACCGCAGTTGTTTTTAAGTTTACAAAATATGTGACTGCTCGTATATATTCCAGATTCTTTTAAAGTATGGTTCACTGATGTATTATCTTAGAGCCATGTTTATAAGAAGAAGGTCCTTCAAGTCACTGTATTAATACTCAATGGTCTTTTAGATGAAGGTAGGTAAATTTATATAAGAGAACAAAAATTATGAGTAGAAAACCCCTTGCAAGCATAATAGCTCAGGAACACACTGTGTGTGAAACCATCACCATGTGGCAGTGGTGCTCAGAAGTCGCTAGTACAGCCATAGAGTGGGGATCTGGACAGAGAACATCGATATTCTTATCCTCCTGGACTTGCAACTGTTTTATTCATCGGGAAAGATGTGAAACTTCCTGCTCTTTAGTTAAAATTAAGAAGTAACAGAATCTATGCATCAAGTCCTAATAAACATATTTGAACATTGTTCCTATTTTAATATTGAAATAGCTATATGAAAGTTTCAAGTGAGAAATATTTAAACAAGGTTACCAGAACTTAGTCATTATGACTAAATTAATGGTTACAGTGCACATGTGCCATAATGACATCACCCAAGTATGTACGACGATATTGCCACCCCTCCTCCTTGCCCATCTGGATAGGAAATCTAGGATGACTCAAAAATCCTTCTTATACTAGACAAATCTCCCTTTGCTCCTGGGTGAAAGTTGTCAGCTCTGGATAGTAGCCAAGACATGACTAGGAGGGAAGCCAGAAGAGAAGAGAGCTAGTGTCTAGGAGTTTGAAGAGTTTGCTGGCAATCTCAGATGGCATTGTCATAAACTGGAGAGAGGGCCCTTAAAAATGTCTATTTCAGTACACTTTCTTAATTACAAAGACTTAATGCACGTCAGATGGTGCTGCAAGTAAACAAGGCAAAGCGACTACCCTGTTGTCTGCCATTTTATTCTCACTTATATTCACAAGAACCTGGGGAGTTTTTGTTCTGACTGTTTGCTTGCTTTGAAAGAATGGTAGCACATTTTATTTAGGAAATGTGAAATCCAATAAAAGAATTTTAAATTCTCAAAGATTAATTTAAGCTGTTCTTTCAACTGAAAGCTCATAAAGCTAAAGTAGCAATTTTAAGATAAAAATTCAACTACTGCCACATAAAGAAAACTTCAACAATGGTTCGAACACAAAACCCTAGCTCTCAGCACCAACTGAAAGTTTCTTTCTTTGATGAAACCAATTGCCACAACAATAGAAAGGATTCAGTTTGTAGCAACACAGGATAAATTTCTCATAAATATTTTAACTTGAAGATTAAAATGTTAATTAATCCGAATTTTAATTTCCAAGAGACTCTAGAGAAATAAACCAACTGGCATAAAGCATACATGCACTGTGTCAAGAATAAACTCTTGGGTTGCTCCACTTATACTCCCTAAGAAAGACAGCAACGAATAAGAGAGGCCAGCTCTCACCCAGGGCAGTGTAAATGTCACCTTTGGCCAAAGGTAGAGAGAAGCAACACTCTCTGTTTGATGGCTACATGACAGGAGGTGTGCAGGCACATGTGCGTCTCCTACGGCCGAGCCTGGATACAGAACCTCTACTGAAAAGTGTTCCTATTTCTTTGTTAGGAAATCTAACACTAAAGTTAGATAAGGGATAAATCTAAAGACAGACGAGAAAGAATACATTTTGTATTTCTTATATGCTCAATTCTATTAAAGCGAAGACTATAAAAATGATTTTGATGATTTTGTTCATTACTTTTGAGCAGTTTTATCCGACAAAATTATACTAACTGACTTACAACATCTACTAATTTAATTGCTGCAGATTTAATGTGCTATCAAAGCTCATAGTTTATTTTAGAATATCTAAAGACAATGTTTTGTAAACAAGAAAATTTAAATGGAACTCATCTCTTGGTATCATCACAGAAAAACATTCATACAAGGAAGTAATAAAACAAACATTCCCCCCCCCCATAAAGCTTAAAACATTTCACAGAGGACCTAAAGGCAAATCTATTTAGCTTAAAAGAGAAAGAAATTGCCATTTTTTTCATGTTACTAGACTAGGCAATGAAACCACATGTTTTTCTGTGTTCTAGCTGATCAACTGCGTGTCTAACTTTGTTATAAAAGGGTAGTTCTTCATTTGTTTTAGAGCATGATTTAGAAATGCCATTTGTTTATAAACAGAGTAGATATTTATGAGTTTTGCCTTTTAACATTCTCTTGAATATTAACGGAATATGTTCTGAAGTCTTTCCGAAATGTGACACAGAAAATAAGATAAAAAGCAAGCTAGAATAAATAATGCCATATAGTACTCAAAAGCAATTTCAGCCTTTCCCCACAACTTCACATCATCTCACTTTACATTATGAAAATTCATCAGGTACTTGGTTCTTTATGTTTTGTTTCGTGAGGGATTTTCAAGTGATATATTCTACTTTACTTCTTTCTACGTAAATCCCTTAGAATGCAATCACACACATCCCCAAAACAGAGTCCAGTTAATGTCTGTGCTGCTGCGGCAGGTTAAAGATACTAAGTTTAAAATCAGCTTAGAATAATGCCACATTGAGCACAAAATGATAGCCTGTCATCAGGAACAGGCAGCCAAAGCCAGGTCCAGATGGGAGACTGGCTGGGGAAGGCTGAGGCAGGTGGGGAAGTGACAGGAAGCTGACAGAAGACAGGACTACTCCCTCTGCTGGCAAGGCCCTCACCTGCTTACATTTGCAACTCACTAGCGTTTCTTTCATTATTTAAGATATAACTAATAAATTATTCAAGGTGTTCCCCTTTCAGCCTTCTGTA
The DNA here is from genome assembly GCF_963924665.1 of Micromys minutus. Classification (NCBI taxonomy): domain Eukaryota; kingdom Metazoa; phylum Chordata; class Mammalia; order Rodentia; family Muridae; genus Micromys; species Micromys minutus. The sequence continues at coordinate 14,493,243 of NC_137952.1, forward strand.
TCCACACATCTTCGAATAGTCTACTTTCAGCATATGAATTTTTCTAATATAAAGGGACCCAGTGTTTTACCAGGAGGTCTAACTATTTATCTTGTAATTTAATTACATCATAAGCAGATCTAGAAGTGCTTTATAAGCTTTCTAAAATTAATGATGCCTTTAAATTATACTTCTTTATATAGCTATATCTTTATATACCGTATATGATTTAAAGAAAAAGTCTTGGTTATAGACTTCCCAGTCTCTTTCCTGGCTCTGTGAATTGCTGTGTAATGAAATAATATAGAAATGAACCATATAAATCAACTATACAGGGAACAAGGAAACAGCATGTCATAGCAAAACAGCAGAGATGCACAGCGCCAAACCTATCTGACAATCTAATGATCTGAACGTACAGATATTATGTACTAATATTAAGAACTAATGATTACACAAAATACAAGTTAAATTTTACAGAAAAATTATTCGATATTTGGTTTTCAATGTAAGTTAATAGCTGCAGCAAAAACATTTAGTAAAAATCTGTTCTAAGATTTTGGCCTACAACCAGAAGCTCCCAGAACAGGAGGGATCAGCTTTTTCACCCACTGTTCTCATCTGAATCCTGGCTTAAAAGCTATTCCAGCTCCCAGCTTTCCAGAAGGCTCCGTCCCAGGAATCCTTGCCTGCCATTTGGTTTGCTGCTTTTAATCTCCCAGGACTTTCTTGGTGGCTGTACTCTGCTCAACTGGCACTTGCTTCTAGAAGTGAGTTATTATTAAACCTGTAGGTCAATTGTGGCACTAACAACTCTTTGGAAGCTTTCAGCCACAGCGTACAATTTGCTGGTCTAATTAAATATTAATTCTAAGTGTTACATTTTGTGGCTAAGAGCTTTTATTTTCCATCATCAGCCTGGAAGAGAAAGAGGTTACAAGGCTAATTTAATCTCTCCCTTTGTACTCCCCAACATTAAAGATTAACTATGTAGGGTATGAAAACATTATTAAAAGAGCTAGAACTCTTTATATAATAATAATATAATTAATAGGAAAGGGCTAAAACATAACATCAGGGCACACTATTTGACCTGGTATTTAAACAGCTGGAACATATCAATAGTAACAGGCATATTTTGTCTTAGCATTAAGAAATAACTATATTTTTTCAAAGATACTAAGTATTCTTTCAGGAAGGGTAATAATCTGAGCAAGCTAAAATAATTAAAAAATTTTCATTTTCTCAGGGATTATTTTCAGATAGCTTGTAACACAAAGAAAAAAGATTTAATAATTTTATGAAATAAATGCACAATTAAACGTTTAGTTCTTTTTTTAATTGAAAAACAATGTAAAAATAATTCATGTAAAACATCCTTCCCCCGTTTTTCTTGTATGCAGTTCCCCTATCTTGAACACACAGGGCCCTCTCTGCCTCTGCTTTCAGAATGGCTGTGTCTGTGCCTAGGCACAGGTCACAGTAAAGATGTGCTCCATCAGCCTCAGCAATGACTCACTCCCACACCATGACACACTCCACTCTATAATAACTGATGGATCTGAGCTGGGCCCACACTGCCCTTTAGTAAAGGATTGCTAACACAGGACTACACATCAACTGCAATACAAAACATAATCCCAACTGTTTTAGGGAAAGTGGGAAAAAAAAACCCCAAAACAATTACTTTATGTTGTACCGGATATACTTCAGTTAGATGAAACATAATAGAAGGGCTCTAAATGGTAATTTTCCCTTTTTAATATGAACACAAACATTGGCAATTCCTACATCCTGCTCCTATTTAACGTGTATAACTACATTAAGACAAAATGTGCACGCTGAACAGAAAACAACTGGAAACTATACGAATCCCAATTTAGAGGAAAAGGGTTGAAACACTTCCATTATTTGCTATTTTAAAGAAAAATAAATTATATTTCTAGATTACTAAACTTACATAGTCACTAGAATTTGACACATACAGCATACAATTTAAATGAGTTGACTACGATTCATTTTGTTTGAAAAAAAAACTTATAAACCTTGCAAATGTGTCATTTTCTTACAATCACTTTTGGACTAATCAAGATCTAAAACAATTACAAGTTGATTGTAATTGATGACAATATCTTGAGTAAGAGAGTAAACACGAAAAGAATGATGCCTAGAATATCTAGCTTTATTTATTTATATTAGTAATGGATAGTTATGATCAATGGAGGTTATATCCATAATTTTCATACTTAAATATTTAACTCATTAAAGTAGTTTTTTTCTTTTTACTTTATTTTAAAAAACAAAGATAAATGTACAAATTTTCAGCATTTTTGCATAAAAGTATATGAATACATTTTTTAAGGTTGTAATTAAGTATTTGTGGGTACATATACACACACATATGTATATATGTAACAATAATATAGGAAGAGAGGCTATTAATTTGAGGGGATAGGAGAGAGACTAGGAGGGGCTATAGGAAGGAAAGTGGGATGTGATACAGTTCTATTTTAATCAAAATATATTCTTTTTTTGTAGTTGTTGAACATCACACAGTCTGTGAGTTGTTTCTGGGGTGTTCAGAGCTTTCTGGGGTTAGCATCCCACTATCACTGACTGCATATTATGTCTGTTCTTTTGTGACTGGGTTATCTCACTCAGGATGATATTCTCTAGATGCAGCCATTTTCTTAAGAATTTCATAAAGTCATTGTTTCTGATAGCTGAGTAGTACTCCATTGTGTAAATGTACCACAATTTTTGTATCCATTCATCTACTGAAGGACATCTGGGTACTTTCCAGCTTCTGGCTATTATGAATAGAGCTTCAATGAACATTGTGGTGCATGTATCTTTGTTGTATGTTGGAGCGTCTCTGGGGTAAATGTCCTAAAGTACAGTTTTAAAAAAATCATTGAAAACAATGTGTATCTATGTGTGGGCATGTGCATGTGTGTGTAACTGTGCATGAACGCCAGAGGTATCGGATGGCCCTGGAGCTGGAGTTACAGACAGCTGTGAGCTGTCTGACGTGGATGGTTGGGACCACACTCAGGTTCTCTCTAAGAGCAAAGTGTGCATTTAACCTGTTAGCCATCCATCCAATACTCACAATATCCCTTTAAAAAGCCATTTAAAATAGCTTAAGATGTATAAATATGTTCTTATAACTATGATCACCACAATATATCTATCTGTATGTGTGTGATGGGTATGTGTGGTAGGTTACATATGTGGGGGTTAGAGGATCACTGGGAAGGTGGTGATTCTCACTTTCCATGTAGGTGGATTCTGGCCACCAAACTCAAATTGTCAGATTTAGTAGCAGAGACCTTTACCATCTTAATACTTCTCTAAGAATTAGAATGCTTTCTTATTTATTTAAGAATAAAAGATAAATTCAGAAGTTCACTGGAGTTTCCTTGCAAGATTCTTATTAATGATCTGTAAAGGCAGTTGTGGCTTTACTTGGTATAGCTGGTATATTCTGGCATTGAATAAATGCAGTGTTACAGATGAAAACAATTTTCTACAGACAAACGCTTTGCATTATTCACTTCAGTAGCCTCAGAGCTCTAGTATATTAATATTATCAACTGATTTTAAAAGCTCTTAATTAAGATAATTTAAACTTCATTCAGTTTTTAAGAGATGAGGTTCTTTCTTCCCATTTTTAAAATCAGGAAATACAGTTTCTTTGGTACTTGCCTAATAGTAGTGTTTTAGCCAATGAAAACCTGGGGTAAAAACTGCAAGAATCATATAACTGGAAGATAGCAAGTATGTGATAAACATACTGAAAATAGACATCTATACTAACTTCCAATGACAATAAATAAATCATGCTGCGGTCTAGTTTCACATTTGCTATCTAGTCTGAAAGAGAAAGTTTAACCAACTCAGGCACTGACTGACATTTCTTAAGCAAATGCAAGAGACTTTCACTCCTTCCTGCATTATCACAGGCAAAGGAACATTGTAGGTTGTCTATGTTGAAAAGTCCCTTAGAGAGTGTAGATTATGAAACACTGATAAAAATTAGCCGTGAAAAAATAGAGAGTAAAAATTCTTTGAAAGGAAAGTTATGGAAAAGGTACAGGAGAATAGGCTTCCAATTTAATACCAAGTGTGTCCTGACAGTTTTAGGTAAAGGTGCTTTTAATCTATACAAAAAATACGAATCAAAGGGTAAGTTATCATGGGCTGTATGAGAGACATAAAATCTATTTTCTTTTCATTTTGATAACAAAACTGTATTTAGGTACAAACCTAAACTTTTATTACCTGAAAGAAATATTTTTGATTCTCATTTTTCACAAGCACACACTGTCACTGGGATTGAAAATAAAAGGTATAAAATGTTTACACAATTTTGAGATAGATAACAAATCTCACCAATAGTTGAGACTATTACTATTAACTATTACTTATAGATCAGAAAGAAATGGTGTTGTATCTGACTAGATATTAAAATGAAAATGTCCCATTTTAAAGTACTTTATAGTCACTATGTGAAAAATAATGTAGCTAAACGGCATCACAGGGGAAAGTCATTTGTTCCCAATAGTAAGCAGGGACCAGAGAGGAGAGCTCAGTTCACTTGGAGGATAAAAATCAGTCATGTAGAGATTTATACATAAGGATTTAAAGTTAAAATATTCTTATAATTTAACATGTAGAAGAACTGGGGAGGGCTTAGTTCCTTTTCTTAGTTATAAGATTGTTTTTACAGTTCATGATAACATTGCCCCAACAAGATTTGGGACGGTGAAGCTGTGAGAACTTGAGCATCTGCTGTCATTATCACCGAGGCTGTCTACTGCCCGCGTCCGTGAGACCGCATGCTCGGCTGTCCTCCCATCTCGCCATCCTCACCAATTAACTGTTAACATGGAGGGCTGTACACATGCTCTCAGGGGCTCTTTAACAGGCTTCTTGGCGAGTGGAACAACTACTCAGCAGGGATGTGGGAACTGAGTAATGCTGGGATACAGGGCACTACTCTGCCGCAGTCACAGTGCACCCCATAGTTCAGTGTGTAAAAGAATCGCAGGCACCAGAGCCATCTTCACATATATTTTAGGGCAGGGTCTTTGGGCAGATACTAAAGTATATTCTAGCAAGAGAGTTAGGTATAATAACACTACAATTTTATAGGGAAAGCTGCTTAAGACTACATGTTTTTCTGAAGGCATTCATAATGTGCCTCCTAAATAGTTTTAGTCCTTTGAGACAGATAGTTAGAACTTATTTTTGTAAATTTACTTCAAAGCACATTTGTCAGCTTCCATTGCACTGTTATAGAAATAACCTTAAATCAAATCAAATAAAACATCTCAAGTTTAAAGTTATAAGACTTTATGTAAGAACATAAAATACTTCGAATAAAAACTTTAAAATCACCTTTGTTCAAGTTGCTTACAAATATCATTACAACAGTAAGTTAAGGTCGGTTTTGAATCTATTATTTTCCTTATTTTAACTTCTCCCCTTCTTTGGCAATTTCCTTAACTATGTGTTCCTTCTCTACAATGAAATTAAACATGGGAAGCATGCCAGAAGTACAATAAAGGGTAACTAATCATTACTGTACATGTCTGACAGAATGCTAATAACTAAGACAAGAATGCTGATTGGCTGCTTTACTACTCTAAAAGACAAAAATATTTTATATACCCTTAGTCTTATGCTAATTTAAAGATGCTAAATTACATGACAAAATTTCTAAGGATATGAAATAACATTTCTTTTTCCTGGCAGAAACAATTATCAACGCCAAAGCTCAAATATCCAACACACACACACACACACACACACACACACACACACACACTCACACACACACACACACACAGTATAATAATAAGCAAAGTAAACCCTACCACTACCAGCAGAAAACAAAACAAAGCAAACAAATAAAACCCAAACCCAAATCACCAGCACTCATGATGTTTTATTTTATCTTTAACATCCCTGAGACAGTGACTTTGTCATATTTTATCCTGTCTTATCCATACATGCCTATCCTGATGCCTGCTGTATTTGAATGAATGAATGAATGAATGAATGAATGAATGAATGAGTCAGTGAGCATGTGAAACTGCCCTTAGTTGCATAACTGCAATTTACACTCTGACCTAGAGACTCCAGAAATAGTACTGGTCAGTGGGGGAAAACTGTTGAGAGTCTTGTATAGTTTATGCTGTAAAAAACCAAGCATGTACCTGAGCTTCCTGGTCTGTCTTAAACCCAAATCATGAGAGAACATTGCTAAGTGTTTTTCATGAGAAGGGTCAGGAAACTGAAGATCTCTATTCTCATTTTGCTGCTAGGAGTGGTAGCCAGAGTGTGTAGCATGCCACACAGGTGTTTCTCTCTCATCTGCTCTCTCTGTTCTTCTACTGCAGAGACACACCAAACATTTTCATTTCTGACAGATATCTCTGTTCTCATTATCAATTCTGAGGGTCTCTGAAGTAATACTCAGCATTGATGATGACTGTTAACACTTAATGAATGCCTACTGTGTGTCCAGCCTTGATAATGACTAACACATACTGAATGCCTACTGTGTGTCCAGCCTTGATGATGACTACTAACACATGCTGAATGCCTACTGTGTGTATTTTTCATCCTATGAATTGATGATTTTTTGCCTCATTTTTATAGATAAAGAATTTAAGATTGCAAAAATTAGCTGAGACCAAATAATTTATCAAGCATCACAGCCTCCAAAGGCACATTTTCTCTTTAGCATCAAATGCTGCTTTGTTCGCATCTTTTCCCTACTTTGAGTCTATGCCAGCTTCTTTATGGAATAATCAGCATAGCATGGTGGCTAAGAGAACAGCATCAGTACATAATATAAGGATTGCATGAGTTACTATCTAGAGAGTTTAGCACTACATCTGGCCTGTAATAATCACTACACACATTTTATGAAGCAAACTCAATCTTTCCAGTTTCTATATTCATGTTTCTAATTAGACTGTGTGTATGTGTGCACATGCACCTATCTCCATGCATGTCTGTGTAGAGGTTAGAGGTCAACTTTGGGGGTTACTATGTAAACGCCAACCACCTTCACTGTGTTTGGAGACAGGGTTTTGTGCTGAGACCTGAAGCTTGCAGCAAGTCCCAGGATCCACTAGTCTCCTCCTCACCAGGACTAGGATTCCAAGTGGACCTCACTACCCTACCAGAAGGTGGCTGGTGGCTTTACAAACAACGCTTTGCACGCTGAGAACATGGTCATGCTGCTCAGCTCTAAACACAGCACCCAACTGATTTCAATCTTGTTATTCTTATTTCACAGTAGTCTCTTGATACATTAAAAAGCACAAGTTCAAACAGTATTGTTGTATAAAAGGCTTAACAATCTCTAAATCTTGGCTCCATGTCTGTTATTCTACCATCTGACTTGCGCTGTACAGAGGGTGACCTGGCAACATCTGAGAGCATCATTGCTGTCCCTTGAAATTCAAGGCAGAGAAAGCTGTCAGAGACATCACAGTGGCTAGGACCTTTATAAAACAACGATCACTTGCAATAAAGCTCTGAGTGGTCTCTGTTTTGTTTTTCCTTATTTTTTAAAAATGTTTTTAAATAAATATGAATTACATACAGAACTTGTTATTTTACAACTGTTTTTCTCTACTTGCAATTTTGCAGAAGGAAGCATACATCCATATTTGTCCTTTGCAAAGGATAAAACTTTTTGTCTAATCTTTCATATACTCTAATGTGTCAAGGACTTTGCAATGATAATTTTCTCCTTAAAAATACTAAATAATAGCAGTGTTATCTAAGAGTTAAGTTGCAGAGCTCTGTGGTAGTTGAGAAGTTGTGTGATACAGTTATAAAAATGGAAGGGGCCAGAATCTGAGGAGAAACAGAAGCCTTGCCACTTCTTCGCTCACCACCTTTGGAAGCAGCGATTAGAATTAATCGGCTACCAGGGTTGTGGTAAAGACCCCCTGACACAGAGGCTCTGAGATGCAGGGCCTTAGAAGCAGATGCAGCCACTGTGCAGCAGTAGGGCAGGTATGAAGAGCTGAATGTTCACCTGTAGCTTCAGATCTATCATCAAATCAACAAGCTCACCATGAGTAACCAAGCTACCATTGAAGTATTTATTTTACAATAACATGACGAACAATGCAAACATTATAAGCACCTGTAGCATGTCTAACACTATTACAGAAAGGCGTTTCCCTATAATATTTATACAAATTTCAAATTTTTGAGAATAACATAAAATGACATGATAGTTTTGTTATTAACATAATAAAAACATAGCATGTTTAAGAATTGCTTGTTACAAGCCTGTAAAAAAAACCTGAGTTAACATATTATGATTATTAAAAATAAATTCCACTGGCCAATGAGTAGAAATTTTCTTGTTATTTATGCCTCAAATTTTAGTCATAAGTTTGAGATATGTTGTAATATATATATATATATATATATATATATATATATATATATATATATATATATATATATATATATATATATATATATACATACATACATACACTAATGTAACTCAATGATATTTTAATATATTTATTATTTGTTAGGTGGTCTAGGTATATTTAGAGGTTAGAAAAACATTTCAAAGTGAGAATCAATATTCATTCAACTCACATTTACTGAACATCTATGTAGAAAAGCCAGACACTGTGAAGAGAAGTTGTTGCTGACGTTAATATTATGTTATCATATGCCACATGAAGTATAAAAATCTGGCCTTGCCTTTATACAAGACACTAATGTATTTAGGCTTGCATGAAGTCATATCTTTGAGATGATAATGTCCTTTGGCAAAGAATACTATCATCAGCTACACTATACAACTGCTACTGCTCATGATGGCTGACACCTATAATCCAGTCCATAGGAGAACTGTCTCAAGGGCCAGGCATGTCTGGGTGACATTGTAAAAAGAGAACCATAAAGTTTTATTACACGCTTATTTAATGAATAGTTAGAATGCTAGAAACCAGGTGTTCACAAACACAAATTAAAATTGTGTAAAAATAATTAAAGGAGGAGTATATTGACTCATTTATACCAAGAAAAAAAGGTAAGAAATACTTAGAAGAAAATAGAAAAAAGTCTCAAAAGAGGCCAAGACCAATAAGAGCAAAGACTAAGAGGAATGGCCGATTAGAACGGATCAAATTGGTGAAGATTAAAATCCTTGTATTTTCAAAAGACTAAGAAAAGGGATGTCACAGGGTGAAAGAAAATTATTGCAAACACATAGCTAAAAATATACAAAGAACCTTACAAACGGATGATGAGATTAACCAACAATAATGGACAAAAACCACAGAAGATATTCAAATAGTGAATGAGCACATAAATTGACAGCTAATAAGCAATGAAGGAAAAGAAAATGAAAGCTGCATTGTTCTTCCAGTTCCCCAGTGGGTAAGAAACACGTCAGGGCTTACCTGGACAAGGTGTGCTGGCACTGTGATGATGCAGGCCGACAGTGAGGATCTTAGAAGGCCTCGGAGAATGTAGAGGAACTTGGTGAGCCCGTGATTGTTGTCACGGCTTTCTTTACAGCAAATGTCATCACCCCACAATGGTGAGCCAAGGTTCTGAATTCCTATTCTTAAAATGTTTTTCTGTTTTTTCTGAAAGACAGAGGAGGAGGTAACATAGGTTCTGCTCATCAGCCTGCCGCTCCTTTAAGGGCTAGTTCTAACCTAGACTCAGTACCAGGAAGGGAGCAGAGCGGTACGAACTGGTGCAATCTTGTAAGAAGACAGCACACAGGATATGCTTTAGAGGCGAGTACGAGAGACTAGGACACAGCCAGTTTGGTACACTAACAACCCAGCTACTCAGGACACTGGGCAGTAAGTTAACTGAGTGTAACAGGAGTCCAAGGGCAGCCCAGGAACAGGGCAACACACTGTCTATCAAATGGAGAGCTTTTTAAATTTAAATTTTAGAAAATATGAAGGTCCTGACAAGAATCAAGTTTGAATTTTGTTAAAATTTGAGGTGACTAGCACGATTCTGTTTGGGAGTGAAAACAGAGCGACCCGGTGCTGTAGTGCTTGCCTGTGTTCCTGGCATTTGGGGAGTAGAGGCACAGGGTCACTGTAAATTCAAAGCCAGTTAAGTATATAGAAAAAAAATCCCCAAATAATATGATGCTGGATGCAACAGCAGAGAAAATGGCTAATTCAAAACCTTAAAAATGTGTTCTTAGAACTATAAAATTCTGCACCTCCAATAAAATATAAAGTCAGTATTTCTTGTCTTTCTATCACCTGCTATGTGAGCTTTTATTGTTAGAAAGGTGTTTGCAACTATATTTTATATCTCTAGGTTTTTTTCTTCATGAAGTTGTTTTTACTGACCTAATTTAGGTTCAACGCTTTAAAAGTTAGCAGATGGCATTTAGAGATTACTGACATGACAGTCAAAATAATGGAGCTCAATGTGTTTTTCTTGGAAAAGAACACTTTAAAATCATTTTTAAAAAAGCAAGGGTACTTGTCAGTAAGTATTTGACAACATATGTGTTTACAAGCTCTGCTGTTCTGGTTATTCTAACTTAACAAATGTTTTGTAAATGCTTTCTTCAGCAATCTAGCAATATTTCTGGGCACATGAAAGAGGTGTTAACAAAACATGGAATATGAAGTATTTGGAAGATCATTACTACGTTTCTGACAGAATAAATATGGTGCTCGGTCTTAAAGCTATGGTTTTACATATGTGCCAGTTTAAATGAGCTCTCTGAGGAAACAGGTCCCTAAGATGAATCATTCACTGTTACTATAAAATTGCACTAAAAATTATTAAATAATTATTAGTACCCAATCTAGCAAATCTATTTCACCAACTGAGAAGACTGGGTCTTTATATTCCCTTTACTAAAAAAGTCATGGACAAAGAGTGACAGTGCAAATGAAACCAAGCACTTGAAAGCCTAAGAGGACAAAAGGGCTTCCTGAGGGAATAAAACAGGCGAAGAGTCAGGAGTATGAAGTCCCTGACAGACTCTGCATATGATAAGCCACTTTTTGGTATCCCCAGGGGCAATTATTTTATGGAGTTCTTTGAATTACAAAATCTATGCATGTTCCAGTCCTTCATACACAACAATGAAGTAATTGCATATAACTTACATATATGTACCTATATACTTTAAATCATCCCTAGTTAATGAATTATAATACACAATATAATATAAACACAACATATAAATAGCAGTTATACTTAGTTATGTAGAGACCTAGGATGAGAAAAAAGTATTTTATGTAGATTAAAAAGGTTTTATCTTATTTTACTATGCTATGATCTTGACTCATGAAAAGCATTTGTGTATTACCCAGGAATATAAAGTGAACACATGCACTGGACAGATATTAGAAGTATGCATTAGAAATGATTCAGTGGCTTAGAGTTTTGTGCTACTATTCCAGGGGACCCAACTTCTCTGCCCAGAACCTGCATATGTCACTCACAACCAGCTGCAATCCAGGAAATGCGATGCCCCCTTCTGGCTTCTGAGAGCACCATACTCACACGTACATGCACACATGCACACACACTCATGCACTCAGGGACATATTAATATAAATCTTACTACAGTATTTTAAAAAAGAAGTACATGTATGTTCCTGGCAAATTTTTGTACAGTATCTGTGAAAAGGAGGAAGTTATTTCCTTTCTTTATTACAGAGAACTTAAACAAAATACAATGAATGGTAAAAATATAAGGTCTGTTTTGTTAAACTTGTTATCTCATGATAATAGGCCAACATCAGATTCTCAATAGAGAGAGCGACAGTGAAATACACATAGTGAGTGGCTCAGTGGCACAGTATTTACCTAGTGTGTGCAAGGTCCTGGGTTTGAGTCCTAGCACTGTCTTGCCAAGACAAGAAAATAGATGATTAATGAAATAAACTATTAAGATAGACAGGATAAAGCTATGAGAATGAAACGTGGAAGGAAAGGAGATAGCATTCTGAACCTAGAGATACAACTACTGTAACAGGAAGCAGTTGCTGAATGTTAAAAATGCTATTAGACATGGAATAGGGAGTAATGAATTCTTACCAACTCTGACACATATACTATGCACGTATACTACCATGTGTGGGTAGAAGGCATGGAAACTCAGAATCAAATAATTAATGAATTGTAAGATCTTTAAGTCCTTGAAACACAACACATCAGAATAGGAATGAGCATGGCACTCAACACAGAGAATGTATTTTCATAATTATAATGGTAACTGCAGAAACAAAAGCAGAATCTCTTCTGACACCTTAGGTATAAGTTTGTAAAATATAAAACAGACCTGATAGTTAGAAAATAAATACATTTATTCCCACAAGAATATCTAACATTTAACTAGTATGCTAACTGAAAAAAAAAACAATGGTAAAACTTCATGATTATAGTATATTTAATTTAAATAAGTGATATTTAAAAATTAATGACAAATGATATTATGAAGCAAGTTTTAAATATTTCCACCCAAATATATTTATAGATGAGCTACACAATTTAATTTACTAGCAAGGTTAATTATAGATTATAAAAAAAGATAGCCTGTTTCTTATAGAATATACTTTAACTTCTATCCAAATAATTTAATTTATTTAAAAGTGCACAGTTGATAAAAATTTACCTTTAAAAGTAGGATTCACTTCAATGTCAAAATATTATTTTGACTCAAGAATACTACTTAAAGGACTGTTTGCTATTTGTCAGCATGTCTACAGTTTTTGAGACAGATGAATAGACCAGGGAGTTTAACAAGTAATAAACTGCAGGATTTAGTAAGTTTTAATACACAGAAAATTTACTTTTATAATGACTTATTAGTATAAGTAATTTTAAGCATTTTTGGTATTCACTATAGAAACGTTTTACCTAAATTCTGTCCAGTCTTTATGAACGTCAACTGTTACAAAGTGACCTGAACGTCTCTTCTCTTTATGTTTTATCTATTTTAAAGAATATATATCAATTGTCTCTTGAAAGTGGTATGATTTTTTCCATACCCAAATAAACAAAGAAATAATCTTTATTTTGTTACAACACAAGGTTGCTTACTAAGGATTCTTAGGTTTATTTCTAAGATGCTTATGTACATATTCCTTGGCAAAAGAGTAAAGCAATTCCTGTTACTTTTTTGCATTTTATAAATTTCTAGCTTTCAGAAGAGGTGTTATCATCTTGCAAAAGCAGCAGCTCTGCACACTGCACCGTAGGAACTGTTATGACATGCCTGTTTCCATAGCAACCACCGCAAGTGGGGAAAGGTGTCTGTCAGGGACCAATTTGCCTCTGCAGACACACACTGGCACCAAAAGAAGATATGGACCCATAAATCTTAGCTAAAAATTGCTGTAATAAGGAATGACTAATACCAGCGGTCACTACAAAGACTATGAAAAATATTAAAGGTCATTTCTAAATACTTTCCAGACACACATAAACATTCCAGCCTGCTGTTAAACTGGCAACCAAAATCAATTTAAAAATTATTTATTTTGCCATGAAGAAATTGTTGAATATAGCAAGTAAATTGATAAAAATAGAAATCTATGAATTAAAAGCAATTGTAGATAAAGATGAAAAAATAGCTTCTAGCTTGTCTTCATTAAAAATAACTGTGCAGTGAAGATACATTAGTTAAAATAACCTTTGTTATTTTATGATGTTAAAATAACATTTGTTAAAATACAGTAATAATAAAATAATACACATCTTTTAGTGTTAAATATAACATCACTGAGAATCTTTAGAAAGCATAATGTTTAACAAGAAAATTTGTTTGTTTGTTTAAATTAAATGAAGTAAAACATCTTCAGTATTGAATTTGGAGAAAGTATAAAATTAGAGGCACAGAGAGCAGTTGTGCTATAAAATATAACAAAAATATTATCTTTTATTCAATGAAACAATTCAGAATGACATATAACAAGGTATAAAATATTGTGATAATTCTTACACATAAGGCAATTTAGAATTAAGGTCTGAATGACAGAAATATAAACATTTGAAATAAAAAGCTATTAATCTTTAGTATGAGAAGTAATTTAAAAGATATAACTACTTACTAATCTCACAGGCTAAAAATAGATATTTAACTACAATTAGCATTGAAAAAGCATGTGATTATTTTGTGTGCATCCTGAGAATCTAGTAAAAACTCTAAATACATATCAATACTTTCTACTCATTTACAGTCTGTGAAAATAGGTCGCACATTATTGATTTTTTTTTTCAGGCTCTTGAAGCCTACCCCAGAGATTTGAAGATAACACACTCTACATGACTAAAGAAGGCTTTGGAAGTACTCATACCTGGGGGTTAGCTCCATCAAATCCTTCAGTATAAATGATGTTCTGAATGAACTGAAGCAGTTTCATGTAGCCACAGGACAAAAAACTGTTGGCAAGAAGTGATTCAAATACATAAACAGGCCTATTATAGGGAGTAAATTTTTCTTTTACATTAACTAAACAAAACACAGAATGTTTAAATACAAAAATGTATCAAATAAATGTTACAGAATTTAGAATATTAAGTCAGTATGTAAAAAGGAGTAAGTTATATCATCTTATAGTAAATAGCGTAGTTTTTGACATTAGGAGAGAATAAAAATCTGTGGAGACTGAGATGACTTAATTATGTCAGGCTTAGTTACCTCCAAGAAAATTAATGATTTAATGAAGTAACCTAAAAGATGAAGCCACCATAGCTTTTCAGGAATAATCATACATAATTAACACATAGTTAATGAACTGCTATGCCCACACTCCCAAATCAATGTCCTGATCACCTGCGCTCATATTCCATCAAAGTTTTAATTTTTTACAACAAACTGCTAAAATAACATTACCTTAATCATTTGAATTTTTATGACATATGAAGGAAAACACAGCTTAATCCCTACCAAATTTAGTCACTTCCTTTGTTAAAGGAAGACACAAAGTTATTGCATGGATTTAAGAAGACATCCTAAATAGTTTCTCGCTAGCATTGTTTCTTACTTTGAAAACAGTGAAATGAATTTTTAAGGTGCACTTGGGACTAAAAAGAAAAGGAGATATACCCCTTGTAAATGTCACAGATGTTTAAGGGTAACGTTAGAAAGATGGAAGCCTGCTTCATGAGCAAAAATACGTGTACATTTCTGTACATGTGTGCAGTCATGAATGGCTGCCGCTGACTCCAATCCCTTTGCCATCTTGGAGAAACAGAGCTAACACAAGCAAATATTTTCTGTAGAAAACAAACATGACTTCGGGAGACAAAGGCCTCACAGCATGGGTGTGTTTCATGTATTACTACTGCTTGTCAAGGACAATGCAGGCTACATGGGCACAGCTTTCTATTCTTGCACAAGGAGCACATCCATGCACAATACTGTGTAAGGCAATTCCCCCCAGTGTCCTGCCTTGGACTTAGTTGTTCTGAGCTCTATTTCCAACCCACAGCACTACAGCGTGAATGGAGTCTATGCATGTCCAATGTGGCCCACTAGCCTTATCTGGGGAGGGGTGATCTGCTCTAAGATCCCAGATCATGAAGTACACTGCAGCTACTAATAACATAAACCTAACTATGGGTCGAAAAAAAGCATATGTATAGCCAATTCCTCCTAGTGAGTAAACAGTGTCTATAAATCCTTTTCACTTTCATCTGTATTGCAGAATACAGGATTCTTTGGCAAGGTAATGTAGTACTCTGCTACACCTTGGTGTGTATACCACATTTTCTTCACTTGTCTGTTGATAATACAGGCCGATTCTGTATCCTTGCTGTAATGAAGAGGAATGCAGCTCCTCCTTCAATACAAAGAATTCACTTCCTTACATATAAGTGCAGGGGTAGAACTACAATAGCTGTACACTGAATTTTGAGAGAAACTGCCACACTGTTTCAACAGTGTGTGCACAAAGGCTTCTCTTTCTTTACATCTTCACCAATGCTTACCCTCCACCACACTGGTAACCGTCATAATACTTGTCAGGCAACACCTTATAGGCATTTTAATACATATTTCTCTAGCGAATGACCATACTTGAGGGTTTCCCTGCACAGATCAGTTCTCTCCTTGTAGGCCCTTGTTAGAATAACATTCACTCAGGCCCCTGGCCTGTTTTTAAAATCAAACTTTCTTTGCCACTGAATCATTTGTGTCCATACAAATTTGAGGAATTAAGCTCTTCTCTTTCATGTCCTCCCTCCCTCCCTCCCTCCCTCCCTCCCTCCCTCCCTCCCTCCCTCCCTTCTGTCCACTCTCATTTTCTCCTTATTCTATGCATTTTTTTTCTTTATCTTATTCCGTGTTTCATTCTGGAGAAAGAAAGTGAGAGCACAAACCCAATACATCTTAATCACTTTCATTATTTAGCATCAACAGAAAATAATTCATTAGCCAATGCATTTAGCACTTTTTAAGTAATAAGATAAATTTCTTAAATTACTTAGAAACTAAAGTTTTTGTAAACATACAACTTACAAATGAATGTTTGTACATGGTAATAACTAGTATTAGCTTCTGAATGAATAAGGTAAAATCATTTAAAATGGGATTTGTGCTTTATTAAAATACTAAGCAGTATTAGTTACTACACACTGCTGTTTAATATTTATTAAAACATATATAAATATTGATAAAAATAAGTATCTTCTATTTCCATGAGAAAATTTGATTTTATTATTGATTATTCAATGCTGAGAAATCTTAGGCTGTGTGTGTGTGTGTGTGTGTGTGTGAGAGAGAGAGAGAGAGAGAGAGAGAGAGAGAGAGAGAGAGAGCATGTGCTCGTATATCTAGTGATAAGAATTGAGAAGAAGAAAATTCATCTACAAACCTGATCCTGGCTTTGTTATTATTGTTTCCAAACATTTTGTCTGTCTATTTATGTTTAAATCCACACGTACAGGTGGTTATACTTGAGTGGTTCAAATGTGTGTGTCACAATGAGTGTGTGATGATCAGAGGACAACCGAAACCTGAGCACTATCCCCAGCCCTTATTTCCAAACGTCCAACCGTTTTGACTATTTTAGCTATTTAAAGACTGTTCTAAAGGCAGCTCATTTATTCTACTTTACTCCTGTAACTTTCAACAATATTTATATTGCAATGAGCAATGCTTTGTTCTATGTACTTAAAGCTATTACAATATATAGAAATATAAAATATAATTATTTAGACTAATTTCTAAGACTTATTTTTTATTTTACATTTGTAACTGTTTTGCCTGCATGTGAGCATTGGATTCCCTGTAATTGAAATTATAAATGATTATGAGGTGCCATGTAGGTATTGGGAACAAATTCTGTTCCTCTGGAAGAGCAACAAGTGGTCTTAATCAGTTAGCTGTCTCTCTAGCTCTGGAACTAATTTTGAACCTTAAAATATCAAGTACTTATCTTTAGTTTCACAAAGGGGGTAAAAACAAAAGGCTTGGGTAACAAGAGAAAGATAAATTTTGTCTTTAAAAAGATACTGTTTTGGTCTGTGAGCAGATAAATTAGAAAAATAAAATTATATATGGTGTCACAATAAGTAGTTGATACGTGAAGAATTTACAGACAGGAGGCAAACTCTGGCAGACTGTTTAAGAACTGTATAATTTTAGCCACGCCAGTTACTGAAGTGCATAGTACATAGTAAATACTGAAGAGACTCTGGTGGCACAGCGTTTGATGCACACAATGACCTAAATTAAGACTTCTTATAGAATACATGATTTGTCCAAGATTAAATATCATCAAGTGATAGAAATGGCATTTCAATAAAATGAATATTTGCTGGGCATGGTGGTGCATGATGAAGAAGGATAACCACACATGTTCATACTAAACAGTGTGGGTTACAAACTGATAACGGCGCACCACTCCTGTGGAGCAGGAAGACGCTCAGGCTCTATCTGTGCCAACAATTCAGCTTAAAGTGCGACACTTCTTGAGATTTTCTCCTATCTCTCTTGTCTACTGTGACTTTAAAATTATATAGTTCAAGAATGATGTTCCTTTTTAAAGTAATTTGCTTGGATTTAAAATCCTGCTCTCTTAAATCTCTGTCCCTTCTCTCCCTACCCCCCTCCACCTGTTCTGGGCTGGCCTCTCCCCTCTTCTCTTCTCCTGTCCACTCCATCTCTCCTCTCTGTCTCCTCCCCCTCTGTTCTCCATCTCCTCTTCTCTCCTTCCCTCCCCTCCTTCCTCTCTTCTCCTGCCTTTCTCTATACTCCCTCCTCAAATCCCCTCCCCATGCCCTAAATAAACTCTATTCCATATTTAAAAAAAAAAAAAGAAATTCTGGTCACTTGAATGTTTAACACAAATGTTTAACAACCTGATAAAAATTATTTGAGAAAAAAAAAACACAAAGCCTTAGAAAATTAAGAATTGCCATTCTCAAAAAAAATCTCATTTATAGTTACAAATAATTAAATAAAGATAAAGCACTTTTGACATTATTTTGAAAGCCAATGGGAAAATAAAATTTATCTTAGTCAAGTTCTACTTGCATGTATATTATAAAGATTCAACTATGACAAGTAGTAAGAAACACTTTTAAAAGGCAATAGGCACAATACCTGGCTCAACTATTTGTGTAAAATACTTTGCTGAGCTACAGTTCTATTAGCATATAATTTGCATGTGATTCCTGAGATTGTGAAGTCTTTTCACAAGTAATTTTCGAGTTAAAATTTTCATTAGGATTACCCTGAAGGCTGTCATTTAATGATTTTTCTTCTCTGATGCTCTCAGCTAACGTTGAATTTGAGTGGCCTAAGGAAGCCCAGCTGAGAGAAAAACACAGAGATAAGAACACACTCAAGAGTGTGAAGGAGACCTATGACCAGCGAGGCCTCTGGACGACAGCTGGGAAGGTCTAAGAACACGGAGATGGACAGGCGTCATTCTACGGCGTGGACATTGTTAAGTGACAATATGATCTTAATGAAAGGCTGGATAGCGCACTGCCTTCTGTCAGGAGCTGACACAGATAAATGGTTAGAGCACGTCTCCTACAGGCCGCCCACTTGTGTGGGGCATCCCAGCCTGGGCTGTCACACACTGTCTGATCCCCTGCTCTTCAGGCTCTTGGCCTTTTCTCTTCCCTTCTTCAACCTATCTAAGCTGTTCCCTCTCACCATCATATACCACAGTGTCATTATCACCTACCCCTCTAAAATTTCAGGCTCATGCACTCACCTTTCCAGTTACTCTCAATCTTCCTCCGCCATCACTGACTGTGGTCAGCTTTACCTTACTGTGTTACACTTGGTAGCATCTTTTTTAAACATTATTTTGTTTATTTTTACATTTCAACGGTTGCCCCCTTCCCAGTTCCCCCTTCCACAGTTCTTCATCCTATTTCCCTCCCATTTGCCCCTGAGAGGGTGCCTGCTACCCCATGCCCCCACCCATGTATCCACCTTCCTTGGGGCCTCAAGTCTCTACAGGATTAGGCCCATTCTCTCCAACTGAGACCAGACAAGGCAGTCCTCTGCTCATATGTGGAGATGAGGTGGGCTGGGGAGGTCTCGCACCAGCCCATGTATGCTCTTTGGTTGGTGGCTTGGTCTCTAGAAGTACCCAGGGGTTTGCTGAGACTGTTGGTCTCACACACCTTATTTGTCTCAGGCTCTAATCTAACAGTGCTCCCTTCTGCATATCATTAACTTCTTCCTGTCCTATGTAAATAACATAACATCTCTTCTCCCTATAAGAACACCTCTACTTTACCTCTTCTGCCAGACAGTGGTCTAGTTGTCTCTGTATCAAAGCAATGTGAATTTTCTCATATTCTTATGGGATGATTTACAAGGATAGATTCCTATTAAAGTGATAGTAGAAAGAAGCCAGAGGTCCTTGAACAGAGGAATGGATACAGAAATGGTACATTTATACAAGAGAGTACTACTTAGCTATTAAAACAATGACTTCGTGAAATTCTTAGGCAAATGGATGGAACTAGAAAATAGAAAACATAATCCTGAGTGAGGTAACCAGGTCACAAAAGAACATGCATGGTATGTACTCACTGGTAAGTGGATATTAGCCCAAAAGCTCAGAATACCCAAGATACAAGTCACAGACCACATGAAGCTCAAAAAGAAGGAAGACCAAAGTATGGATGCTTCAGTCCTTCTTAGAAAGGGGAACAAAATATTCAAAGGAGCAGAGACATGTCAAGTTTTTATGCCTAGGCTCTAATTTTAAAATTTAAAGTGTAGGTATGAACATTTTCTACAGACAAATTTACCAGTACTTTTAAATTACTGAAAATTTCAAATGACCTTCAGTTTTTCTTGCTATAAAAAAATCTTTACATGTTATCAATAGTGCCTTTAGAAATTATGAAATGATACACTGTATCTCACATATGGCAGTGAGTCACAAGTATATATCCTCTAGTCTTAATTACAGGAAAAGTATAGGTAACTGTAAGGCTTGGCTTTATTGTTTTATAAATGAACCAGTAAAGTTCATGTCAGTGAAATGAGCATACACTTTTCATAAATTAAAATAAATCTCACATGGTGAAGTACTCATATTCAAAATTAATTTAATTACATGTTTAAAGTTTAATTACATTTAATTAAGCATTTAAGTTTAATATGAAATAAATGAATTATCAGTTAACTACTAGGAAATGAAATACTGCCTTAGTAATTAAAATCTATAAATTTTCCTATTCTGTGTAAAACTGCTAGCTTTCAAAAAACATTTTAGCAATTACACATTTTAAAGACCATTTGACTACATCCTCACCAGTTCATCAAAGTATAGTTTTTTGGCTCCTCGCTTGGTGAACTGCACATTTCCTGAAACATGGAAGTTTTACAAACATAGTTTTGGGTGTTACCTTAGTGCAGTGGTTGTTGTGACCCTTTAATACAGATCTTTGTGCAGTGCTGACCTCCAGCCATAAGATTATTTTCATTGCTACTTCATTACTATCACTTTGGTACTGTTATGAATCTTTATGTAAATAGATAACATGCTGAATATCTGATATGAGACCTCTGTGAAGAAGGTTGCTTGACCCACAAAGGGGTCACAACCCACAGGCTGAGAACCACTGCCTTAGTGACTTATAATTTGCAACAGTAACTTTGCCTAGCATCTCTGACCTCAAGTTACCATAAACTGAGACATTACTCAGCTCAGAAGACTGTTGGCAGAATTGAATGAATAGGCTACAGTCAAATGCATGAACAGTCACCCTCCTGAAAGAAGCAGTTAACCAAAGCTAACTTCTTCCCCATACCTGAATGAATGAATAAAGACCTCATATTTTCTGTCATAAAAATGTTTATTCCTTGAAATAAACATATGTTTTAAACTATAAAATACTTTGTGTTAAATTATACTACCTTTAAATATGCTATATTTTATTCTGTAATGATAGAAATTGAGTTTATGCTAGGAAAGCACTCTACAACTGGGCTATGGCCCCAGCTCATAGTTCACATTTATATGGCTGAGCATCCCATGAATGAGATAGTATAGAATTACAGCCAACACATAATTCTGATTCAGAAGAAATACCTTTGAAGGTAGGTGCTATCACCTTTTGTACATGTTTGTTTGTGTTTAGTTCAATTGGGAGTCAGAAATTCTGACATAATGATTTAAAATTAACAATAACGAAAGTAACATGGGTAAATATGTGGTGTCCTTAGCTCCCAGTTTTAGTTGAGGGCATTGGCTTCACTGAATTCAAGGGAGGATCCTAAGAACTCAACAGGATGAAGCCAGAATCAGAACAAGGTTTTCATTTTTCCATTAGTACCTTTGTCTGCAACAAAATGATGAAAATGATAAGCGAAAGTCTTCAAAAGGAACAAAGCACAAACAGGGAGATACGACATATTATTCCTGGTTCCATTACTCAGTCTACCCTGCTAGATCTACGGATGTCAGTATCTTCTGGAAAGCAAAGATATTTGCTAGTACAGAATAGTGGGGGCAATAAGTGTACCAGTGTCCCCAACAGAGCTGTCAGTCTTCAGCACAGCCATTGGAACTACAATAGGACCCATGTGCCACTTACTAAAGTGAAAAAATCCTGAAAAAGATTTAAGGTGAATAGTGTTGACTAAATTCTTAGGTTTTGTTTCTAGAACAGAGACTAAAGGCATTTAAGTCATTAAATTTAATAAATTCCCAGATATAAACTTTCTTAATGATTTTCTTTGAAAATGATTTGATAGTGCTTAAGAAAATACAGAATGTAGCTTACTGTTTACTGCTCTCTTCAGTAGCTTAGTGTGGTAGTAACTGAAAGTAAAGTTTTCTTAGTATGTTACACATTACTTCATATCAAGTCTGTAACTTTCAGAATTCTGCTTTAATAAAACTTTTGGCACTACAACATGTTCGGGTGTTTACTGAAGAACTCTTCAATGTAAAATTCTAACTCCAAATCATCTTTTTACCTAAAATTACAAACTTCTATTTATAGTACCACTGAAAGTACAAGGTCTAATATACATATTAGCATATACACCAGCAGCCCTAGCATATACACCAGCAGCCCTAGCATATACACCAGAACCCTAGCATATACACCAGCAGCCATAACATATACCAGCAACCCTAGCATGTCAGAGGTAGAGCTAAAGAAATCAGAAATTTCAAGGCCACAACTGGGTACATAGTTTTAGTTCAGCTTGGACTCAATATTTAAAAAAAAAAAAAAAAAAAAAAAAAACAAAAAAGAAAGAAAGAAAAGAAAGGAAGGAATGAATGAAAGAAAAAGTAAGGTCATTTATACAGTGCTTTATACACCTCCCTGGAAATATGTCAAAAAATTTATGATATTTATTTGCATTATGGGTTGAAGTCCAGATTTAGAACTGTCTCACATTTCCTGGAAAGTGGTAAATAAAATGGAATTGAAACTATCTTGGTATCCAGGTCTATCACACAATAATCCACAGCAATAGGTAGTTCATTCTATAAATACTTCTATAATTTGTTATACACTTGTAAAAATCTAGCATTATTGGGCTATACCTTTGCAATACATTCTTCAAAACTGAGGGAAAAATGCAATCTACTGATATCTGAAATCAGAATATGCTGTACACCAAACTGACTTACCAGGATTCTCCTTTAAGACCTGGAGGTATGTGTTCTGGAAGGAAGAATCCAGACCATTTTGAATTCTCTAGCAGCTCCTGGGGAATCCTTTTTGAAACATCATAATAGTGACCAAATCGTGATGATGAGACTGGTCCAGCCTGTTAAAAAATCGTGCAGGTTATTAAAGTAACATTATTTAACATTATAATTTCTTTGTCCTACATCAAGCAAAGTAATGGTATATCTATGTGCATTTGTACTAATGATGAAAAGCTAATACAAATATATTTACTAAACTTAAAGACCCATACAATAGTTTTTATTAGTCAAACTAAGTACAGTTAAGAATTAGTCTTTCTACTCTTGTTTCTCTCTGTAATGATTCCTATGTTTATAATAATCCATATGCCTCTTTCATTTTAAAACTATTTTTTACATTTCTATGTTAGAAATTTAATATACATAATTCTTAATTCATGGACAGCAGTTCAAATTTTAATCAAATAAGGAGATGATAAGAACTAAATGAAGTTAAGCCAAGTTAATTCATTGCTTGGAAGCCCCCAAAGAAATCAAGTATTTAAATGTGTCTAACTGAGCATCATATTAAAACTAAATGCTCACAGGATGTGTACACATATACAGTATTTCTTATAAATGTAAATGAAGCTGATTATATAAAATGTTCTGGAGTTCTGATAGCATCAAGCGCACTCAAGAGAGAGGATCCATGGACACTACCGGAGAAACTGCAAAGTTGGAGTGATCATTGCTTCATGGGTTGATGGTCTTTATTAACATTCTCTCCAAGAAACCATCTTTCTCTTAGGAAATGAGTAACTACTGACACTGAATTTATTTACATATGTCCATAAAAAGTCTAGTAAGTATTGTTCTGAATGAAATCTAGGCTGATTTTAATGAATGCATCCCCTGCACCCAAAACCTTCTACATAAAGTTAATATTAACAAATTCCACCTGGCAACAGCTTCTGGTAAAAGCGCTAATGTGATCTTTACTGAGTGCTTTTTCACTGCAGCATGCTAAGATACTAGCAAACTTGGGGATGTTCAATACAACTAGAGTCTCTGCAGAAACATGGGAACTCACAGTAGGCTCTTATCTTACAGACTGACAATTTTTTAATTTAGTTAAACATATGTTTGCTTGACATTAGCTATTTGCATTTAAGATTTCAATGATTTATATTCTTAAATTAAATGCCTATAAACACCAAATTATACAGTCACATGAAATAAAACATTCTGAAGTCTAATAGAAGCATTTTTCCCCCTAGATTGAGTCTGTGGGTGTGACATTTATTTTCTAAATAAAATGAATGTGCATCTCTCCATAAGGTACTATTTATTTTCATTAATGAAAGACATCTATTAGTTGGCTTCAATCGAATCTTTTCAATGAAATAATAGTATGTGCAGAATTATGGCTCCTAAGCACAAATTCTCCATTTATTATGAAAAGTATTGACAAATAAATTATATGACACTAAAATAAGTTTCTTAAAAATACTGTCTAAAGGTTTTTAAATGTAAAGTTATTAGTCTAAAGCAATTTAAACAAGGTCTGTTCTTTGGCCTATAATTGATTCTTTATCCGGATTATAGTTCAGAATGTTTTTACTGCAATCTCTGAGCTCATCTTTTTATTGTGTAAGTCCAAGCCCTCTTAATGTTTCAGAAAGGCCTTGACTAACTGAACTTTGATCTGATGTCTTCATTGAGAAAAACACCAGGTTGCCCATTTCAGATGCAAATCCCCCTAAGGCCCAATAGAATTTAGTAAAGACAGCAAAAAAGAAGAAACCAGAAGTTTCCAGGATCCTCTTTGAGAATCCTGGGGCACACTGGTGTCCTTAATCCATGCAGTAGCATGGATTAAGGTAGGTGATAACCTTTCCTGATTCAAAAGAATAAGCTGAGTGCCTACAAACTGGGTGGAGACCAGGATCTGGCTATAATAAAACACCATGCAATGAAAGCTTGGTCTGTGTCAGAAGCCTCTGAAAAGGCCTCAATGTAGCACATTCCCAGGCCGGTAGGGAAGCTTGCAAAAGCCTACCTGAATCAAATAAGCATGAATAATCTATTTTAGCAGACTGACCATGGGGAGAGAAAAAGAAAGAGACTTTTCACTTCTTTTAAGTTTGAGTTAATAAATTTATTAGTGGATTGAAGGTTCTTCAAGTCCCATGCACTCACAGAAATACGCCAAATTACCAAAAAGAAGGTATGCTTTTTAAGTTGCCGTCACTATTAATGTTTTTAATTATAATATTAGTGTGACAGAAGTCCCAGATTTTGGATGAATCAAGGCAGAAAATTGATTTCATGCTGTGACAGTTTACATACACAACACAAACAATTCATTAAAATGTACAAATAAAACTAGAAACTTTTCTTGCTGTAATTGTTATTAACTTATTTAGGTGTTAAGCTCTGATATGACAGTATAACTATTAGTAAGGCAGACACAAAGTCTTCACTACTGGTCAAAAGGACTTCAATCTTTCAGTAAATGGAAAAACAAACGTATTCTTATAGGATTAGAAGTTTTACAAATTTTTCTATCCAAAAATCAGCATATAGTCAGATTTCTGAAACACTGGAATCTTTTGGGACTTAGCAATTTCTTCTGAAAATGAAAACTATGTGCAGTTATTGTAACAGTGTTTATCTATAAAATAACACTGTCATAAAAATTAAGTTGTATTTTTATATTAATCTATCATGAAAAGGCGGCTCATTTATTTCACATGCTAGGAACGTGTTGCTTTAATGTTACACATGACAACTTTTATTGCCCTTTCATGAACTTCAACTTTACACCTGGGGAATAGAAAGTCGTTTTAAAATAGAAAGAAAACTAGAAGTAAATTTTCACTGTGATAAAGAAATGAAATCTGATGGCAGTCGAGGAAGTTGAGGAGAAAGACAGCAACAAAACAACAACTCACTACAGTACTACCACCCTCAAGAGCGTCAGAACTAGTGCAGACCCTACACTACATAAGTGTAGTTCTACATAAGGATGTCAGCTACTGTTAGCAAGTCTTGTGTCTGAGCATCTGTATAAGAAACAGCAAGAATCCAACCACTAACTAAATCACACGGTGCCCCTGCTCATCCTCTAGAACTGGGCTAAGCAGGGCTTTATTATGATCTCAAAATAATCTACATAGAACTGGCAATTTGTGTTTTGTGAATTTGAATATAATATAGATACCATTTTCCTAAGTTTTTCATTTGAGAATCAGAAAATGTATCATTGTTTTGTTTTGTTCTGTTTTGGTTTGTGTGACTACTATTGTCCTTTGTGATTATATAGCCTTGCTGAAAAAATTTGTCACACATTGACACATTCACATATATACCAGAACTACTGATTTTAATGAGAGTGTGATACGCTGCAGTGAAACGCTGCAGAATGGAACCCGAGTCCCACAGCTCTGACGTGAAAGGCAGATGTCACTGCAGGCTGGCAATCCGTAAGGCAAGGGCAGAGCGCACGCTGACAAGCACAGGGAGGGCAAGTCCTCTGTGACAGAGAATCTAAGCCCTTAGAGCGAAGGGCAGGACTCCTTATTCCAAACTTCACCTACACACTCTTGGGCTGGAGTGAAGCACTCACATCACTGAGCACCTAACCACCCCATCCTCCTCCTTGTCATTTTTAATCCCTGCTAGATTAGGACCAGAGTAAGGCTTGGGAAGAACTTAGATTAAAGGGAGTCTCTGATAACTGTGGTGACTCATTTTGGACTACTTCTTCTTCTTTACTCTTAAATTCTAATAGTGAAACTGCATTTTGTTCAAGAAAATATAGAAAGTTCAATGTTTTTGCTTGTTTTATTTTCAAACAGGGAATTGCAAAGTAATTTTATAAGTATAGACTTATAAAAACAATAAAGACAAGGGCTGACCGAAGATCACTGGGTAGGTTAATCACTGAGCATAAAATTACTGTAATGGCTAAAGAAATGCAAAGAAACCAGACATGATTGTTATTTCTAAAACTGGCAGCATATACTTGCAAATAGAAGTAAATAGATTTAAGTAAAAAGAAGTGATTACTTATTGCAATTTAAGTTAGCATTTAGTTTATTCACTACTTAATTTGATGGAACAGACATCTCATGTCAATAAAACAAAAATTCTTTCTCCTCCTGAGCTCACATACTAAAATAGACACAAGATAAGCAGTGAATTGGATAAGTGATCTCCTACTTTAAATCATGTTTTCAAGAAAAGAAAGCAGTAAAAGAAGTAATATTTCATGCAGAGTGAAATAGGAAGTTACCGTAGACAATACAGTATTTCAGCAAAGCCCTGGGAAAATTAGGATAATGAATAAATGGAGGAATGGATGTCCCATGTGAGATGGTCATTTTGTCTTTGGGAGATCTGTTGAGGTATAAGTTAGGGTAAGAGGGCTCAGAAGACGGCTCAGTAATGCTACACAAGCCTGAGAATCTGAGTAAAGATTCTCAGTGTCCATCTAAAAACCTAGAAATGGTAGCATGCATCTGTATCCTTTTCCTGGAGGCAGAGACTGTGTGTCAGTGATGTTCACTGGCCAGCCAGCCCATCAGTAAGTTCCAGCTCAGGAAGAGATACTGTCTTAAAATTAAAGTGGGAACAACTGAAGCAGAATGTCTGGTGTTAGGCTGGATGCTCAGCGATAGATGTTTGCCTGGCAAGTATGAGGCCTTTAATTCAGTTCTCAGTTCAGTAAACAACAACAGTAACAACAGTAACAACAACAGATGCTTGATATCAACCCAGGCCACCACATGTATATACATGTAAATGTCAGGGTAGGGAAGATTAGATTCTATCTGTAACTGGAAAAGAGTCAAAGAACATCATAGCTATATAACTACATAAAGGGATTATGAAGTCAAGTAAGCGTGGAAGAAACACAGGCAAAAGCATGATGAAATTAACAAAATTTGTAGGGTGCTGGTGGTTCACACCTTTAATCCTGGCACTTAGGAGGCAGAGGCAGGTGCATCTTTGGGAATTTGAGGCCAGCCTGGGCTACAGGATGAGTTCCAGAACAGCCAGAGGTACATGGGGTGTACTAATACTCTTCCCTGAAAGATAAAACAAAACAAAACAAATAAGAGATTAGTAAAATCTACAAGAAAGGCAGCCATGAGCATCTAGTCACACCCACTGGATGCATACTGCATTCAACAAGAAAGGGCGGTCCTTCTTTCCTACAGAGTGCTTTAAGAAACTAGTAGCTAGAGAAAGCTGAGTAGCAGTTGAGTGACCACGAGCTGTGCACACCTGAGCAGACAGACAGATAGGTACTGGCCACAGACCCTGGTGGAAGTGCCAAATGGCAGCCTAATGCAGAGAACATCCACAGTTACCCTGGGGTGGGATGGAACTGAAGACGACGTGGAAGACCACCGAGGAAAGCATGAAAGACGGCACCTCACCCCCACCACAACACCATGAACAGCACAGAAGTCTGACATACCCAGCAGAGTAGGCAGAGGTGTTTTTCTTAGGCAAGGGCTGCATGGCATTTGGAAGGGAACTAGGATCCAGTTGGGAAGAGAACACTCAGCAGTGAACGTGAGCACACATGCATAGAGCATCTTTCACAGCCCATCAGAGCTTAGGCACAGAAAACTGCTCCTCAGCATAACAGATAAGGCTCAGTGGGCAGGCATGGGTCCCAGGCCGAGAAACTTCTACAGAAACCAGAGTGTGATTCTCAAGATCCTCTGAGGAGTGAATGAATACAGACTAAGGTGCCTAGTTTCCATTCTTGAGACTATAGGCCTTCTTTCCACCTTGCAGAGGCAAGTATGAAACCAAATGTTAGTGCTGGGGAAAACGTGTGTGTGTGTGTGTGTGTGTGTGTGAGTGTGTGTGTGTTTCTGTGTCTAGAAGAAATACTGGCAGATACTATATTTTCTATTTAACTTTAAAAAATTGTATTTCAATTGTTCAGTCATTTGGTTTTAGCTCAGATCTTGACTAACAAGCATTTGTGACTGTGTGGTGTGGGCACCTGGTCTGTAACTCACACTTCCTGTCCCCTTTCCCATCTCACTTCACTTAACTCCCTCAAATCTAATGACCTGTTATAAACCCTGCTTTCCCCATGCCACCTGCAGTGTCTCTGTCTGAACCGTAGCACGGACATAACTCAAGTACCTAGTATCTGTCTCTACAGACTAACATCAAACAATTCTGGGCAACTCTAGTCAGCTTTTGTCCTAAATAGTAGCCAGGACACAAACCCAAGCAAAGACCAATGCATGAAGAAGAGTCACATAAAGCAGGAAAAAAAAAAAAACCAAAAACCACTGGAAGACATAATCTTTCCAAAAGTACAAAACACACCCACAAAATACACAGTGAGAAAACAGTCAATAAACTTCTACAAGCTCCCATTTTCCCAGCACAGGAAATGAAAGACAGGAGATGATGGCTCAAGTATCAGAAAAGGATTTCAGAAACCCACTTTCAAAAAGAGTCAAAGATCCATAGAGGAGTCAAATGATCAGATAAATAAAGCAGAGAAAGGAAATGAGCTGAGAACATGGGTAACAGTATTTATTAGTAAAGTAGATAAAAAGATCAGCAATAGAGAAGAGAAATTTAAATAAAAAACAGAAAACCATTTGAAAGAAAATGTAGACTCTGAAATCAACCAAATGGAAATGCTGGAAATACAGGGTGAAAAAACCAACTTAAAAATGCAGTGGAAAGCAAACATCTCAAACAATACATCTCACCAGCAACCCTGAAGTGCTAAGAAAGTGTGGACTGCTATATTTCAAGTCTTGAAAATAAACAACAAACAAGACTTTTCTATCCAACAAAGCTTTTTCTAAAAGTTGATCTGGGAATTTCAAGATTAGCACAAATGAAGGCAGTTTATGAACCACTAAGCTTTCTATGAACACACACACACAGAAAATAAAAACAAGTTTCATACTTCTAATATGTAACAGCACAGAATAATATTCCCATTTCAAAAAGGCGAAATTGGGCCAAAGCCACAAGTCCCAAAACCTAGTAGGGCAAAGCAGAAATCGAATGAAGTGGAAAAAAATGCATTTGTAAAGTTTAGAGGTAGTGTGTGTGCTGACTTGCCTCCATCTTGGGCTGTAACTGGTACCTCCAGGCTATCTTCATGTTAGCATCAGGCTCTGGGGGTTTAGCACTGTGTGCATCATCAAGCTCCTTTTTACCATTATCATCAAGTAGTGGTGCAGGGAGCTCCTAAGAAAACAGAATGACACATTATATGGCATGAGTGGTATGAATCACAATTTCTTGAACCACAATGGCAGCAATGTTAGAATTTTCCAATGCATTTAGACATGGGTGGCTTGTAAAATTAACTTCAGCACAGACTAATTTAGACATTTCTTTTTTGCCCCCCCCCCTTCTTCCTTTCTGACAGGTGTACTATGTAGTCCAGGACACACTTGAACTTGCTATGTGACCAAGGATGACGATGAACTCATCATCATCTTGATTTGATCCCCTAAGTACTAGGATGAGTAAGGTACTGAGGATTAAATCTAGGGTTTTGTGCATGCTGGAAAACATTCTACCAACTGACCTATAACCTTGGGCTTAGTATAGACAATTCCAAAACAGAAAGGGGGTATAATGTCAGATATAAAGTTTAATGTTTTTGCCATAAGTTAGGATTTAAAAAATGTCTGAATTTCTACATTCACAAAATCAGCTGTTGCTATTCTAGCAAGGAGCAACACACACAAACACACACACACACACACACACACACACACACACACACACACATGCAAAGTCTGAAATCAACACTTCATTCTACATGTTTGAATGAGGTAAAATAAAGCATTGCATCTAGTAAACCTGTTCACTAGTTTGTAATTCTAGAATTCAAAAACTTGTTCACCAGAATAACAGATGAAGTAATGGTGAAGAATAAGTACATCTGTTTTCCCCAAATTGAACTGTTAGATTTGGTGCCTGAAAATACTTTTTAAACAATGAAAGTAGAATTTAAAAATCTTTTACTGAATGTAGAGTCACTGAATCTCAATTCATCATTTTGTAAGGTGACTTTCTGAATAGCTATAAAAGAAATTTAAAAAATTTTGTCATATGCTATAATTAAAAACTAACATTTTAAAAGGAAGAAAATATATGTTATGATTTTGTTTCTATCTTTTTATTAGCCAGAGTCACAAATGATGTGGGAATTTATATTAGCAAATATAACTTTATATCTTAAGATTATCTAAGTTGCAATCTTTAATTTTCAAGATCGAAACCCACTCCCCACCCCAGGTCAGTGAGGACAGGGTCTCATATATATATGACACAGTTCAGCTGGCCTCAAGTTCATGATCCTTCCTTCTCTGTCTCAAGACTGCTGGGACTACAGGCATGTTCCACAAGGCTCAGCTTGGATGGATGAAAATTAAGGTAAAAACCACAACTTTAAAGTCCACAATCCATTGGTTCTGTGTATTTTCAGAGTTGTGCAGTTCTTGTTATTCTATAGGCGTCTACTTACTGTGACAAACACCTCAATGAAACAAGATAAAATGGGGGAAGGGTTCATTTTGGTCCATAGTTTCAAAAATATAGTCCACGGTCATCTGGCTGCACTGTTTCCAGGCCTGTTGGTAGGCAGAACCTCAGTGTGAGAGAACTGGAACTGCCAGCCACATCAGGAGTAAGAGCCTATCCTGTCCTGTAGCTAGGCATCATGTCCTTGGTATTCAAAGCAATGAATACATTATTTGATGATTTAAGTCAGTGTCATGTGAAACTGTACCTTATTTTTTAAGACCGAAAATATTGGTATTCAG
This sequence comes from Micromys minutus, assembly GCF_963924665.1. Lineage (NCBI taxonomy): Eukaryota > Metazoa > Chordata > Mammalia > Rodentia > Muridae > Micromys > Micromys minutus. The sequence goes on from NC_137952.1 coordinate 14,525,194, forward strand.
TATGGTTTGAGTTTGAATTCATCCTGTGCTGGTTTGCGTGTCTGCATGACTTCCTTTGAATACATTCATAATATTCTCCCCACTTCCGAGATCTTTGTTTATTTGGAAGTTCTCTCCCTCTCCCTCTCTCAAATGATCATCTTGTTGCTTCGTAGGACGACCTTGACCTCCCTATTCAATTTCAGAATCACATGAGCTGAGTTATAGACATTACCCTGGCTTTACTGCATTATGGGTACTAACATGTGCTTTCCCATAGACAAGTTCTCTGCCACTGAGCAGAATCCCAGCTTCTTTCCCCACCCCCCAAATAGTAAAAAATTCTATTTATTTTGAAATGTAGATGTTTCAGTTCTTAATGTAGACTTTTAGTTTTTATTTTAGGCCTTTGATACATATCAACTGAATTTGTTTTATTTTACTCTATGAGTGTTTTGCCTACACAGTCCTTTGTATCACTACATGGCTAGTTCCTATAGAGACCAGAAAAGGGCATCAGATCTTATCAGATAGGGAGTTATGAGGCATGAGATGGGAATGCTGGGAATCAAAGCTGGATTCTCTGTAAAAGCAGCCAGTGTTCTCTACTGTTTAGCTCTTTCCAGCCCCCAAATGCATTTTTATAAATAATATGAGATAGTTCTTTCATTATACTAATAGATACAATATCTAAATTATTCTAAGACTAAAGTATTATTATATGAAACTTATTTATTAAGTATCCATCACACGCTAAATTTTAGCCTAGACTCTGAAGCTTTAACAATAAATTTAAGAACAGTAAGAAACACATACATCGTGCTTCCCCTATTGCAGACTCTTTTCTAAGTGTTGTAGACATTTTAATTTGTTGTTATATCAAGATTAGGAAGTATTATCACCATAGTCCTTTGTGGTGGTTTCAATGAAAACTGTCTACTATAAGCTCTTATACATTTTTTTTTAATTGAAAAACTTTATTTTAAAAACAAAGATAAATGTACAAATTTTCAGCATTTTTGCATAAAAGTATACAAATACATTTTTTAAGGTTGTAATTAAGTATTTGTGGCTACATATACATACACATATGTATATATGTAACAGTAATATAGGGAAAGAGGCTATTAATTTGAGGGGATAAGAGAGAAACTAGGAGGGGCTGTAGGGAGGAAAGGGGGATGTGATACAGTTCTATTTTAATTAAAAAAATTTTTTTTCTTGAATTTCACACAGTCTGTAAGTTGTTTCTGGGGTGTTCAGAGCTTTCTGGGGTTAGTATCCCATTACCAGTGACTGAGAGAGGGTACTTTTACTGGGACAGTTGTCCAGAAAGAGGTTTCTGAGAGAGCAGGCTAGACATAGGTGAAGGCAGAATGAGCCAGAATATGAGAAGGAGCTAGAAGATTAGTACAAATTGCCATAGTTAGTTTGAGGCTAAGCAAAGCAATTCAGTCAGAAGCTGAAAGATGCCAGATTGAATCAATCAGCTTGGAGAGAAGTTTGAGTCAGAACAGCTGAGGTGAATCAGCCAGCCAGAGATCAGAAAGAACTAGGAAGGGGGGGAGCTTGTTCAGTAGCAAGTTTCAGAAGCTGGAAACATTCTAGGCGTAGATAAGATTGAATGGAGGCTAGAAGCTTACAGGACCTGGCTTAAGTTAGCAGGCGGAGGCATTAAGGCTCTGAGAGAAGAATTATATCAGGCGAATAAAAATTACTTTTACAAACTTGCCTAGCTGAAAACTCCTCTAAGTCCACACATGCTCTAGTGTTGTTACTATGGTTGTTGGAAAAATATGAAACAAAATTAAGAAAAATAAAATCAAGAAATTAATTTAACAAGAATTAAAATAAAAAATAAGCAGTATTATACTTTTAAAGACCACATCCCTAGACTATAAATTGAATTTCAAGCCATTAAATTATGTTATAAATCAAAAGAAAGGAAACTCATTATATCTTGACTATGTGCTTGATTTCAATATTACTATTCACAAATTGAGTGAAATAAATCTCTTTCTAAATTGATGAACCGATGGTTGGGGGGAATAAAAAAATATTTTTGTATGTTTGTCTTCTTATATTTAAAAATTTGTCAAGGAGACATTTGTATTTAACATGTATTTCTGGAAGCTCCCAAATCTGTAGAGTATGAGAACCCTGTCCGCAGTGTCACTACAGCTGGTGATCACGGATCAGATCCTCTTTCACAGCCTTGAAAACTCCCAAACTTAAACATCTAACTCAGGAGGAATGGAACCCACTGAACAGTTCATTTCTATATTCTTCTTTTCTGTAAGAAAGACCATTGTTTTCTTTTCCTCACTGTTGTGCTTACAGGTCTCTCGGCAGTTTCAAGCATCAGGAATGAGTAAAGCAGAAGTAGATTTCATCAGTTTTATAGAAAAGTAAGGGTGAAAGAATACAACCTTCTCCTAGTCACACAAGACAGGTTAGTATGCTGATGTGAATAAAGAGAACAGCATCATCTTCTAAACAAAACAACCATTTCCTATTTTTAAAAAATCTTAATATGAAACCAAATTTTTAGATACTTTTCATGTCAAAATACTTGAGTATTGGAGACTATTAATTGGAGCTGGAGAGATGGTCAAAATGGCTAAGAGCACATAATGCTAGTACCAAGGCACAACTAGGTCCAAGCACCAATATCAGGCAGCTTACGACTTTCTAGAACTCCAGTTCCAAGGGATCCTCTGCACTCTTTTGGTGTCCAGGGTCACTGTGCTTACAAATAAAAATTCACACACAGATACATCCACATATTCATGTAACTAAAAAGTTTCCATATGATGTTGTAAACATAATTGATACATTTGTTACACCAACTATGGATATTATACTCCTTTTAAAGCAATTTTGCAATCCACTAAAAGTACCACTAAGTTATTATTTTACAGCATAATCCATATAGCAAGAGAAATTCTTCTTAAAAATAAAAATCTTCCTGTAGGTTTGAATAAATATAATGAATAATTTTAAAGCCCTATCCATGTGTCAGTACGTATAGTATATTGTATTAGTAATTATGTTACTCCAGATATCTGAGAAGTTTATTCTGGAATCATTTTTGAAAGTTGAAAAGGAGAAAAAACTTCAAAGATAATACTGGTTACTGCAACTTGAATATGAAAACACCAAAGATACTTATAAATCACAGAAATACTATTTACATTGTTTTAATTTCAGATATAAAACATGAGTGAGATTTTTGTTAAACAAATTAAAAAAGTCACCCAATTACATGCAATCAGAAGTTACAGAAGTCTGTGAGCTGCTCAGTTTGGGCTGGGTGCTGAACGTGGGAACTCTGGAAGAGCAGCAAGTTCTCTCAACTGCTTAGCCATTACTCTTGATTAACAACAAAAAACATTATCAGAGAAAAAAACACCCCTTCAGATTAAAGAAAAATTTTTACAAGTACAACCAGAAAGTCGATGAACAGGATGTATTAAGAACTCTAAAATATAATTTTGAACTGCTTAAAATCATCCAGTCCACGAATGGTCTAATGTTCTCAAGGAAAGACATAGAAATGGCTAATGATATTTGAAGTGTTCAGTATCCACAATAAACAGGAATGGAAAGAAACTTCCCGGAGATCCATCTCACCCTAGTCAGAATTGCTCTCACTAGGAAAACAAGGAGCAACAAGTGTAAGAGGCTGAGGAGCCTCCACAGTACCCAGTGAAATGCAAATGGGTTCAGTCAACATGCAGATCAGTCTGCAAGCTTCTCACAGTCTAAGGTTAAAACTACTGCATCCCAGCCGTGCTGGCTGGTTTGATATATGAGCAGAAATCACCAAAGAGGAAGAAGTCTAAATTGAGAGGGGGTTTGTGGAGGGGGTAACTGGGAAGGGGGATATCATTTGAAATGTAAACGAATAAGATAGTCAATAATAATTTTAAAAAGTGAATCACAGTAGGCAAGCCAATAGGGCATTTTATTAATTAGTGATTGTTTTGGAGGGGCCCAGGAATTTTATTTAAGCAACATGGCTGGTCTGTCATGGGATGATATCCAAAGACCTTCTAGGTCTGTTGAAATGACATACCTTTAATCACTCTGGCTGGAACACAGACACTATCCTTAGTACATGCATTCAATCCAAAACAATGAAAGTAAAGTTAGCTTTGTATAAGGAAGCAGCCATGTTTGAAAGCGGCATCTAGTTGAGGGACAGACAAGGTGACAAATCAGAGAAAGACTTGACAGAGTGAGTCAGAGAGAGGGTACACCATGTTCTCTCTGGAGAACAGAGAGGAAAGAGAGACTACTTAAGAGCAGCCAGTCAGCTGGGAGTCAGTGCAGCAGAGCTGAGTCCCTTCCTGAGTTTGTGCAGCTCAGTGCAGCTCAGCGCAGCTCAGAGCAGCAGCAGAGGCAGTTGAAGTCAGAGAACAGGGAGAGCGAGAAGTTTAGAATGAACTGCCAGAGTTAGTATGGAGCCAAGCAGAGCAATTCAGGAGAAAATTAGAGAAGTCAGATTGAATCAGTCATCTTGGAGAGGAGTTTGAGCCAGAACCGCTGAGCCAGAGTTCAGAAAGAACTAGAAAGGATGCGCTTATTCAGTAGTAAGCTTCTGAGACAACAATGCCATCTGGCAAATAAAAAGTTACTTTTATACAGCCCAATGTGGTCAGAGGAACCTCTAGACTGGTAGTTTCGGGTCCTGAAAGAACACAGGCCAGCAGAGCATGGGGAGCAAGGAAGTACGCAGCATCCCTCCATGGTCTCTGTGTCAGCTCCTGCCTCCAGGTTCCTGCTGTTTGAGATCCTGTCCTGATTTCTTTGGATGATAAACAGTGTTAAGGAAGTGTAAATGGAATAAACCCTTTCCTCTCTGCCTTGTTTTGCTCATGTTATTTCCTTACAGTAACAGTAACATTGACACCAGCTAAACCAACTAAAAAGCCCCAGGAATCTAAACCAACTCAGAGAGCTTCACACCCATGTTTACTGTTGCACCGTTCTCAATAGCCAACATATGAAACCAGCCTAGCTGCCTATCAGCAGATAAATAAATAAGGAAAATTGGGTTTAAGGACACAATGGAAGTTAATTCCACTGTAAAAAGAATGGAATCATGACTTTTTAATCTAGCAGAGATTATCAGACAAACTATGGAATAAATATTTCATTACAAAGGCACCTAGTTTCCTCAATATACCATATCATAATTTGAAAAGATAGATGTGGTAAAGCAAGGCTAGCTCTTTCATCTGTTAGCTTATAGTGACAAAAGGTAAAACATCACGAAGCCTGGCCACTGAAAACCCTCCAACCTGGCTGAAGAAAGCACCATCACTTCTCTGAGTTAATGTCTATACATCACAGAGTGCCCCAGCCTTAGTTTTTACTTTATGGCCTTTGGTAGTGTGCTACTTCCTCCTTTCATAGCATCTTGTACTGGTTCAAGGAAGTGGGACAATGATATTTTACTTTAAATGGCTTTAGTTTTGGAATTTCAAGTTACCAAGTGTTTTCAAAATAAAAACTGAATATCTATTTCTTCTCAAAAAAACAAACAAACCTATTTTTAATATTCCTAATTTGCATACTGCATAGTTTCTTTTCAAGAATGCTAAAATCTTTAAAACATAGTTTCCATAATTAAACTGTTTTTTTTTCTGTGCATTACGATATCTAAACAATCATAACCATTCTTGTTTATGGGTTCAAAATACCAATTTTAATAGGCTGGGAGTGTAGTTCAGTTGGTGGGTGCTTGCTTAGTAAACAGGAAGCCCTGGCTTCTGTCTCCAGGAGTAGAATGAAAGTAGCTGTGGAGAAATATGCCTGTAATCCCAGTGTTCTGAGGTGGAGCAGGAAGAAAAAAAGGCAAAAATGATTCTCAGGAATGATTTGGAGGCCAGACTGAGCTATATGAGTTCTTGTCTCAAAAATGAAATAAAATGAAAAATCTGAATATAAACTTAGGGCTTGACTACGTGCTTTAGACTGTCGGACACAATCCTGAGATTGTTCATGTTAAATTTAGACTTCTGGAATACTACATTTCTTCATCTTAAAATGCTAAATGACTTGCCGATCTCCCATCAGACTAAGAAATAAAGTAGAAATGAAAATCTAAGCTAAGATTCTAAAAAAATTTCAGCCTCTGGATGATAAATATCACAGGCAACTAACTCGGCTGCTGACAAATCCTCGTGTCCAGGCGGAACATCAGCTTTCTGCTTGCTCCTGTCAAAGCAGCGTGTCTCCCAGGAGCCAGCAGTGCAGGCCTCTTCTCCTTCACAGTCCTGCTTTCCTCTCCTTACTGGAAAGCCCATCCCAGGCCATCTTTAAAAGCGGGCTACAAATGTAGGTCACTGGCAGCAGCACTGCACTCTTCCACAACAGTCTTTCCTCTGCTGAGAGCTCTAAGCTCTGCTGCCAGGGAGAGCCTGGAATTCTAAACATGTCCTCACAGTAGCCAGGGGTCAAGAACACAGTTCGAGCTCAACAGAGCCAGAGTACGGAACACTAAGAAGCGCACTGATGAGTGATACGTAGGAAGAGATAAATGCTGACCTAGTGGTTTAGAGCTCTGCCTGCAGAGAAGTTTCTGTAAAGATGATACGCTCAGATTCTATACAATATAGAATTTGATATCTAATTCTATATAATAGTTTTAACCAAACACAGTAAGTAATATAGAGGACATGGAATGCATGGAGAATAATATTAATAAGGTATTGAGCATATGATAACAAGGCTGAATATAACTTATAATTATTTGGATGGCATTTTGCTTTCATTATGAATCACTGCGACAAAAGTTTCCAATAAGTAAGATAAAATTGTAGAAGGGTATACTGGACTCATTTGTTTTTTACTTCTTTTTGCCATTTTTTTTTTTTTTTTTTTTTTTTTTTTTTTTTTTTTTTTTGCAGAATAATGATGCCTGGATCTGAGATATTTTGTATTCTTTCCACTCAGTCTGCAATGGGATGAGCAGAGCACTGACCCTTCTGTGCTGCCACTTTCACAGTGTCTGCTCGTGTATAACACACTAGCTGGTAAATGAACACTTACACACCCGAACACCAGATTATCACAAGGCAAAGAAAACTAATAATTCAAACACCACATACATGTTTGGCAAAAGTACTGCTGTCTTAATTCCTAAATAACTAGTATATTTCATTTCAGCTTAAACCAAAGAATAAAATAAAGTAGATTTATAATAAAATGAGGCAGATTTAAACAAATGACCTCAATATTTGGGTATCATTTTTAGTATATAAAATAATATTTTCAATTTACTAAGATAGTAAAATTTATACTTGTTAGCCTTAAATTCATGAGAAAGAATTATGAAATTTTTAATATTTTATGTTACTTTATTATTAAACATTCTGTTAATTTATTAATTTATCAAACATGGCTTAATTTAAATAAAGCATTACTTATTCTGTGATAAGTCATTGTAAGGTCATTTCTTTTAAAATTTGAAAAATTAATATATTAAATATAAAAAACCTGACCTTAATTTTAAATTTGAACTACAAATGTAATGGTGATATGGTGTTAAATACACAGGATGCTACAAGCCTTTCTAAAACTCTAATTAGGATGCTCCAGACAGTAGTCACACAGTTGTCCTGATTACATATTTAACAATTCACCATTCAATCTCACCTGAAGCAATCCTGACTGATGTTAGAGACAGGGTTTACCACTCGCTCCAGATTTACACACTCTCGGCTGCATGAACATCACTTATCTGGCATGCCATTGTGAGGAAGTGTACAACTGAAGTTTTAACACTGAACTTGTTATAAAATGAATCAGCATTTACTTTTGAATATTTTCTTGAATTCCACAGATATATCAACAAATGACATTACACTTATAAAATGAATATTATATAAAATACTAGCATCTTCAACTTTCAAGGAAATGTTTATGTGCAAATATTATTTTTATTACATGAAACAACCTATTGCTAAATGTTTATATAAAAACAGAATTCGTAACTATTTTAAAAAACATTCCTTAGGAAGTAAATTTTCTTGGGTAGTACTTATCCATTAGGTTTGAGATTACCAAGAAAATTCTTTTAGATAAAAAAGTTAACTACAAAATACTTTCACTGTGTGTTTTTTAAATATTCTACAACCATGTATACTGTTCTATAGGATTTACTAAGGGGTATAATTTCTCAAAGCTACATCTTAATGCTGGCTTCCTGAAGGAGCTCTGACTACAATAGGCATGAATATGTTCTCAAAGGATGATGGATAAATTGCTGGGTGGTTATAGAATATATATTCAGCAGCTGATGAGGCTTTTTATCTCTTGTCTTTCAGTTATAGAGTTTTAAGATAATTATGGTCTATAAGATTGTCTTTCCCCTCTTCTTTGACCAGACACACTTGCCTTGGTTATAGGCTTGAGAAATTAGAACTAAGTAATCACCACATTATTTTTCTTGTACTGCATTTCTAAACACTGCTAATACCTTGAATTTGTTCACTCATTATTGAACCTTTATATAACAATAAAGACTTAAGTACAATGATAATTGGGTTGGACAAACCAAAATCTTAAAAAAAAAATACTATTTAGAAAACCTACTTACCTGTAAAAATATTTAACATCTTAATTTATACTAGAAAATATTTGTTTCTTCTTTTCAGAGAGGTACTAAAATATTTCTGTATTGGTATTATAAAGTATATGAATAATTTAAATGTTTAACACTCACAATTTTATAACCCATTATATTTTAAACACATATAAATACTTAGTGGACCACATTAAATATGTATATATTAAAACAACACTTTCTCATTTTTTATAGGAGAGGAGACTGGTGTTTGCTTAAACCAAATTCTGTTTATTTCCATATCAAACGTAAGAAATATAAAATGAAATGCCTGAAAGTTTAGAAAATATTGAGTACAAAAATCGATATTATAGGACTTCAGGGCACAGAACAGGGCGCGGCCCATCTGCCACTCGGATCAGCAGCTCCTAGAGCTTTAAAGACTGGTGAGTAGGAGACCTGGGCAGCCAGAGAGCAGAGAGATCTCTGCAGGGTGCGAACGGTAAGCACACCCCCAGCCCTGCCTGATCCAGGGACCAGGAACAGAACTTTGGAACTTCTGTTTCCACCCGGCGGCGACTTCAGGGCACAGAACAAGGCTCGGCCCATCTGCCACCTGGACCAGTGAAGACCCAGGGACACAGACCAGATACAAGGGAAAGGCGAGAACATATCACTGACAACAAAATGGCAAGAGGAAAGAGAAAGAGTATATCCCAAGGAAACCAAGACAACCTGGCAACACCAGAACCCAGCTCTCCCATAACAGCAAACATTGGAATTCCAAACACTCCAGAAAAGGAAGACACAGACCTGAAATCATACCTCAAGATGCTGATAGAGATACTTAAACAAGAACGGGAGGAAAAGCAAAAAGATTCAGAAGCTTTTAAAGAGGAAGCAAGAAAAACACTCAAAGAACTCAAAGAACTAGTGGAAAACACAACCAAAGAGACGAAGGAATGGAAGAGGGAATTTAAAACGGAAATTGACAAAATAAAGAAAACACTAAAAGAGATAACCCTAGAGGTAGAACACCTAAAAAAGAAATCAGGAGTTACAGAAGCAAGCATTTCCAATAGATTACAAGAGATGGAAGAGAGAATCTCGGGGGCAGAAGACAACATTGTAAACATAGACAAAACAGCCAGAGAAAATGCAAAAAACAAAAGCTCCTAACCCAAAATGTCCAGGAAATCCAGGACACAATGAGAAGACCGAACCTAGGGATAATAGGAATAGAAGAGGGAGAAGAGTATCAACTAAGAGGCACAGTAAATATCTTCAACAAAATCGTAGAAGAAAACTTCCCTACCCTCAAGAATGAGATGACCACGAGCATAAAAGAAGCCTTCAGAACTCCAAATTTTGGACCAGAAAAGAAATACCTCCCGACACATAATAGTAAAAACACCAAGTGCCCAAAGCAAAGAAAGAATACTAAAAGCAGTAAGGATAAAAGGTCAGGTAACATATAAAGGCAGGCCAATCAGAATCACACCCAATTTCTCAACAGAGACTATGAAATCTAGAAGAGCCTGGACAGACATCATGCACACCCTAAAAGTGCCAGCCCAAGCTGCAATACCCAGCAAAACTATCAATCACCATAGATGGAGAGATGAAGATATTTCAAGACAAATCAAAATTTACACAATATCTGACCACAAACCCAGCACTACAACGAATTATAGGTGGAAAACCCAATACAATGAGGGAAAATACAGCCTAGTAAAAACAAGAAAACTCCTAAATAAGAAAACTAAAAGAAGAAAAAGACACAGACACAACCCAACCCACAAAAGCAATAATGGCAGGAAACAGAAACAACTATTCCTTGATATCTATTAACATAAATGGACTCAACTCCCCAATAAAGAGACATAGGCTATCAGATTGGATACATAAACAAAATCCAGCCTTTTGCTGCATACAAGAAACTCATCTCAGAGACAAAGACAGACACTATCTCAGAGTAAAAGGGTGGGAAAAAAACTTCCAAGCAAACAGCCCCAAGAAGCTAGCTGGAGTGGCTATTCTAATATCGAATAAAGTAAACTTCCAACCAAAAGTTATCAAAAAAGATAAGGAAGGACACTTTTTACTCATTACCGGGGAAATCTGTCAGGAGGAACTCTAAATCCTTAACATATATGCTCCAAATACAAAAGCACCCACATTCATAAAAGAAACCCTACTAAAGCTCAAAAAATACATTTCACCCCACACAATAATTGTGGGAGACTTTAATACCCCACTCTCACCAATGGACAGATCATGGAAACAGAAACTGAACAAGGACACTGCAAAGCTAGCAGAGACTTTGAACCAACTAGAATTAATAGATATATACAGAACATATCATCCTAAAGTAAAAGAATATACCTTCTTCTCAGCACCCCATGGCACCTTCTCAAAAACTGACCACATAATTGGACACAGAACGAGCCTCAATTGATATAAGAAGATTGAAATACTACCATGCATCCTCTCAGATCACCATGGTCTACGGCTGGTCTTTAACAACAACAAAGACAACAAAAAGTCCACATACACATGGAAACTAAACAACGCTCTGTTAAAGGATAGCAGGGTCAAAGAAGAAATAAAGAAAGAAATTAAGGATTTTCTAGAATTCAACGAAAATGAAAACACAACATACCTAAACCTATGGGATGCAATGAAAGCAGTACTGAGAGGAAAACTCATAGCCCTAAGTGCTTCCAAAAAGAAACTGGAGAGAGCTTACATCAGCAACCTGACAGCGCAGCTAAAAGCCCAAGAACAAAAGGAAGCAGATATACCCAAGTGGAGTAGATGGCAAGAAATAATGAAAATTAGGGAAGAAATAGACAAAATAGAAACAAAAAGAACCACTGAAACAATCAACAAAACCAAGAGTTGGTTCTTTGAGAAAATCAACAAGATTGATAAACCCCTAGCCAGACTAACTAGAAGGCAAAAAGAGAGTATACAAATTAACAAAACCAGAAAGGAAAGTGGAGACATAACAACTGAAACTGAGGAAATTCAAGAAATCATCAGATCCTACTACAAAAACTTATACTCCACAAAATTGGAAAATCTGGAGGAAATGGATGAATTCCTAGACAGATACAAGATCCCAAAGTTAAACCAGGACCAAGTAAACCATCTAAATAACCCTATAACACCTAAAGAAATAGAAGAAGTCATCAAAAGCCTCCCAACCAAAAAAAGCCCAGGTCCAGACGGGTTCAGTGCAGAATTTTATCAGACATTTATTGCGGACATAACACCAATACTCTCCAAACTATTCCAGAAGATAGAATCAGATGGAATACTACCTAACTCATTTTTTGAGGCTACAATAACCCTAGTACCTAAACCACAAAAGACCCTACAAGGAAAGAGAACTTCAGACCAATCTTACTTATGAACATTGATGCAAAAATACTCAACAAAATCCTTGCAAACCAAATCTAAGAACACATCAAAACGATCATTCATCATGACCAAGTAGGCTTCATCCCTGGGATAAAGGGATGGTTTAATATAAGGAAATCCATCAATGTAATCCACCATATAAACAAACTCAAAGAACAAAACCACATGGTCATCTCACTAGATGCTGAGAAAGCATTTGACAAAATTCAACACCCCTTTATGTTAAAAGTCCTGGAAAGAACAGGAATCCAAGGTCCATACTTAAACATAATAAAAGCAATATACAGCAAACCAACAGCCAACATCAAACTTAATGGTGGGAAACTTGAAGCAATCCCACTAAAATCAGGGACTCGACAAGGCTGCCCACTCTCCCTCTACCTATTCAACATAATACTGGAAGTCCTGGCTGGAGCAATTAGACAGTAAAAGGAGATCAAGGGGATACAAATCTGAAAGGAAGAAATAAAAACATCACTCTTTGCCAATGACATGATAGTGTACTTAAGTGATGCCAAAAATTCCACCAGAGAACTCCTACAGCTGATAAACATGTTCAGCAAAGTGGCTGGATACAAAATTAACTCAAACAAATCAGTAGCCTTCCTATACTCAAAGGACAAACATGTGGAGAAAGAAATTAGGGAAAAGGTACCCTTCAGAATCGTCACAAAAACTATGAAATACCTTGGTGTGACTCTAACTAAGCAAGTGAAGGACCTGTATGACAAGAACTTTAAACCTCTAAAGAAAGAAATTGAGGAGGATCTCAGAAAATGGAAAGATCTCCCTTGCTCATGGATTGGAAAGATCAACATTTTAAAAATGGCCATTCTACCAAAAGCAATCGACAGATTCAACGCAATCCTCATCAAAATTCCAACACAGTTCTTCATGGAATTGGAAAGATCAATGTGAAATTTCATATGGAACAACAAAAGACCCAGAATAGCGAAATCCATCCTTAAAAACAAGAAAACATCTGCGGGAATCACTATCCCTGACCTCAAGCTATATTACAAGGCAATTGTGCTGAAAACTGCATGGTACTGGTACAGAAATAGGCAGGTGGATCAATGGAATAGAATAGAAGATCCAGAAATGAGCCCTTATGTATATGGTCACCTGATTTTTGACAAAGGAGCCGTAAACATTCAATGGAAAAAAGACAGCGTATTCAACAAATGGTGCTGGTCCAACTGGCACTTAGCATGTAAAAGAATGAAAATAGACCCTTTCTTATCTCCTTGTACAAAGCTCAAGTCTAAGTGGATCAAAAATCTCCACATTAAACCAGATACACTGAAATTATTAGATGAGAAAATAGGGAAAACTTTAGCACATATAGGCACAGGAGAAAATTTTCTGAACAAAACACCAATGGCTCAAGCTCTAAGGTCAAAGATTAACAAATGGGACTTAATGAGATTGCAAAGTTTCTGTAAGGCAAAGGACATTGTCAAGAAAACAAAATGGCAGCCAACAGAATGGGAAAAGATCTTTACCAACTCCTGCCAACATATAATATTCTAAGGTAGGTCACACATGTGAGGATCACTTCACAGTGGACACAGTCACTGCTGTGAGTTTAAAGACTGCCAGGATCTGACCAGAAAAAAACAAAGCCTCTGTGAAGTGTGTCTAAATATAATTTGTAAGGAAATGCCTTGTTTGTATGTACATTTTTTGATGAAGCATTCAAAGGATATGCTGAATTACTATAGTCTATACCTGTAAAATGTTGGCAGGATTTTCTTTGGCAGATGCAACCAACAGAGTATGTCCATTGACGATTCCTTCTGCCAGGAAATACTTGAAGAGCAAGGGCGAATAGATATTATATTTATCCTCTTCTGTAAAAAAAATTTAAAAGATACATTAGAATCTTGGTGTAATTATACAGGTCTTCTACATTTTTTCCTCTTTAAAACAAGTATGATATGCGAGAGGATAGATTATTTTCCTAAAGCACAGAGATAAAGACAATCAAAACATAGATTTTTCAATATAGATTTCCTTATTCTAAGTCATTCAACCCACTGAACCATGGTGAAAAACAGAGGGATATGCATGCTTATAAAAGTTCAGATTTAAATTTTAAAAATTAGTTGTAATGCTTTAGATTATAATAGTGTTATATCATTCCCTCTTCCCTTTCCTTCCCACCAATGCCTCTCCTTGCTCTCTTTCAATCAGATTTAAGAATTTTTAAATATTTTGCTTGTTTGGTCTTGAGGAGCCTTGCAGGAACCCAAGAGCATCCTGTGGAGGCCTTGGCGGTGGAGGACAGGAGGGGAAGCCAGGACTAACCAGCTTGGAACCCTCCCCAATCAATGCATTTCCAGCTGGTCTTCCCTGTCACAGTCTGCAGGGGAGAGTTGCTCTGGGTATCCTGACATCCACTGTCTAACTCTGGGCTCACTATTTTGTCCTGAGCAGCCTTGTGGTACCCCAAGAGCATCCTGCTTTTCCATGAACACCTGTAGAGACCCCAAGAACTATTATCAGCTTGGAACACTACCCCACCAATTCCTTGCCAATGGTGCCCCCTGAGGCAGAGACAGCAGAGTCAGGTACCCTGTTCTCCATTGTCTGGGTCATGGCTCTCCCCAATCCTTTTTTCCAAAAGTTCTCCTGCAATCAGAATCACCTAGATAACATCAGGAAAAACTAGATGTTTTAAAGGACAGGATAAAAACAGAATCAACAAGACTCTGGGCAATATGGCACCACCTATCCTGCTACAGCAAACCCTGGATATCTTAATGAAAATAAAGCACAAGAAGATGATCTTAAATCCAATCTTTTAAAGATGATAAAGGTCTGTAAAGAGGAAATGAATAAATTCTTTGAAGAAATACAGGAAAATACACCCAAACAGGTAGAGGCATTAAAAGAGGAGGGAAATAAAAAGAAAGGAATACAGGAAAATAAAAAGAGGTGACTGATATGAATAGAGCTCTCTAAGACCTGAAAGGAGAAATAGAAGCAATAAAGAAAATAAAAACTGAAGTATCATCAAAGAATTCAGGAGACAGAATAGGGAATTTCAAGTATAGAAGATCCAATAGAAGAAATCAATATATTGGTCAAAAAATGCAGACTCTAAGAAGTTCATGACATAAAACATCCAGGAAATCTGGGAAAATATGAAAAGGCCATACCAAGAAATGATAGGAATAGAAGAAGATTCACAGCTTAAAGGCCCAGAAAACATCTTCAACAAAATCATAGAAGGAAATACCCTTAAGCTAGTGAAAGAGATGCCTCTAAATGTACAAGAAGCTTATAGAACATGAAATAGATTGGGCCCGCTACATATTAATCAAAACACTAAATATACAGAGCAAAGGCAGCAAGGGAAAAGGGCCAGTTAACATATAAAGTCATACCTATCAGAATTAAACTGTGTCACCACAGATAGAGAAACCAAAATATTATATTCCACGATAAAACCAAATTTAAACAATATCTTTCTACTAAACCATCCATACAGAGTTTACTAGAAGAAAAACGTCAACCCAACGAGAAAAATTAAATCAAGAATACACAGGAAATAATTTCACACTGCTAAAACCAAACGAAGAGAAACACAGAAACACACACACATACACATACACACACAAACATACATGCCAACCAAACAATATCAAAATGAGAGGAAGTAACAAACTGGTCATTCATACCTTAGAACATTAATAGACCCAATTTCCCAGCAAAAAGTCACAGGCTAACAGAATAAATGCATCAACAGAATCCATCTCATTCTGCTGTATACAAGAAACAGCAACAAAGATAGTCAAAATAAAGGGTTCAAAGAAAGTTTTCTGAGCAGACCCAAGAAACAAGCTGGAATAACCATTTCAATATCTAACAAAATAGACTTCTGACCAAAAGTAATCAAAAGAGACAAGGACAGATGCTTCATACTCATCAAAGGAAAGATCCACCAAGAGGACATCTCAATTCTGAACATCTATGCTCCAAATACAAGGGCACCCACATTCATAAAAGAAACATTATTAAAGCTTAAATCACACATCGAACCTTACATATTAATTGTAGGAAACTTCAACACCCTACTCTTTTCAATGGACCAACGCTAAACAGAGAAATAATGAAACTAACAGAGGTTATGGTTCAAATGAACCTAATGGATATCTACAGAACATTCTTCCCAAACACAAAAGAAATATACCTTCTTCTCATCACCTCACAGCACCTTCTCCAAAATTGACCTTATAAATGGTCACAAAGCAAGCCTCAACAGATGATTTAAATAACCCTATCAGGTCACCATGGATTAAAGCTGGACTTCATCAACAACAGAAACAACAGAAAGCCTACACACTCATGGAAACTGAACAACTATCTACTAACTGATCACTGGGTTCTCGAAGACAAAGAAAAGAACTAAAGACTTTCTAGAGTTCAATGAAAACAGAGCACAGCCAAACTTGTGGCACAGTATAAAAGCAGGGCAAAGAGGAAAGGTCACAGCACTAAGTACCCTCATTAAGAACATGGAGAGTTCTCACACTAATGTATTAAAGGATACCTGAAGGCTCTAGAAAAAAAGAAAAAAAAAAAAAAGCAAACACATCTAGGAGGAGGAACAGGCAGAAGATAAACTCAGGAATGAAATCAACCAATTAGAAATAAAGAGAACAATACAAAGAATTAACTAAACCAAGACCTGGTTCTTTGAGAAAATCCACAAGTTAGACACTTAGTCAAACTAACCAAAATGCACAGTATGCAAATTAACAAACTTAGAAATGAAAGGGGAGACATATCAACAGACACTAAGGCAAAGAATCATTAGATCTTACTTCAAAAGCCTATACTTTACAAAATTAGAAAATCTAAATGAAATGAGTGATTTTCTAAACAGATGCCAATTGCCAGAGCTATATCAAGACCAGATAACTCCTATAACTCCTAAGGAAATAGACAGTCATTAAAAGTTTTCCAACCAAAAGAAGTCTAGGGCCAGATAGATCTAGTGCAAAATTCTATCAGACTTCCAAAGAAGAGTTAATGCCAATACACCTTAAACTAGCTCACAAAATAGAAACAGAAGAAACACTGTCAAAATCATTCTGAGGCCACAGTCATCCTGATACCTATACCACACAAAGATTCAACTAAGAAAGAGAATTTCAGAACAATTTCCTTCATGAACATTGCTGCAAAAACACTTAATGAAATACTAGCAAACTGAATCCAAAAATACATCAAAGACATCTTTTACCATGATTAAGTAGGCTTCATTTGAGAGATGCAGGATTGTTGGTTCAATATAAGAAAATCCATCAATGTAATCTACCATGCACACAAAATGAATGAAAAAAAAAAAAAAAAAAACCAACAAACCAAAACAAAAACCCCACATAATCATCTCATCAGATGCCGAAATAGCCTTTGACAAGGTCCAATACCATTCATGTTAAAAGTCTTGAAGAGATCAAGGATACAAGACACATATTTAAACACAATAAAGACAATATACAGCTTGCCAATAACCATCAAATTAAACGGAGAGCAACTTAAAACAATTCCACTAAAATCTGGCATAAGGTTATCCACTCTCCACCTATCTCAATATAGTATTTGAAGCTCTAGATAAAGCAACAAGACAACAAAAAGTGATCAAGGGGATACAGATTGGAAAGGAAAAGGTCAAAGTATTGCTATCTGCAGATGATATGATAGTATACATAAGTGATTCCAAAAATTCTACCAGAGAACTCCTACACCTAATGAACACTTTCAGCAAAGTCGCAGGATACAAAATGAACTCCAAGAAGTGCTCCTCTATGTAAGAGATAAACAGGCTGAGAAAGAAGATAAACAGTACCTAAATTCACAACAGCTACAAATTACATAAAATATCTTGGTATAACTCTAACCAAGCAAGTTAAAGACCTATATGAGAAGAACTTCTAGTCTCTGAACAAAGAAATTGAGGAAGATATCAGAAAATGGAGAGATCTCTCATGCTCATAGATCTGTAGAATTATTATAGTGAAAATGTCCGTATTACCAAAAGAAATATAGACATTCATTGGAATCCCCATCAAAGTTCCAACACTATTCTTTACAGATCTCGAAAGAATAGTTCTCAACTTCATATGGGAAGAACAAAAAGCCCAGACTAGCTAAAACAATCCTGAAAAAGAAAAGGACTTCTGAAGGTGTTGCTATCCCTGACTTCAAGCTGTAGTGTAGAGCAATAGCCGTAAAAACTACAGGGATTGGTATTAAAACAGACAGGCTGATCAATGGATTTGAATTGAAGACCAGAAAAAACAGGAAGTAACAAATTAGCTATTAATATCTCTCAACATCAATGGGCTCAATTTCCCAGTAAAAGACACAAGGTAGTCATTATGTTTACAACAAACATCAACCAAATGTCTACACTGACAAGTTGTTGCTAATATTTATAAAAATTTTTACTGAAAAAGCAGTGTTTTCATGAACTTTGAACTTGTAGCACTGTTACCAAGAAGACAATGTGCCAAACAACCTGCAGTTAATAATTCTGGACAATGTCCCCCTTGTTAAGCAGACACTTGGAGTCACTGCAAAGAGACAAATGTTGGCAGCAACTCCAGCAGAGTTTCATTTAGAAAGATAGGGTACGTGGTATGTGAAGGACTTCAAGGTTTGGGGTTTTACAATCTAAGAATGCCCTTGATTTCCATGGGTCTGGCAATGTTAAATTATATCCTTTTCATATTAAGTGGTAAAATGCAGAGTTCAGATCCACGTCCCCACCCTCTTCAAAGTAAGTCTCCACCCCAAGGTGAAATCCTACATGTAAGAAATCTTCAGAGGAACTGGGACAAAAAATATTATCAGTTGTATCCAAACCCCTGGTGAGTCACTAAACTAAACACATATGTAACAAAGTATGAAAAACAAAAAGGACTGCATGGCAGTTAAATACAGCTCTCAACTCTCTTCTCATGTACAAAAAGAAGCTTCTTTCTGCAGAAGACAGAGGCCATCACAGAAATGTACAACTGGTCAAAACGCAAAGAACTGTCCATATGGCACTCATCCCCAACTGATGCAACTTCCCGAGAATCCCTATACCTGTAAGAACATCAGAGTTCTCAGAGTAACGTGTGCTAAGAGGTAGAACATCAGGACATTTGCTGCAAGACAGTGT
This sequence comes from Micromys minutus, assembly GCF_963924665.1. Classification (NCBI taxonomy): domain Eukaryota; kingdom Metazoa; phylum Chordata; class Mammalia; order Rodentia; family Muridae; genus Micromys; species Micromys minutus. The sequence continues at coordinate 14,544,354 of NC_137952.1, forward strand.
CTTCTACATATGGCAGAGCGCTGCACCCATGAAATGCTAACAGTGTGCTTTAAACAAGACCCAAACGATGACAACACCAGCGGATACCCCAGTGCTCCACTCCTACATTCTTCCTTTCCTTTCTTTCATTCAACCTTTGTTTTTCACATTTGCTTCTTTTCCTCCTTGTTTATTTGACCTCATTTAGTAAACATTTCTACACACATACCCTACATAGTTGTTTATTCCTTCCATCCCACATATTAGGTAGCTTTGCTATTTTCTGTGGTCATTGATCATAAATCAGTGTTTTCTGTTTTGTTTTTAATCACTTTTGTTAGAGATGTCAGGACCATGGGATGCTCTCCAAGGAGAACTATGAATATGGGTGATGCTTGAATAACCCTGTGGGAGAGTTTGTGAGCTAAGACGGCAGAGTTAAAGGGTTGGGATGATCCAAGCCCTTTGGAAAACTAGCCAGTTGAATTTTGTACCCTAAATGATGAACATGGAGCTGTAGGATTTGGGGATTTCCCCATTTTGCTTTGGTGGATTATTTAATGTCACAGTTCCTCCATTTAAAAGCATAAATGTTTTCTCTGTGCTATTACATGTTGGAAGTATAACCAGTTCTTTAGTTTACAGGAGTGTGCTGTTAAGAGATACTAGATATTTTAAGTGTTAGGTTTTGTATAGACTATGAAGACAAAGTTAGAATATAGTTTATATTATGTGATAAATATAAGACTTTGGAAATAAATATATTTATTCTACTAACATTTCATTCAAAATTATCTCTTATCTAATTATTCAAACACCCCAGGATTACTTATCGTTCCCATTATTACTTATAACTGACAACTAAAAATTATTTTTTGTAAGGTTTTCAACACATTCATTCATCCATTATTTCCAAGTTTTTCCTATGACAATAGAGCTTCTATATAACTAAAAGGTTAAATAGTCATAATCAGGTAGTTTCAACAAATAAGTGCAAAGAAATGTAGCTATATACTAGAGACTATAAAGTTATTAGTGAAGAATACCTACTGTAAAGAGAAGGAGAATAAAACAAGAGCTATAAAAGATTTTCTAGAAGAAATATTTGACCTGGAATACAAAGAAAAGAGACTGCTACTTTGGTGGGATTAAAAGGTCTGAGTTACTAACATGAAGCATGAGAAAAGAGTAACCCCCACCGTGTGTGTGTGTGTGTGTGTGTGTGTGTGTGTGTGTGTGTGTGTGTGTGTGTGTGTTTCTTCTTTTTTTTTTTCCTTTCTGGTACTGTGGACTAAACCCAGGACCTTGCACTTCCTAGGCAACCTATTACCACTGAGCCATACTTCCAGCCCCTGGTCTTAAAGAACATTGGATCTTGTGTTGACACAGAACATAGATAGTTCTAAGTCAGGTTTATCACGTTCAAGTTTTTATATTAGCTAACAATGGAAAGAGAATGGGTAGGGTCTACAAGAAAATACTAAATATAGGGACACCTTAAAAAGCTATTATAGTCATTTCTTCAAAAATGGTCAATTATGGTGCAAATTAGAGGAATAGCAGTAAGCCTGGAGAGTACAAAGAGTTAAACATATTTAAAATGTAAAACCCATCAGGACTTTATGATTATGTGAAGATAGAAGCACAATGGGAATGAGAAGACCACATCCTTACTCACAGCCAGCAACCCCAGCACTGCTGGATGAAGTGTACGGTTGGGGGTTGGCTGGAACATTCTCAAGCTTTAGAGCTCGAGTCCCACAAAGGGAAGTAAGAAACTCAGGATGAAACTGAACTCACTTTCTACTGGAGCAGGCCTCCATTGCCTTTGTGTAAGTCAGCCCTGCTGAAGTCTTCTACTGTCAGTACTGGTTTTCATGTGTGTAGTTTTTTTCTTCATCTTCCAATCTGTTCTTATCTTTCAAGTCCTTTTCATATGTCTCACATCTACAATATTTATGTGATATATGTACCTTGTATGTTGTCGTGTCCTATGCTACCAACTTCTAGTTCAAAGCTAGTGAAAGGTTGAGTCCAAGATTTCTGTTGCCTAACAGTGCTGACCACAATTGCTTCAAAATATATGTCAGGTGATTTGGCTGAAAGAGTGCATTCAGCTCTGGCTGTCTGTCCACTTTAGTGCTTCAGAATCACGGTATGGTACTATTATAAAATACATTAAAATAAAAAAAACTTTTTTAAAATGAAAGTAACTGTTTGAGCCTGTGGAACATATGGTGACCGCCGCAATTGTTTAACCCTGCCTTTGCAGCACACAACCAAAATTACACAAAAGTAAATCAACACAGCCCTGTCCAGTCAGCTTTGAAAAAGGTGGGTGGTTTAAAAAGGTAGTCACTACATAAAAAGAATATTCAAAATTTATGTTTAAAAGAAAAATGTGACTCAATAATTTCAAGTGAGCTCAAGACAACAAATGGTATTTTAATATTTCACAAAGGAAAACCCTAAAAGCTCTCAGGCTTTTTTTTTGATATCATAAGAAATACTAAGTTAAAATTATGAAGCATATGTTGGGTCTGTCCTGAGGAAATTCCCACAGTCCTGTTTCCTGGTCTTTTACACCAGGAATCTTCCATGAATGCAGCAGAACCTGTGATTTTCTATTAAACAAGGAATGACGCAAAGGAGGCAGGGCATCCCTTGTTTCCTAAGACTGCAGCATCATCGACTATGGCGAGAAACATTCTTTCTTGATAGTTTTCAGGTAAATGAAAGCTATCTTGTGAAGTACCCCATGGCTCAGATAGCTAGCAAAGAACTGATTACTGACAGGAGTCTGAGCCTTGAAGCTGTTACCCATAGTCACATACTCAGATAAAGAAATCCAACCATGGCCTACAGCCATTGTAGAATCCCCCAGTTAAGCTGTCACTAGCCCTTCGACCCACAGAAAAATATGTGCTGTTGTAAACTATTAGTTTTGTTAGTTATTGGCATACAGCAATAGATAATTAAAACAAAAATATTTTTACAACTATAGGCAGTCCTCAACTTCCTGTGGTTCAATTTAAGAACCTTCTAACTTACAGTAACTACAGAGATACGTCTGTAATTACAGATATCCGGCCAGCACATAACTTTTATTACTTCTACAACTTAAAATATGTAATTATGGGATACTTTGAAAAACAATATTCATCAGTGTAAGTTATATTTTTATTAATGACATTTTCTATAAAAACCTGGTGTGATAATAGGCATTTCTGGAAGTAGATGAAGATCCATTAATCTGATAACACTTCCCTTTTGATACTTTTAAATTGTTGCAAATTTACCTGAGTAAGAAATGGTCTGAAGCAATTTCAGTACAAATCATCTCAAAGCCTGTTTCAGTGTTTTTATGGTTCTGGTTTGAAACATTCCCTCAAATGCCATATATCTTAGGCTTGGTCCTCGATTTAGTGGTGTTCAGAGACGAAGCCTTTGGAGGGCAATTAAATAATGAGGGCTCTGGCATCTTCGACAAATCAGTCTACGGATGGACCCACAGTTGAACAGACTGTCAGGAGATGGTGGAAGTTTAGGACGAGGTACCCACTGGAGGAAGGTCCCTGGGGCTTAGAGTGAAAAACACATTGTGCTGTAATTCCTCCTTTCCCTTTCTTGGCTACAGTGGGATGAACAAGTTCCTCTGCTGTTCCATCCCACTGCCACTGCATTCTGCCTCACTAAGGCCCACATCAAAGGAGTTAGCTGACCATGTACTGAACGCACTGAAGCTATGAGCCAAAATTAAGCTTTCTTCCTAATTAGTTGATTTTCTCAGTTCTAAAAGAATCAAGTTTGTATACAAAATTTATCTTTGGTGGTTTACTCCTCATAGGATGGCCTTTCATACATTCCTATTTAGCTACTTTGCAATCCTCTGAAGGCATGGACTTATTCGGAGTTTTGGTAGTAACACTCACTAGTTCTAGTTTCCATAGTTACTTCACTTGAAACTATAAATACACTGCCTTGACACAGGTACATGTCACACATACACCTGCCTTGATAAGTAAATAATAATCTAGTTCATGAGAAAATGGTTTCCCAATTCACAATAGAGACTGGGGAAGAATCAGAGGACAGATTACCTGTCACATACTAGGAAGCTCTGAGTTGGGATAAGTGGCATCTATTCAAAGATGGGTTTGAATAGGAACCCATCTGTAACCCTAGTCCTGGGTGTGAGCACAGACATAACTAACTGGTGAACTTCAAGTTCAGTGAAGAAACAGAATCTCAAAATGTAACGTGGAGAGGAATCAGACAGACAGCTCAGAGGTTAAAACCACTTGCTCCCACTTCCAGAGGTAGATTACGAAAATACACAAACATCTGCAATTCCAGCTCCAGGGATTCTCACACCCTTTTCTGGTTTCCTCAAACACTGTATGCACACGGTGCACCATAATCATACATGCAGGCAAACAGCCCTACACATAAAACAAAACTGAATTTAAAAATAACATGGAAAATAATCAAATCAGTCACCTGTTATATAGGCCTCCACACCAACCCTCCCCTGGGGTATACACACACACACATGCACATTTGCACTTACGGGTATGTATGTAAATAACTACAGTACTGGCTGGCCCCAAACTCAAAGATCCACTTGCCTTGGCTTTCAGAGCAATGGGTTAAAGGGTATATGCCACCATACCTGACAAGATTTTAGCATTTTAAACAGAAACATTCTGCTATAATAGAGAAATACTGGCTATACACACACACACACAAACATGTGCGAGTGTACACATGCTCAAACACTAAACAGAATCAGGTTTATCTGTGTGTGTGTGTGTGTGTGTGTGTGTGTGTGTGTGTGTGTGTGAATGATGGTTTATATATGCTTGGCTCAGGATGTGGCACTATTAGGAGATGTGGCCTTGTTGGAATAGGTGTAGTCTTGTTGGATTTGTTGTGTCACTATGGGTGTGGGCTTTGATACCTTCATCTTAGCTGTGTGGAAGCAAGTCTTCTAGCAGCCGTCGGGTAAAAATACAGAACTCTCAGCTCCTGCACCAGGCCTTGCCTAGACTCTGCTGGACCACCACCTTGATGATAATAGACTGAACTTCTGAACCTGTAAGCCGGCCCCAACTAAATGTTGTCCTAATAAGAGTTGCCTTGGTCGTGTTGTCTAGACAGAGACAGACAGAGAGAGAGAGAGGACCTAGGGGGAGCTGAATAGGATAGAGGGAGAAGTGGGCATAAGGTGAATACAAAATACTTATGTATGCAATTCTCAAAACAATTAAAAATTAAAAACACCTCATTCAAAAACCAAATTTATATATCTACCTGTACAGCAGAATTCTAATACTGGGGTTCTTATTACCTACATGAAATTAGAAGTTACTCTGCCCCACAAATCTCATTTTATGAATGAAATACAGATAATATGAATTTAAGTTTATAAAGTAATCATATTAGGTAAAGAAAGAAGCATATATAAAGTGCTTTACTTAAAATAAATGACCTACAGTGAGAATCAAATGATGGACAACTCTCCAACTACTATTATTATCCTTCAGTGATTAAGCAGAGATAGGTAATGAAATATTATAGATAACTTTGAATTTTCCAGCGTTTTAGTGTCACTAGATAAATGCTGTATGTATGTGAAAATTTAAGGACCATTACTTTGTGTTACAATCCTTCTTGGAGAAAATCTTCCAAAAGCTTTGCAACAGTACCTTGCTATGTTAAAAAAAAATCTATTACCATAAACATTTTTACTGGTGCCTGGTACTAATAAATGTCTAGATCATTATACTTTATGCCCTCAGTTTCCTGACTATAGGTCTTATTAAATGTGGACTCTTCTATCAGTTTTGGGCAATGAAAGAGAAATGCCACCCCATGAGGTATCAAGAAGACCTGGGGAGAACAAGGAGCCATTTATTGCTCACAGACAGGTAACACAAATTGATTCCCATTTAGGTTAGGAAAAACTTGAGGCAGTAAAATAGATATTTTCAATTTTAATTGGGTCATGTAAAAAAGTAGGCTGGACGATTCAAGACTAAACTAGAAACAGTAGTTACGTTGCAAGTAAATAGGTTAAACATTAATAAGAGTGGTTTCACTGTGGAACTGATGAGGCTCACTGTACCTGAAAGACTATGACCTATGCGGAAATATGCCATATGGGGCTGCATATTTTAAATAAGAACTACCGTCATTTTAAAATGGACAAAAATCTGGCCTACTTTGACATTTTTTTCATTCAATAAAACACTAACAAAATCTGTGCAATGTATTACACATCTATAACTCACATATAGTATACACATTCATTCTTCCATTTCTCAAAATGAACCACTAAAATTCACCTTTTAATACTGAGATTTTATTGTTTTCAAAAAAGCAATTGACATTACTTTAAGTTTAATTAAATTTAAAATGGAGAACAGTGAAAGTAAACATTTTCAAGTAAACATTTTTAAATATTAGGAGCTACACTTCCAGATATGTCTGCCCATCTTAATTTTGAATTTTAAAAGTATTATGATCAGGCTTTGCATACGTGGAAAGCTCATCATTTAAATATTCAGCTTCAAAGTGAGAAGCTCACAAAATCATTAAGAAAAACCCAACTGGTTGGAAGGATCACAGCATGTATTTTATACTAACCAATCAGAAGAAGTGTTCCAACAGCTAAACCTCCACCTGAAAATAACACACAAAAAGAAAATTAATCACTAACTTTTTGGATTAATTTCACTGAGAACATTAGAAACTGCCACTGTGAGCAATATTTGAAATATTTTGCAATACTTTGCTCAATGGTTTATTGATACAATTACATGTCAGCATAGTCACATACTACACATACTTACTTTTATAATATGTTATAGTGTCCCTCTTTCTCCTGACATAACCAGGAGGCACCCAATACAGTTGTGGTTAAACACTGTAATGTTGTATTTAACACTTGTTACTAAATTAACCAAACAGCCAAGATCATGTGGACAGTGAATGCTACAAGTTCTATTTTCAAATTGAGTCTCATAAGAACTAAAAATTCTAATTATTTTTTAGAAAAATTATATCCAAAGTCTAGAAATGTTTAAATATAAAATTAAGTTTTGTTAATTCAAATAAAAAGAAAAAAGAAAAAAATATATTTATATTAATATTAGAATTTGTTACGTATTTGAACTAGGCTAATATCATGAATATAGAATTCAAATGGTGAGTCATTGAAATTAACTTTTAAGGTACTGGAACCATGCTAAAGAGTCCGTAACGAATAGCTGCTGCTCATCTCATTTCTAAAAGTACTAATACTTGACATTAATGTCTCAAAAACCAACAAATAAACTTACAAATACATCTGAAGACCGCCTGCCTACAAATATATTTGATGTATTTTAAAGTATTCAAAGTTGCCAGACAATTGAAGACAAGTGTTCTTGATAATGTTTGTATGAACAAAAATTATAACACATTTTGACGACTAATAAAAATCTTTCCCAAAATATTTTGTAATGGCAAACACCATGTAGAAAATTTTAATATAAAAATTTATATTGCTTAATACTGTTTTCCCACTGCACAAAAAGCATAGTTGTTATGTCAAAAAATCAAAAACTATTAACATGTTCCCAGAACATGAAAAGCCTGTGGCAAATACTAATTCATGGTGATATCTTCAATAATTTGAAGAAATCTGTAATATTTCAAAGCCAATAGTGACAGTCATTGGTGCAAGCATACACATGTGTGCATACACACGTGAGGCATGTGTGATTTAGGCTGGCTTCAATTTACTAAGTAGCTGAGAATGAGGCTTCAACTCTAGATCTCCTTGATTCTATCTTCCAAGCAATGAGGTCTGCAGAAGTTTAGATGGATGAGACGCAGTCTTTTAAGTTTGAGCTACATAAAGTCCACTGCTAACTTCCACATTTGACAGTTCACATTTTATCTTCCTTTACATGGAAAAAGCAAACTTTTAATGCTTTAATGGTCACCCTGTTTATGTTTAAGAAGATTAAATTACACTGCGGTGTCCAAGCCAGAGTTATTAGTACAGAATGGTTGGCTGGTTTTTCTGGTCTATCTCCCTAATCTACTTAACTTTCATAGGTAACTTCCTGTGGAAATTAAGGTTAAAGGATTTTTAAGTCTGAGATAGGATCTCACTTTTTGGCCAAGGTGTGCTGGAACTCACAGAACATTCTTGCCTCGGTCTACTGAGCACCAAGAGTACAAGCAGAAACTTCCATGTCCGACTATTTTTCTCGGTCTTTTTAAGGTTCATGGGGGAATGAGGTGGTGTTTCCCAACGAAATGAAGCTGCATGCGAAACACAGCATGCTCAGTCAGAGACGGTTTTGCTGTTTCTGCTATTATTTTCATAGTAGAACACACCAAGTATGTACAATTACTCGGTAACAATGAGGAATAATTGGCTTAACAAAGCATCGCGCACATCTGACAAGGGAGGAGGGTTGTCTAGAAATGATCCCAGATTCTCTGTCTGCTAATTCAGGAAAATGTCACTCAAAAATCATAAATCTTATGTTTATGAAAATCCTAAGTGGTGGAAACTTTGAACAGTCCTTAAGATACTATCAATAGGGATAAACTAACTAAATGGCTTTTGATAGCCAAGTTAGTATCAAGACTTCTATTACAGAAATGCAGTTTTTTTTTTTTTTTTCCCTTTTTCCCAATGAGCTCCAGTGTATAATCCACTCGAACTTTAGACTGGTACCAATACCTGGGGTTCTGTAGGAGCCTACAATAAAGCTTAAGGTGTGACTGCATCAAAACTCTCTTGCCAATTTTATGTGACATACTTATACTGTGAAGATGGATTCCACAGCTTTAAGAGCCTAGGATCTGGTGTGATCTCCGACCTAGAGAGCTCACCTGGCTAGAGTGTAAGGATGAAGATAAACTTACACTGTGGCGTCCTAGCCAGAGTTACTACTATAAAAAGGTTGGGTGATATTTCTGGACTACCGCTCTAATCTACTCCTCCTTATATAAATTTCAGTGGAATAAACGTGAAGGTGCTCAGTAGGCAGAGGATCATGTGTCATCTCACTTAAGGATTATTTTTTAATTGACTGAGAAGCAACACTCAATATAAAGGTCTAGGGAGAAAGAATTTAGGATAAGCAGAATAGTCTGTAGTGGCCCAGCCTTACAGTTAACATATTACCAGGCTATTAATGCCATCCCCTCACAGCCTTCTGGGTGAGAAACAGGTACACACATCCCCTCCTTGAAGAGACCAATCTAAACGCTTAACATTCTTGGTTTCTCTAATCTTTATCTGTGAGCATGAGACCTTGTGACCCCTACAGGGTTCACTGTGAAAATCGGTCCATATGGAATAAGTTTATTGGTCATACAAACTTAAAGGGTATTATTATTATTATTGAGACAGGGTTTCTTTGTGTAACCCTGGCTGTCCTAGCACTAGCTCTGTAGACCAGGCTGGCCTCGAACTCACAGAGATCTACCTGCCTCTGCCTCCTGAGTGCCCGAACCAAAGACATGTTCCACTATCACCTGACATAAGATTTAAAATGAAGCTTTTGCTGGGCATGGTGCACATGCTTCTAACCCAGTACTTGGGAGGCTGAGGCAGAACGACTGTCAGAAGTTTAAAGTCAGCCTGGGCTAGAGACTCTGTCTCAAAAACAAACCCAAAACAAGACAAAACAAAAACCTCAATCTTTTTTCTAAACACTCTGGTGTAAAATATTTGTACATATCTTTCTTGATACATTAAAGTTGCAGATGGACTTTAACCCAAAGCTTGAATCAATATATAGTCATGACTCCTCCAACATAAATAATAAATAATAAATGAATGAATGAATGAATGAATGAATAAATAAATAAGCAAACAGACAGATAAATGAAGTTTCCTAAACTATCAAATTAATGGTGTCTGTCAAATTACATTGTGGGGATATTGTTAATGTGTTTATGTCTTAAGTTATCCAGCATTCTGGCTAGGGTTAAGTCAACTGTTGACTGGGTAAATATGGAAACCAGAGCTATGAATAGGGATAATGGTTCTGGAGATTAAATCATATAAGACAGCTTTACATAATAATAGAAAGAAGATATATTTTCTTTAGTTGTATAGCTACCTAAAATAGAATAAAAACTGTCATATATACTGCCCAAGCTTAATATATATCATTTCACACTCCAGATGACAATGCACTGAACAAGCCAACTGTATTTATTACTTAACATCAGTCTTGAAATCAGTGACTACTACCAGGAGCTTCTCCATAGAACATTTGCTAGACACTATTTAGCACAAACCCCACCTACAGTTTCCCTTGACTGCCAAATCTGAATAAACACTGAACAGGGTGGGGGTTAATGAGCCAAATCTGCTTAGTCAAGCCTTCTTTAAGAATGTCTCAAGACTTCCTACAATTTTTCCAGGCAACAGGAAAGTTCTGCTGTACCACTGGGTGGGTATAATGCAATATTATATGTTATTTGGTTACAGTGTCACAACATTCTCCACAATATTCCCAATACCCCACTATCATTACACTTTTATCACAATAGGGTCATACAAGGCTTGCCACAATCTGAATCAAATAAGTTTGAAAGTAACAACTCAGGTTATGAGATTCTTGTGGTTATCTGAATATACATAAGCAACAGATGCTTCACTTCCAAACATTTTAATGAAAAACAAATGTAAATTTTTTTTTGCTTCAGAAGACGTACAGGGCAGGAAATCAAGTTACAAAAATGTCATTAACAACTGTTAAGTTAACAACTGAAACACATCTGAGTATATTTATTATTCCAAATATAGCAACTCCTTTTATTACAATCACCTGAATTTCTATGACCTTTGCAAATCAACTGCAATCATGCAAAACATACAACATTTCATCAATTGCCACTGTTTTCTTAGTGAACACTAATTTTTAGCATGTAGATTCCAATACTAAAATCCTCCATTATTCAAGCATTTCTGCAAACTTCAAAAAGACAGTTCAAGTATTTGTCTCCATCAAAACAGAGGAAAAGGTGCCCTCAGTTCTTTTTTGGCAGATGAGTAAAGACTATAGGTAAATATTTAATCTTAATTTCAGCAAAGTATCCAAACTCCCTGAAAACAGTTCTCGAAAATTAGCAATAGCTGTGGTGGAGGTGCAGAGATTAAAGCTGAAGATGAAGATGAGCTCAGATGGCCGGGCGTTTTGTGACTACTCATACCATTAAATTTCTGAATCAATTTTTGGAGCCTGGATGCCAAACTTCGCTCTCCGAACTACACTATTTCAAGATTGGGCTTTCTCCCCCTTCTTTCAATCAAGACCTTATTAAGAACTTATGAGTGCCAGGCTCTGGTCTAAGTACATTTTGCTATTTTAATGAGGAAATGAAGGTACAATACTGAAAATGCAGTTCTTTTGTTTGAGAGTTTGATTACTAGAAACTGAATACCGGCACCTATCCCCATTTAAAAATATACACATTTAAGGGGCCGAAGAGATAGGTTGGATTGATGGGGAAGATCTGCTGTCATTAAAGCTTACAGATTAATTTCTGCCTGGATGAGAGTTCACTAAAACTGGCAAACTTTTCTAAGCTTTGGGTTCAAAACTAGGATAACTGAGGCCAAACTGGGAAAAAATGTGAAATATTTGCCAATTATGCATTTAGCATCATATTTCTAGTCTCATACAACTGAATGGGTTTGAAACGATTATGTGAAACTACTTTAAATTTATGTAGAAAACAACCAAGATACATTTAGAACATGGAATAATAGAATCAACAAACAATGCTGTTTCTAATAAGTTCCTTGTCTTGTAATTTTCCTCTTTGCTAAACTTACTTGAAAAGCCTGGAGAGTGACCCAGAGAAAATGTCAAATGAAGAACAAGAACAAGCAATGGCAAATGCAATATGTCATGCAAATGTACCAGATTTAACAGACATATAATAAACAGTAAGAAAAGGGTTACAAAATGTAAACACACATTTGTTCTTATGAAGCAACATTCAGACAGAAATGTAGCCTGTCCAACCAACCTAATCCACTCAACCCTTTCAACAAATCACTACTATGAAACAAGTATATTCTTCAGTAGGCTTTGCATAAAAGATTACAGAGATAAGAACCCATTTATGGCACTGGGGGGGGGGGGGGCTGGGTGTAGAACTACCTGAATACCAAGGACTGTCATTTCGAGTCAACAGGCATCATTAGCATTCACTCTTAAGAGCCACACCGCTTTATGATTTAAGATGAGTAGCAAGGCGGCGGAAAAGAGGGCAATACTTCTAGCATTTTCTAAAGGAATTGTTCTTTAAAACGCTGAAAAGTTTTGTGGGTTAGTCCCGGCTTTAAGCCACCCTGGGTTGGAAGAAGGGTGTCTTAAGATACCAGCAGAGGATCCTACAAGCCAATTCCTTTCCATATATGTTTCTTTTCCATTACTAATCATTTTAGGATAATAGCGTGTAGGGGTACAGGGTCATGTGGACATGAGGTGCTGGGCAGAGTGAAGTAAAGAGTCTGGATCTTAAGGCGGGCTTAGCATACAGCTCTTAAGACATCTCCATGCAAGTTTCGTACCCCAGTCTTCCCCCTCTGTCAGAGCAGGCTATCCTGATCATGCTTGTGAAGAGGAAAGGGGAAAAGGAAATGGGCGTGTGGGGCCAGGCAGGGCACGGGGATAACGGGCTGCCCCAGGAGTCCCTCCCCAAGTTTTCCCTGGAATGCGCCCACGTCTTTATTCTGAACCGACCTAAGAGCTGGTCCAGGGCTGGGAGCCCGGTTGATACCAGCAGTTGTCCATTCCGCACCGACGGTCGCGTGCCCGCAATGGACAGCAGCCGAGGGCCCCCTCCGGGGGTCCCAGAGGCCTTGCCCCTCCTCTGAAAGCTAGAGGTGCCGCTTCGGCCCGCCTCGGAAGCCACAAACCCTGAGCTGAGGGTACCCGCGCCGCAGGTGGCTGCCGCCGCCATCTTGAAGCCTCTACGATGACCCAATCGGAACTCTGGGAACTCGAGCGGCCGGCCTGTCAGAGCCAGCCCTAAAGTCCCGCCTACTCACCATTGGTAGCCAATAGAACTGAGATTTCCTTGATAGCCAACCAATCGCAAGGCCTATTGCTGAAAAGTGCGGTACGTAAAGCCGGAGGATTGTATGTGGCCCAGGTGAACCGGGTCCGTCTGAGTCCTAGGTGAGGAGCTTCTGTTGGTGTTTGGGGCCGCAGGTGGGTACTGTCCTTAGACATTCCTGGTTTGCGAGTGCCTACGAGTTAAAATTAAAAAAAGAGAGAGAGAGGAGAAGCGTTTCGCCCGCAGGGCCTCTTAAGCCACTACGATTTGGCGCTCGCTTCCTCCCTGCTGTTTAGCAGAGAGACTCCTCTCAGATCTCTCAGGTTTCTAAGGAAAGTTATCCCCCATCCCCACTGCCCCTCCTTGAGACCGAGTTTTCCCGAATGGTTGTGCTGTCTGGAAAGGAGTAACGGTGACTTCAATGGCTGGTGAGCTCTTGGGCTTACGACAGAATCCAGGGATAGCTGAATAGTAGACTTTATACTTAGAAACTTCCGTTCACAAACTTTGAGACCATTGAACTTTCTTCCCCAGTCTCAGACTATACCTTTCTAACAAGTCCCCGTGAGCAGCTTTTCTTAATTTTAATTAGTGTTTCTGGAAATCTCGGAGGGTCTTTCCTAGGCAGTGTGAATGACAAGTGTTACTCTGACAACCTTGTTCACACATTTAATTGTCACTTCTCCAAAGCAGCTGCAAATAACGGAAACTACTCGAAGTTTCTCTCCCCCTAAATCTGAGAAGAATTAGCTTTACTTGTACCTTATTTTTCTAGTGATTTGAAATCTGAATGGAGAGGGTTTCTACTACACTATGAATTTTATTTGTGGCAGAAAAATAAAAACCATGTAACTCGTCTGTTTTTAAATATTCTTTTTTTTTTTTTTTTTTTTTGAAATGAGAACTGGAAGAGGAATTGGTTAAGTGATTTTTAGATGACATACAAGATAAACCATGTTTGAACTAAAAACGAAACCCAAGTCAATACCTGTGTCATTGAATTACTGCTGACAGTGATGGATGATACATGGATGGATTGATTGATTCATTTATTCATTCATGCATTCATTCATTTTGAGGCATGGTTTCATTATGTAGACACGGTTTGACCTATAAATCACAGAAGTCTACTTTGTCCGGTGCTGAGACAGGTGAATGCCATCACAACACCGTTATTTTTATTTTTTCTTTCCTCCCCTTCCCCCCTTTCTTTTATCCTGCATTCTATTCAGGCTTGGGCTGGAGCTTATAATCCTAAAGAGTTGGAGAAGAATCAGGTGTTCAGGGTTAGCATAAGCAAAACAAACAAACAATAATAATAAAAAACAAAATAGATAATAAAGAATCATATCAGAGAGAAAAAAAGCAAAAAAAAAAAACCTTATGGTTTAGCAACACATCAACCAGAAGACTTGATGAAGGTGGCTTGTTTTCATTTCAAACATGTCACCAGTGTGTATGGTACATACCTTACTATTTTTAAGACATTCAGATAACTGCTGAGCACTTGCTTTCTGCTTAAACCCAGTCTTGTGATTTATGAACAGTCCTGTCATTCTATTAAAATAGTAGACTCCTTCTCTAATAGCAAATAAAGAATTCCTATCCTGGTTTCCCAGTCTTCGTAGTTTAGGTCTCCTTTTAGGCAGATAACATATTTTGCTTATTTGATTATCCTTCATTATTCTCTGAAAACCAACACCAGTTGGAGTCACAGCAGGAAATAGGAAAAATTATCTTATGTTTGTGTTTGGTGTTGAGTGGTTATCTCTGAGACCAAATAGTACATAATTCAGGTTTGGCATAAAATAAAGCCTCCTTTGAATCTATCATTTCTTCCATGAATAAACCATGAGATCTGGCATTAATGGTTAAGCACAGCAATGTTAAAAGCTGAAATTTAATAATTTCAAATAGTCCTTATATAGTACAGCATGGTCTTTTCCTTTGAGCCATCTAAAAGTCAGTTATGTGACACTTCTTTATGTTGCCCCACAAAAGTAAATGGCAGCTGGAGGGTTACACAGTTGTCAGCCTGTGTGTTGGACTCTTCTACCTTTCTCTATTCAACATACTTTATATTCTAGAGCCCTTCATGGTCTCTCGTAAGCTCATGCTCCTCACTGCCTTCAGTGTTCACTTACACTGGTTTAAAAACATACTATTATTTGATAGCAGTCTTTGAAGAAGTATTATTATAAAACTTCTCATTTTGAACCAGACTCTCCTATAGGCAAGATACTTGGAAGAAAAGTGTGTTCCAGGTACAGTCTCCTTTAAGACAACACCCCACACCCTATTGCCAAGATCTACAAAATTTCCTAGACCTGCCATAACGAATGGACATAAACTTGGCGGCTTTGCAGAAAACTTAATTTTTCAGAACATCAAAAGTACAAAATATTGTCAGGATGTCAACAGGGCCATATTTATTACAGATATTTAAGAAACAACTGTTTTTGGTTTCTGTGGGCTCTTGATATTCTTGGTTGTGAAACCATAACTTCAACCTCTGTCTCCAATTTCATGACGTCCTCTTCTCATGGATCTGTGTATTATTCTCTGTCTTTTAATAGGACATTATGATTAGGTTTATTACCTCCCTAATCTAGTATAGTCTCATGTTGACCCTTACCTTGATTATATTGCAAATAACATATGCTCATGCACTATGGTTCTAAGTGGATATTAATTTGGGAAGTAGGATACTACTCAAATCACTGAAGTCCCTTTTGTGTAATGTTCATGTATAATGTAAAGTTTTGTGTAATGTAGTCACAGAAATTACAAACTTATGAATAATTGCTTGGTAAACATGTTATGGATCGATGAGATGGCTCATGAATTGGTGAGGTTTCTCGATGGTTAAAGGTGTTTGCTGCCAAGACTGATGACTTGAGCTCCCACCCTTAGGACCCACATGGTGAAGGAGTGAACCATGCTGAGCAAGCTGTCTTCTGATTTCTCTCACCATAGATGCTATGACAGGCATGCACTCACCTCTCAATAAATACTGTTTCATAATGCATCAGTACTCTTCATCTTAATAGTAGTATTCATATTTACTAATTAATATTAATTAATATTGGTTAATTAGTATTAAATAATTAATTAATATTGGCAAGTGCTAAATAGATACATTTCTTTCAAATTTTATTTTGCAAGTTTTTAAGGATATTGTATATGTGTGCATGACACATTAATAATACTGAAGTCCTATTGACTTAAAAAAGTTTGTTGCTTAATATATACATTAGTATTAGTATATATTGTAATAGTGGTGGTCATTCAGTGATTGAAACAAGAGTGAGGTGAAATTTAGGTGATTGGATATTAACTGTAAAATGTTTAGGGAGGGTTCAAATGTTACATAAGAGAGAAAATATACTAGTAGAATAAATATATGTATTTGAGACTTGTAACACAGTGGGATTAAGATTTTAGTGCCTGCAAATAGAATGAATATATTTAAGCAGATAAAATCCCTCTAAATGATATGTATTTGAAGTTGGATAAGTACCTTATTTGTTGTGAACTCTGAAAAGCCACATGCAAACACATACAAAGCAAACTTTGACATTTCACATAGGAGTAGAGGCAATACAAAATTAATTTGTATCTTTGAGTCATAAGAACTGATGCAGAATTATAGCTAACTGTATCATAGGCTTTAACATTATATCTTGCCTTTTAATTGGTCATCATTTTTTTTCCACAACAGCTATTTTCTACTATGTTTTCAACTTTATGATTAGCCACACATGGTGGCTCACCATCTTTAATCCCAGTACTCTGGGGGCAGAAAAATCTCTGAGTTTGAGGCCAGTATTATTTATAAAGCTAATTCCAGAACACATGAAACTACATAGACTATGTAGAGAGACCTTGTCTCAAAAAATTATATTAGATATGCATGCTGACCTGTGAAAGCAAAAATGTGATGGCTGCCTTATCAACCCCCATGACTCTTACACCACAGAGCCTTTTAGCTTTTTATATAACCTGTTATGTCTTCTAATTTCTTCCTAAATTCTCTTTTGGATGAAAGACTTTAATAGTCCCATTTAGTAAACGTTCAGCGGTAATGAATATTCAAATTCAAGCCTCCAGCTGCCCTAACAAAAGGGAAGACACAGTTGACTGAGAAATATCTATTTCTACTCTACATTAATATAGCCCAACATTGGTCAGAGACACTTTCACATATGACTTTGTCTGACTGTTTTAGGAATCGGAGACCATGGATGACTCACACATGCTTTGAGACCTCCTGTAGATCTGGGTTTTCCTGGAAACCCACCGTGACGTTGAAGGAACTATAGAGCAGACCTATGGTAAGTAAACTTGAAGAATTCCAAACAGCCCTTGTTTTCTTCTGGGGGTTTGTTTCATACTCAAGTCAAGTTCTTGGCTGTTGTAAGGCTGCTCCCTGCTGGACAAAAATGTGACTTTCTAAAGAGCACTAAAGGCACTAAATAGGTGAGCAAAGAACTGCCCAGTCCCTCCACTGTGTGTGTGTTTGGGGGGGGGGGTAGTATGGGGGTGGGGCTGCTATATTCAGAAAAGTGCCATACTGTTGCCACCAGGTTGTTCATCCACTGAAGTGTGATGAGACGGCTGATCTTCTCTTATTTATTGGTTGTTTCCTGCTCAGGGGGTATCCAAAAGTTAGTAAAAACATATATTCCGGGATACCTGTCAGTATGGGCCTTAAATGACTTCCTTAATTGTGTGTGTGTGTGTTTTTTTAGTGTAAGTCAGTATACTGTCATAATAATGATGCCTGTTGTAACAATTTTACTTCCATATGCTATTGGACAGAAAACGATCCGTGTCTACATAATACCGTTTCCCAGTAGTTAAAACTACTTCAGTGTAATTTAAATTAGATCATGTTGGATCTATTTTTGAATAAGCAACTTGTGTTTTATGTTTTAATGTACTGATAGTTAAACATCACTTGGTCTCTACCCTGTTCCAGCCGTCACGTTTGCTGGAACATAGGGAGCATTTCTACACAGAGTGACAGTAGGTCAGACTTCAAATATTGTATCTGCAGCTGAGCTGTCATAGACCCTTATCATAAATGTATGCAAAAGTCTTAAAATGGATTTACAGCACATGAGAGAAGAAACTGTGTCTTCCTACCTTCAAGCTAAAAGTTTTTGGGGAGTACAACCTGCACAAACTTATCTGGCTATAATCTGGGATTTCTAAAGTAAGTGTACAATTTTTGTTTGAAAAGAAAAAAAGAGGCAGAAAGGACATTCAGTTCATAACCAAAAGTAAAGCAGAATAATTCAACGTACATTCCTTCAAGGTCTCTTGTACTTTTATAGCTGTTGTAAAATATGTCTTCTATATTTTTATAGTTGTTGTAAAACATGTGAAAGCCATATTTAATTGGAATTATGAAGAATTAGGCATAGTAATAGTTCTTTGTTATTAAAATATTACTATAATTAGAACTGCAGACCAAGAATATAAATTGTTGTTAACAAGAAAACGAGCATTTTTTTCTTTCTCAGCAAGAATGTAATATCACAGATAATATATAAGTTAAACTTTACACTGTATAATTTAAGGTTATAAACATAGGCAAATATATAGGGTAATTATGAGATATCAAACCCAAACCACCATATTCCCAGCATCACTAGCACTCTGCAACACTAATGCCGTTCTCTCTCCCTCTCTCCATCTCCCGTTTTCCTTCTTCTCTTTCCCTCTACATCTCCCTGTGATGGGAGTCTAACTGCTGATGGCTTCACATTACTGGACTCATCCAGAGACTATTGGCTGTCATTTACCATGTCTGGCTTAGTCTCCTTTTTCTTTAGAGGTAACAAAAGTTACCTTTTGTTGTAACTACTTAAATTATTTTTATATAATTTTTAATTTTCATTGTTCCTAAGCAATGTGTTCATATTTTGTCTATTTTCGCATTTCACATTTGGTTTGTGAAAGACTTTGTCTTGATCTATTGAGTTTCACATAATGCATTCCAGCCCACTCCTCTCCGCATCCCTTCATATCAACCCTCCACCCTTGCAGCCTCCCCACAAAAGAAAAAACAAACAAAACCAAAAAATCTCCTTGTGGAAGCTGTAGTGTGTCACACAGTATATTCTTTTATCTACACCGCTTTACTTACAAATGCTCATCACAATTGTAAGTAAATTGTAATTTTCATTGGTCATGGTCTCTGGCTTCTGCTATGCTCTCAATACTGGATCCTTGCTTGGGACTCTCTTGGGTGTCCTGTTGTGGCCCTGTGCAGTGGAGATGCTATAGCTTTGGGTCTACACGATCAGCCCCTTCACAGGCTCATGCAGTTCACAGACGGGGTAGATGTTGGCGTGGGCCAAGCCAAAGGCCTGAGTCTGAGCCTGAGTGGTAGCTGAGTTGATTAGCTGGCCAGCCCTCCTGCACCCACACCACCCGGGTAAGCTCTCCAGCACTGCCCTGACTAGCTCACCCAGGGGTACAGCCATGAAGGGGCAGGGCCAACTTTCTTATTCTCACATCTCCAGGCTGCTTTACCTGCACCCAAGCCACCAGGGCCACTAGCATTCACTGCAGCCCTTGAGGAGTCTGGCCAGCTTTCTTAAGCTTGGCAACCAGTGAGGGGAATGGCCAGCTATGCTGCAGCTCTTGGATATCAACATGGTCTGAGGCAGCACCCCAGACCAGAGACATCCCCATGGTCTTGATGGTGATATGAGCCACAAACTTTCAATACAGACCCCTGCTGCTGCATGGCTGGGAACCCAGATGTGGCCCTCAGTTGCAGCACAGGCCCAGACTTCACCATGACCTCAGGTGACAGGGCGGACTACTTACTTCAGGCTGGTCCTCGCTACCCTTGTTCCTACAGTTCTGCCTCTCTTTATAGTGCTCAACACATTCTGCTTTTCTTTCTCTCCCATCTCCATACCACATACTTGCACATAGTAGTGGCTTCCCCTGCAGGCAGACCTCTAGATGTCTTCTGCCTGCCTGTGCCTCCTGGGTCAACATTGTGATTTAGAGGGTCATTCATGAAATACGTTACATTCTATTCTTTCACATTATCTCTTTGCTGTGACTACAAATTGAGACATTCTATATTTGGAGATTATTTGGTGTGCCTACTCTTGGGCAATTATAAAAGTCATTGCAGTGAAAATTTTTTGAGAAATCCTGGTTACTGTCACTTTTCTCTTAATGTAGAAGTGGATGGCTTAGTGATTTTTTTATAAACCAGATTCACCCATGTGACCAGAACACAGACACAAGCAAAGATATTTTATAATTGTTGTATAAGATCACTCCATGGCACCTGCTGGTCTCTTTCCCTTTCCTGCACAAGGATAACCACTCACTTGACTTCATTGTGGAGATTACTTTTGTTATGTATTATAATGTATATGTACATATATTAATAATTATACTGTGTAGCTTTTGTGCCTCTTTTCCTTTGCTCAGCATTAATTGTGTGATTTGTTGAACTTAGTACAGCTAGTTATGACTTATTTTCATTGCTATATCCCAGTATATGAACAATAATTGTTAAATCATCATTAGTACATATTTGGGGAGGTTTTCTATATTGTCACTATGAACATGCTGCAGTGTACTCTCTCTCTCTCTCTCTCTCTCTCTCTCTCTCTCTCTCTCTCTGTGTGTGTGTGTGTGTGTGTGTGTGTGTGTGTGTCTAGGAGGGAATAGTTTGTGTAAATTCACATTTAAGTTTACACAGTCAGCTGTCTTCTAAGGTAGCTGTGTTTGTTCACACATGGAATGAGGACTCCGGGTATGCCACACATTTTCTAGGGCTGGAATTGATCTGTCTTTTTACCTTTCAAGTTGTGGTGGCTATGAAGTCATTGTACTTGTAATTCATCATCTTGAGAGCTGAGCTGGAGTACTCTTTCCATCACAGACTGGCTGTTGGGCTGTCTGTCTTGCACGGTACCTGTCCTCCTTTGCACAGGCTCCTTTTTGCTCTGTCTCTCTCTGACTGGCAGGTTTTTATGAATTCAAAATACAAATGTGTAATTAAGTGTGAACTCTAATTTCTCTTACTCAAATTTGTTCCTCGTTTTTTTCAGTAGTGTTTTGATGAACAGAAGTTCACAGATTTAATGTCCGTCAGTTACGTTTAGCCCCCTTTCTTGCTTAAGACATATTTGTGCATTCCAAGGATATATTATACGTGAAGTTCTCTAGGCACATTTTTGTTCTGTTCTTAGACTTATCATTCTAGACTGTATTTTCTTTCTTTACTGTTTGGACCCAAGACTGTGTCTGGAGAAAGAGCCATTCAAAGTGGACTTAGGTGGTGAGGTGCCATAGTCAGGTACATTCTACAGAACAACCCCTTAAGAGAATTGGCACGCTTGTCAACATTTGCCTTTGTGTTTCTTCTGTTGCTGCTTTGTTGTTACCTGTCTTTAAGGAGAGTCTGCTGTGGTTTTCAGACAGGAATTTCTGGAGTAAGAAAATAAATGTTATGGTTCTCAATGTTAATGACACCGATACGCAAATACTCATAAGTGCTTATGAAATATGCAGTTTTGTGAAGCATTTGTTGATAATCCTAATAACCTAAATTTAGTGTAATTCTCTCTCTTAAAGATTAGCATATTAAATATACACTTTGATTGAAAGAAAAATTAGATTTTTACCTTTTGTCTCCAAGACAATGTATTAATGCTGGCAGTAATATGCAAAAGCTTCAAGTGTCTTCTACATTATTTTTAATAGGACCACGTGATTACCATTTGTAGCTAAATTTTAAACGTTTATGAGACCTTCAATTATATTTTTTTCAAAATGTCACTATATGTTCTAATGTGGCCTATTATTTACATTACAGAATTATCCTTGTGAATACCCTAATTACATAGCTTTTATGTAGTCAGTAATGTATATTAGTAAGTTAATTACTGTTGTATTACTTCTATGTTCTATAATGAGATTAATTTCCCATTTTAAGATATTTAAGAATACACTCTGATCATAGTGCATGAGGTAAGGAAGGTGTGTGATTAGACTTGACTTCTCACTGGGCATTTAAACGTTCCTTACTTGTCAACTACAGTTTTTAGTTTAAACTGTCAAATTAACTATTGTATTATCCTGGCTTTTATTTTAATTCACGCATCTAAAAACCGATACTCAGATAAAAGATAGTTTCAAAATAAAATCAGTATATTACTTATGAGTGGAGCAACACATTAGCATTGAGTTCACAATAGATCATATCGCTTTTATTCCATCGTACAAGCTTAGCAGCACAAACAGAATAATCAACATATTATTTGGCTGTCATGTGCTGAACAGAAACCAGAGATCACAAGGAGGTTTTCCCTAGCTGTGGTGATGGCCTTTTTGTTCCAAGCCCCCATCTGGGAGGGCCATGGTGTGTTATCATATGGAACGCGGGCTTTTCTGTAATCTGCTTAGCTGCACTGCCATTTGAATCTTCATTCCATGTTTGTGTAATTTATAATTTTAATGAGACCATGGCTCTTGTGGGCTTTGAAATATATTAAAAGCTCTTTTGTGCATATGCTTTTGTTCTTGCTTAATAGGCTCAGTGTATTTAAAACTGATGAATTTTTATTCATGAATTTGGATGTCTGGAGATTAACTTAGAGTGAATATCATTGCACTCATCTATTGATGGTTAGAAAGGGTTTTTTGTTGCTGTTGTTTTCATTTTCCTGTGTGTGTGTGTGTATGTGTGCACATATATGATACTTGTAACTAGAAAAATGCTAAACTTAAATAATTTTAAGAAGCTAAGAGAAAAGTGTCATGATTAAATAATAAATAGAGCAAAATTTAACCATGTTTTTCATAGACATAAATTTCAGCAGTAGTGTTATATATTAAGTAAATATTGTGAAGGCGTAATTATGAAAAAAACCTTAAAATAAGCTAATGCCTTAAATACTTAATTTGCATCATTTGTTAAAATCACACTTAAATACTGGGCAGAGATGGTTTATTTTGATTATATGATTTGTCTCTGGTCATTATAAATGAGTCATTCTATTTTTTGGTTGCTAGGCAAATGTTATGCATTTTAACCATATTTAAGCATTCTTATATTCATGGAACTATTTTTAAATAAAAGCTTAAAATCATTAATGGATATGATAAGATGTATAAAAATCAACTTACTAATAATTCATAAAATTGATCTCTTTGTTTTGGCTAACATTCTGGACTATACTAAATGCTTTACTCTCTTTAGTTGGTACTTAAGTACGTTGGCAAATTTCAAATATAAACTATCTTGTAGTTATGTAGAAAAAAATCATGGTTCTTTGTAAGCCCAGATATATTTTTAAGCTGTTCTCTATCTGTTTTCTGTTGCACTGGGGTGTAACATACAGAAGTAGCCCAGGAGGGATATATCTATTTTTTACATCTACATTTTCATTGCAGCTATATTTGAGAAGATAAAAAAGTTCTTAAAAAAAAACCCTATATTTACTAAAAATGTTGACACATCTTATATTCTTGTAAGTCTAATTCTTGCAGTTCTGTGGCTGAATTGGAAGAATTACCATGAGGTTGAAGCCCCCTGAAACTATATAGTGAGACACTGTCTGAACAAATAACCAAACAGCTCAAACCAATCTGGATTTCCTAGTTTTGAAGCTTCTTTTTGCAGCCTGACATATCACGATTCCTTTTAAGTTTGCAATAGCCAGCAGCCACATCTCTTACCATTTCCTTTAAGCTAGAAACAAGAGACTAATAAAACAAAATCCTATTCTGTCTTTATTAAGTTTATCCATTACTTGGACACTGTTTCCCTCAGCCCTCTACTCTAGTGCTGTACTGTACAATACATGTGTAGTTTAGGAACTGCTCTTGCTGACTTTGCATTGCTGTGCTAAGCACCCTGATCGAAATCAGTTTGGGAAGGAAACACTGTGTTTGACACATGTCTCCTTATCACAGACCACCACTGAGCAAAGTCAGGACAGGAACTCAGAAGCAGGGGCAAGAACCTTGGGAGAATGCTGCTTACTTTCTTGCTCCTCATGGCTTGCTCAGCCTGTTTTCTTATATCTCCCAGGACCACCTGCCATTTCCCACAGTGGGCTGAGCCCTTCCACATCAACCATTAATTATGAATATATCACACACTTATCCACAAGCCAATTTGATGGAGGCAGTTTCTCAATTGGGATTCCTCTTTCCCAGATAACTTGTGTCAAGCTGACAAAAGCAAATGAACACTAGAACAAGCTATTGAAAATGTATCAGTGCCAACACAATATTGTCCAGTGGCAATTTAATGGGAACCATGTAATGTTTTTATTAACCAGATATATCTAAATATTACCTAACTATTCAGTGTGTATCAGAAAAACTTTAAATATTGTATTTTTCCATGTTTTGTATTGTATTCAGAATTTATTGTGTTGTATATGTTAATTTTACCCAATCACATTTAAAGTATTCAACAGCCACAGTGGACAACACAGTATTATACAAACATAACAATATATCATGACAAAATACATATTTTTTACATTTCCTATTGTTTTTCTAATAATATGCTCAAGGTATCTAAAGAATAAACATGTGATATAAAAGTAAGTTATGTTCTGTCAATAATAGCACTGAACAGAAAATCAGAATTAGATTACATGACTCCTGAGCACTGGCCAGATAGTATGTAGATGGGCTTAAGTATAATGTTATGAGGCTTAAATATGCTGTGATGAGGTGCTGAATGAGGAGTATTCTTCAGATATCAAGGGTAAATGAAACAGCAAATAAAGCCACATTTCAAGTATAATGAAAGCATGTTTTACAGTAACCACACACGCAGTTTTAATGTTTTAAAGTAAAGCTAACACCTCCTTTTATGTCCTCAGATTTTTTTTCAGACTGGTATTTGTATAAATGGGTAGGAAGCTTTCTTTCTGTATGTTTACTTATAAAATGTTTTCTAAATATCTCTAGAATTTTTTACATTGAGAAATTCTCTGTATGGTTCTATGAAGAGACATTATCTCAGTGAGGCATACTTTAAACTATGTAATTATGAATTATGAGACCATGAGTAATAAGTAATAAGAATTGATTCAACCATCTTACAATGTAGCTATATAATAATTATGGGCATTTGCTTTAAAAACTATAATGTAAAGCTGGGCGGTGGTGGTGCACGCCTTTAATCCCAGCACTCTGGAGGCAGAGGCAGGAGGATCCTAGTGAGTTTGAGACCAGCCTGGTCTATAGAACAAATTCCAGGACAACTAGGGCTACACAGAGAAACCCTGTCTTGAAAAACTAAAACAATCCATCCAACCAACCAAACCAGCATACCTACTTGATAGAGAAATGTGGGCACAAGTTGGCCGAGTGACTCAGCACTTTGAGGCATGTCATATTCTTGGCATAGGACCCAAATTTGATTGGCAGCCGTCCTGTCAGGGAGTTCACAGCCACCTAAAACTCCAGCTTCACCTGGAACCTTGTACTCACCCGTGTACAGTCCTACATACACACATACATAAATTCAAATAATAACTATAAATCTTAAAAATGTAGATGTCAGCATAAATAGTTGGCTGCTAGAATATAGCTTATAGAAAATGATACATTAATGAATTCCTTGAGTTTTTTTCCCTGCTTTCTGAATTTTGAGTATTGTGACTTAATCTTTACACAATTTAACTTTTATGTAGGTATTAGCCAATGTCTGTTGTGTTCTTTGACTTACTTAAATTTTATTAACTATTCTCTGGGACTTTGTATTTAAAGTGCTGACATAAAATGTTAAACCCTCTATAAACAATACTTCTAGTTTCTTGGAGATGATAAATCCATTCATTGATTTCCTAATTTTATTATGTACACAGTCAATTGTAATCCAAGATTACAGCAAACAAGATGTTAATTTTAAGACATAATCTATGTACATTTCAATTACAGACCAGGATGTTACAGAAGCACAGAATAAAAAGGAGTAACATTTGTGCTATCCTCACAGGAGCTGTCAATAAAAGATGTAATAGGGGATTTAGGACCCTGGAAATGGCCAACTAATTTATGTGAGTCTATTTTATTTCAGCTAGAAAGACCCAGCTCTCTCCCGGCAGTGCATATTGTGCAGCACAGGCTGTCTACACAGAACCAGGCGGCTGCATATGGATAGTCCCTTGATATCATTCACTTGCTGTGTAATCTTATTATGCAAAGTTCTAATCTTCACCTAGAATGAATGCCTCTGGGTCAGAATATAGTCATATCAGGGTTTTTGAGGTCATGTTTTGTGATCCTTAGCTTATTCTTCTAAGTAGGGCTGGGATTTAAAGGGTATTCCCCAGACACTAGCAGAGATAGACAGCAGACCCTGCTGCCTTTTTGGAAGACAAGACCAACATGAGGTCCCTGGTAGGATTAAACTTGATTTGTAGCTGTAGGATTTTTTAACAGATGTATTATTGGACAGGGAATAGGGGGCCACCAGCACAGCAAAATTGAATCAT
This sequence comes from Micromys minutus, assembly GCF_963924665.1. NCBI lineage: Eukaryota > Metazoa > Chordata > Mammalia > Rodentia > Muridae > Micromys > Micromys minutus. Next base: position 14,570,930 of record NC_137952.1, read on the forward strand.
GACTGGCATTCTCAGGGAGTATGCTGCCTGCTAAAATAGCAGCTGCATGTGGAGTTGACTTCTTTCAGGTGAAGCGACTTCCAGTCATTTGGAAAGGATGGGATGAAAAGGAACCTTGGTGATAATTTTGATGTCTGCAAGATTTAGTACCAGTGTAATGGGATTATCGGTAACACCTTCACTGCAGAAAAAGCCACCTGGCGTTATAACTGGCAGCAGCTGAGAAGTAATCCTTTCCCATCTCTTGGATGTCATTCATGAAGCTCAAAGCGATTTCTGCCCTGCTAACTGTGATTAATTTTATAAACAACAACAAAAACCAGGTGATCAAGGCAAAGAATATATCTTTTATTGTAATATGTAGGTGTAAGTAATGTGACTTATAAATTCTGTGTCATATAAAAACTGAGCATTATATGGTTGAAAATTTATTAAATTGTTCAAATACAAAATTTGTTTGGTAATGTCTTATACTGTTTTTAGTTGAGAGACCAAGTAATTGCTGTTAGTAAAAGTTTTTGTATGATATTAAATATTAATTTAGATATGTTTATATTATCTTAGATATAGGGCCATTGTTGCTATAATAAAATGTGTATCAATTTAAGAAATTGAAAATAATTTGTTTTGACATACATTTTACCTGTTTTTTTATTGATGACAAGCATTTAATAATTTAAAATATGTAACACAGTTTATGATATTTAAGTAACATTAGCTCAAGCTGTTGATGAACTGGCTCTTTGTGAGAAATGCATGATGTTACCATGACCAGGGCTGAGAACAGTTAATGAAGTGGTGAGTAGCTGTTTCTAGAGAGCAGTGGTTCTCAGTCTAGCTTTCATTCAGCACATCGAGGAGTTATTCGATCCAGAATTTGTCCATTGGTTAGTTTTTTAAAACATTTTATTTCAACCCAGAACCTTATCAAGTACTTTGTTTAGAGGTGTTAATTGTTTTAATATTCTTCTCTTATACTATTCAGAATAAACTGAGAGAAAATGAAGTGAAATTATCCCATCAGTCACCCAAACAGTATGCACCATAACTGCCAAGACAAGAAAAGATAATTAGTGTTGTCAGTGTTATGATCTCAGAGTGGTTAATTTAAAAATATTTATTCATAAGATTTGACTTGTATCTTTTTGTGCTTCTTGATCTAGTAGCTTTGCATTTCAAAAAATAGATTATAAAAATACATTTTGGATGTTCCTAAACTTTAAATTTTAACTGACTATGGGTGACTAACATACCTTCATGATATCATAATGGTAAAACACAATCACTTACTTTACAGTGTCCCTATAGCATCTGTGTGCACACGGTGCCTTTCATCTCCATACAGTTTTACTGGAAAGCCATCAAGTAGAATGTGTGAATAGTGTTTTGCCCACTCTCCCTGCAAGCATGTTATTCTTGCTGGATTTGGTGTGACCATTTTCATGCCACTACATTGTAAGTGTGCTTCCTGCTTCTTCATTTTACTCTGTTTGAAATGAATGGATAAGAAAGTTAAACATTATTTTTACCTAAACTGTACGGTCTTACTACTTGAAAAATTATTTAAATTTTTATTTTGAGTAAAAGGTATCTATTGAATAAAGGACCAAATTCTTTTTTCATCATCATGAAAGTACTTTTATAGGTCAGGTAGTTTACCATCATCTCAGATAATTTTCTGCTCTAGTTAATAATACTGTGTGATTGGGTTTTTTTTTAAATTATCATTTTTAGGACAAAAATCTTTTAAGTTTGCTTTTATTAAGCATGGCAGGAATTTATAATTGTAGTTAAGCTATTTATTAATAGGTGTTTCAGAGTTAGTCTCCTTTTCTTCCTCAATTTTAGGTATCATTTATATTTTTTTTATAATTTCTTTTTCCTTAAGAAGACCCAAAAGAAGTACATCTTAATTAATTTCAACATGAACATGTAAGGTCTTCCCAAAGTTTCTCCCCTATCCCTCTTTATCCTCTGAGAGGGTGGGCCTCCCTGGTGTGCCAGCTCTCTACAGGATTAGGGGCAGCATCTCCCACTGAGGCAGGGCAAGGCAGCCCTGCTGGGGATTCCATAGTCAGGCTGTGCTTTAGGGACAGCCCCCTCTCCAGTTGTTGGAGAACCTACAAGGAGACTGAGCTGCACATGGGCATTGGGATTGATGACAGTGACTGAAATAGTATGTTACAGATCTCATTGTACATTTTCACTGATGAGGAAGTTTTATAGAATCACCCCAAAGCTGACAGTTTTAAAACAGAATGGTTAAAACATGTTTCTGAAACTGTTGATCAGGCTTCTATGGCCTCTACTGTCAGCACAAAGTCCTTCAGGGCCTCCTTCCTAGGACTTGTTAAAACTGTCTTTTTGCTTGGAATGATTCATTACTAGGGTGGAGAGCATGAGAAACTAAGTTACAATTTTTAAATTTGGTTGATATTCAATTATGAAGTTATTTTGATGCTACTGTCAAAGTGAAGGAGTGCTTGTTGCCCTAAACCTGAGAAGGATGCTGGACCAATTTTCCTCTTGGATTAAATTAAAAAGGCTTAATACAATATTCATAGATTGTGGGATCAAAATGTACTGAATTTGTAGTTTTTGAACATTAGAAGCAAACTGGACAAATCTTACAGTAGATTTAATATTTATAGATTTGGTCAATTCATGAGCAGTCCTAAGGATGACTTTACTTTGCTCTAACAGGAGTTTGAATTGTGTTGTTGGAGAGGCTGCTGTGTGGACATGTGTGACTGAGCCATTGATCAGCACCATGCAGTACTCATGTATCTTGATGAGCCTTTGCTCTTTCCTTCATATTCATATTTCTATGAGGAAACATGGTTTTTAAAGTAACTTCATATCAGATGTGTCAAAATAACTTTTCTTCTGGCTCAAACGAAAGTAAATAGAGCAATAGTTTTGTTCCTGAAAAAGGTCTCATCTGTTCCAGGCTGGCCTTAAACTCCTGACATTGAACTCCTGCTCTGCTCACCTCCACTTTCCCAGGACTGAGATCCACCACACCCTGCTCACTTTTGCCTAAGACCAATATTTTTATCACTTTGAATAAGTCCTCTCTTTATATCAGTGCAATAATGCTAACAGGATAATACTAATCACTGCTGTAGTTGGCTGCCAAAGTGCTCAGAAACCTGTATTTGAGGCAAGAAGATTTCCCCGTGTTTGATACAAAATGCCTTCTCAAAGAATTCCATACCTAAGTCATCACTTATGGGCCAGTTTTGTCTTTGGAAAGTTTGAAAATTACTCAGTCTGTTTCATCCCTTTGATCTAAATTAGGACTGTAGAGTTGGTACAATGCCTGCCAACACCTAAAGGAGCCTCTTAACCTATGTCTGGCTTCTGCAGTTCCCTTGTTCAGTTTTTGTTGTTGCTTTTAACTGTCAAGTCCAACTCCTCTTTTCTCCATGTCACTCTTTATTTCCATTTATCTGATAATTGCCAAAACATTTCCTTCACTGAAAGTGAGCGCTGTATAGCATGTAGGGCTGGATGGCTCTGTATCCTCTGCTGTATCCTCTGAATTACAGGACTAGTTCTCCAAGTCTCTGTCCCTTGGTTTCTTCATCTGTAAAATGCAGTGCCTGAATATTGAGTAAGTTAGCTCTGTAAGGCAGTTACAGTGCCTGGCACACAGCAAACATCGCAGCATAAGGACTGTCTGTTATTCTCATGCCTGGCTTACGGATCTTCTTATCAGTAATGTAGAACAATGTGGAAAGACACCAGCCTTTCTTCCTTCTGACCAACATTACTTGAATTTTGCTATATTACTAGGGAAGACCATTCTGTATATCTCTTGCTATATTAAGTGACAGTCACCATTTATGAACACGTTTTGTTTTTCTTAGCTTTACCACTAATGATTTTAATAAAGTATGTTCTTTAAAGGAATTGATTCATTATTTTAATGACATAAATGTCATTAAGTTTTTAAAACATATAAATATAATAGGGGATAAAAGATACCATTTTTTGTTTCTTAGGTAGAATTAGAATTTTGAAGCACAGCCTTCAAGGCACACGCCTGTAATCCCAGCTACTTGGGAGGTGGAAGGAAGAATTTTGCAGATTCAAGGCCTGCCTGGGCTACAAGGTGAGTCAGGGCCAGCCCACCTCAACAAATTAAGTGAGAATGTGCTTCAAAGTTAAAGATGTCAAATGTCTAAGGTTATATATACCTCGGTGGTGTGTGCCTGCCTAGTATGCTTAGCACCCTAGATTCAGGTTTGTATTGTTCTGTGCTTTTAGATTTATGGAAATTTGTCACAGCAGCCATCATACACTACTAACAACACACCGGCAGCTAACTCTTAGCTTCCTAGTTGACTTTATGTCAGGAATTCTTGATCTCAGCTCATAATTGAGAAAACAGAAACATGTGAGACAGTTGCTAGCTCACTTTTCTCCAAGACTGAAAAGCTACCAGTATCTGAGTCCCTTCTCTATACTTACAGTCTAGGACTGAGATGAAGAAATGGTGTCATTCACAATGGGCATATTTTTCCACTTCAATATAATCAACACAACCTTCCACAGACATGTCCACAGACCAGCCTAATCTAGACAGTGCCTCATTGAAAATCTTGAGTGATTCTAGATTGTGCCAAACTGATAAAACTTAACATTGTAGGGCCAGGAAGCCAAGAGAGCAGACCTGGAGCAACAGTGGGGTCAGGTGTCCAAACCCTAGAAATCTCATCCTGAGATTGGTGGCAGGAGGATTGCTGTTCCATACCCCAAGGCCTGCACATCCCAGCATATGTAGCCCTGAGCCCCTGATCTTTGCCTCACCAGAGGAGGTTATGTGACTCATAGCCACTTTAACCTTCTTTTCCCCTTATAAGGTCACATCCAGCAGCACTTGGAATTCTTGTTCATGCAAATGAGGCATCTCTAGCACCTTTGCCTTGGTTAATTATGTACATTCCTCAAAAGGTTTAAATAGCCTTTGTTCCCCCTGTACCTGGAACTGGGTCTCAGAAGCTGTTCCAAGGTATGTGTTCTTTGCCTATGCACTCACCACCAAACAAGATTCTGCTCCCTCCCCCACACACACCTAGCTGGCTCCTCCAGTCTAACCTGGTGGTATGAAATGGGTCTGACTACCTCAAAGGTAGAAGTGGACATAGAACCTCAAACCAACCTGTGCTCTACTCTCTTCGTTCCTTTAGATTTTTGATACTTGTTGTTTTCTTCATTGTTTACCTGTTTTCATGTTTTAGTTCCTAATCTACATACTAGTTCAGTTTATCTTTTCTTAGGCTGAATCTAATCTTAGTAAATTTATATAATTTATATTGACTTTTATTTTGAGGCAGGGTCTCACTGTGTAGCACATCCTGGCCTTGAATTCAAGATCATTCTGCCCCAGTTTCACAAATGTTTGCATTGTGAGAATATTTCATAACATGCTTAAAATCTTTGATTCAATTACATTTAAAGGTATAATATCTTAATTATAAAAGTGGACAAATGGCTTGAATGGCCATTTTTTTTTCAAGATAGACAAATGACCAATAAACATAGAAAAAATGTACTTAATATTATTTATTAACTAAATGAAAATAAGAAATCATGGATGTTATGAGGTGTAGGTAAATATGTGGAAAATCTGAAATATTTGTGTATTTCCAGTAAAAAAAAATATCTAAAGTATTGCAGCTGATTGAGAAGCAGTTTAAGAGTTCTGCATAAAGTTCAGCAAAGCATTACCATGTGGCCACAGTTCCACTGAAAAGAACTGAAAAAAAATGTTTCTGTACAGAACAGGTACAGTAAACAATAAAGTTTATGAAAGCATTGTTGATAATTGGAAAAGAAACACAATCTAAGAGTCCTTTAATTGATGAGTTAATAAACAAAAATAGTCTGTGTTTTCATTGGACCCTTGCCTTCCCTGCCCCTTCTCGCTGTTGTGATAAAATACTCTGACTAAAGCAACTTCAGGGTGAAGCTCCGGGTACTTATGTGTCATGGCAGGGAAGTCATGAAGATGGAAGTTTAAAGTAGCTGGTAATGTGACATCCACAGTTAGGAAGCAGAACAGCGAATGCATGAGATTGCTGCTTAGTCTCCTTCTCCATCTGTGCAGTCTAGAATGATCCCCTCTGGGGTCCTCTGTATTTATACCTCATGCTTTTAAAGAAATATTCTGTATAACTTATCCATATTTTGTAGTTGCTTTGTTTTTACTGAGAACATTAGCCTTTTGTAGCTTTTTGTAGCTACTGCCACAACTGGTATTGAAGTTCCTCTGCTTGACTTCTTGTTCAATAATTATCTGTCTTACCACTTTTTTTTCCTCTCACCCCTGGTCTTATGATCCCCTTCTCTATGTGTCTTGTCTTACTTTTCTATTGCTGTGACCAAGGTAACTTAAAGAAAATATTTATTGGGGCTCAATGTTCATAGGGTAAGAGCCCTTAACCATTGTCACACGGAACGTAGCAATAGGCAGCAAGTCATGGGAGTGGAACAGTACATGAAGCTTACATCTTGATCTACAAGCATTAGACAGAGAAGGGGGAAAGGGAAGGAGGGAGGGAGGGAGGGACAGTGATAGTGACAGGGACAGAAACAGACAGAGAGACAAAGACCAAGCATTCAAATATATGGCCTGTATGCCTTTCTCATTCAAACAACCACAGTTCCCAAGTTTGTACTAAAACTCTGCTTGACCATAAAAGCATGTTATCTTTTTCCCCCTCACTGTAGTTGTTCTCAACTATGATAATTCAGTATCTCAGGGGACATGAAGAAATGTGTAGAAACATTTTGACTTACCACAAATAGGAAAGAAAGGACTGTTGGTAGCTAGAGGCCAGGGAATATTCTAAAACCTGTAATTCTCAATTATAATTCTACCAGAAATAAGGTATTAATTCTTGGGATTTAAAACAACAACCAACAAACCAAACCAAAAAACAAAAGCCAACCAAAGAAACAAAACCCAAACTTTTTTTGCTCACCTACCTTTTTAGCAGCTATCAGATATTGGTTGCTCTTCAGATAGGGGTTATTAGTCTTTGGGCCTGTGTCCCATTTCCATTCTGGTATTTTGTCTGGCTTGAACTTGCTCAGGTCTCATACATACTGTTATAATCTCTGTGTTTGTGTGTATTTCATTCCTGGTATGTCTGGAATCATCTAGTTTCAAGTAGTTACCCACCACCTCGGGATCTTAAAATCTTTTAGCCCCTTTTCTGTGATGATGACTGAGCCTTAGGGAAAAGGGTGTAGTATGTATCTCTTGTGTAGGGCTAACCACTCTGCAGCCTTTTGTTTATTGCACACTGACCAGCTGTCAGTCTTTGTGTCACACTATCTTCTACAAGAAATGTCTCTGATGAGAGTTACGTGATACTTTAATGTATGGACATAGCAGTAAGTCATCAGGAGTCATTTTAATTCTATCTCGACTTAATAGAATAATAATACTAGGCTCTCCCACTAGAGCCTGTGAACTATCTAGGCACAGGTGCTTGACACGTTAACAGTCCCAGGTGAAGGTGGCCTTAAATCTAACCAAGAAGTGGTTAGTTACTTCTCTAACATTTATATCATTATTGTGAGTTACTCTATTATATCACTATTGTGAGGGGTTGCAGCTGGGTAAGACTGATGATTGCGGTCCTCTGATAGCCTACATAGCATCTGAAATCTAGCCAGTAAGGATGGTCCATGTCTGCAAACACTGGACTTTTCCATGTTTTATGATATATGTGATTGGCATCTTCAGCAATAAGGTCTTACTGTCAACATTTGTAGGGTAACCAGGATCAATGGCAGTATCCTATAATGTTCAATGGTCTGTAGGACTCCATTGGCCAGCAATGAGAAGTAACCCATTCCTGACACTAGGGTTTGTATTTGCCATAGCTAAGTTTTTCAGAGTAAATATATGTGTGTGTGTGTGTGTGTGTGTGTGTGTGTGTGTGTGTGTGTATAATCTCCATGTCCATAGCTATATCTCTCTTAAGCACTTTAAGTTTTCTTTATTTTTCTTTTATTTTAAAGTGATATTTCACATGAATTTTAATGGTTCAATTATGCTACAAATATGATTCCTGGAGCACCTCTTGACCTTTTCAATATGTTTTGGCCACTTAGATACAAGTGGAAGGGAAAGTTGTTCTGTTCCTGGAAACAAACAAGCCAACAAAAACAATAACAAAAAATAGGTTGGTAGAGAGTTAAGTCTTATTGTTTCTTTGTTCTTTTATTTCTGCCTCTAACCTGGCTATAGCTACTAATGTTAATAGGAAATAGACCTTTATTTAAGTTGCTATTTTAGTTTTCTGAAGAATATAATCCTCAGTGAAAAAAGGAATTATATTTCCAATTCTTTCTCTAAAACCTTCTTTATGTTTTAGCCTCATTTATACATCTTTTTAGATATTGTACAAATATATAAAATTAAAATGGCTAACATGGTGCGTGGAATTTCCAGCCCCAAAGGTGTGTAACCTGTATAGCTATACCTCCACTTACCTCCCAGACCTAGAATCTGAGCCATCAGTGGTTCTTTCTTGTTCTTTTCCATTTAGTTTCCTACCAGATTTTCTCTAATCAACCAGTTTTGGCTCATGTCCGTTGTCACCATTACACAAACCAATGCGTCTTGCCTGCCCACTGCCCCATGCTCATTTCTGCTCTCATCCTCCATGCAGTGCCTTCTGTACACAGCAGTGAGCACAGTCTTAAAGACTGTCAGAGCAGTCATATCACTCTGCTTAAGACTGGTCGGTGATCTATTGTTCTCGGAATAAAATCCAAATTCCTGTGAGACTTTGGTTGACTTTTCCTGTCACTCGAGTATCATTTTAAGTTTTCACTGATGATTTTCCTTTCAGTTCAGTCTTGTGCATGCTGTTGTCTTATAATTTTCTCATGTGTTCTTATAGAACCTAACATCGATGGCATTTCTCTTAGAGAGCCCATTCCTGACACATCATAAGCAGATGACTCATTGTTTTCAATTACTTTATCATAGTTTTTCATTAAAGAAATTATTTAATACATTTATGTTTTTGCTTTCTTTGTGTGTATGATATCTGCCCCAGTAAACTGTAAGCTTCATGAAGACAGGCACAATGTTCACCATTGTACACTGCTGAATGAACTTCATCTATTATGCTTGGAACATAGAGTAGTTTGGGTAAAATTTGTTGAATGAATTAAGACATGAAGACACTCTGTTGCACAAAGAGTTTGTTCTGAAGAGGTTTGTCCAAGCTGTATTTGGTAGCACATATATAATCTGAATAATTAGGAGCTGAGGCAAGTGAATTACAAGTTCAAGACTAACCTAGGCTATAATGAGACCCTGACACATAGTGTTATATTTTCCAAAAAAAGTTGAAAAGATAGTATAGTATAGCTTCATATGCATGAAGCCCAAATTTAACAAATAGCATTTTGCGTAGTAACTTTTTCTTCTTCACTGTATATGCATACTATCTTAGTTAAGGTTATTATCCATGTGATAAAACTTCATGACCGAAAAGCAAATTGGTGAGGAGGGGTAGGGTATTCTCAAAACCATGTCAAGGTCATGGGCTGAGGCAGGTCCGGCGCCATAAAACAGACTTAAAAACAGCTACTTGGCTTTTAGAGTAAATGGAAATTTATGTTTAGCAATACAGCATAATGGCCCGTACCTTCAAAATGGAGGCAGGGTCCTCAATATTATGGGTATTCTGAGTAAAATATACTCTTTCCTTCCCTCCACAATGATCTGTTCATAGATGTATGATACTACCTAGCTATCTTTTAATTCCTCTCAATTTTGATAATACCTAGAGCTAGTAGCTTCCTGTTCCACATGTCAAAGCCTTGCTCCTCTATGTCTCTGCCATTTCAAATGCCAGCTCCTCACAAGGCCTTCCTCGCTTCAGACTTATTGTGTGTGAGACAGGTTCCCTCAACCTTGTCCTCAGGTCTGATCATCTCAAGGAAATGTTTGGCAGACACGCCCAGTTTATCCTTTGGAATATTATGAAGACGATACAAAGTGTCAGATGAAGGGAACATAGCATAGGGTCTCAAGTGTAACTCTCTCTTTATGAAGCTGTGATGTCGTCTAGGAGATTAGCAGTGGTGGTTTATTTTTTTCCACCCATTAAAGAAAAAAACAAGTCAGGAAATTTTTTAAAAATAAATCAAAGCCAAAGTTTATCCAAAGAAGACAATTTTATTAGAATTATAAGAAAAAAACCAAAAGTAACCTGAACGTGCTTAGGATGAGGCACATTTCCCATTTCAGTTGAGCTGGCATGGAGGTCAGCCAAATGACAAGGAGAGGACCTTTTGAGAAAGGAAGTCTGAAGTACAAGAAAAGGCACACTTAGGCTCTTGCCAGCATCAAAAAGAAAAAGTTACCTGCTTTTCTGAGTCAGGGTTTAGGAGATGACATAGCTGACCATCATGAACCTCATGGGAGTCCGGTAGGGAATATGCTGGTCAAGGGCTTGAGTTCTGGCAAGAAAATGTTTTCTTAAACAGTTTTAAGGAGTCATTCAAAAGAAAGGAATAGATACTGGGAAATGGATTAATTATATTAAAATTTGATTTTTTTTATATTTGAATAGCTTTAAAAATCTATAGTATTAATGGCTCAGCGGGTAAAAGGGCTTGTCTAAACACATAAGCCGGATGACAGGAGTTTGATACCGTGAATCCAAGGTGGAAGGAGAGAACTGACTCCTGAAAACGGTTCTCTGACTTCCATGTGTCTGTCACAGCATCTGGCCCAGCAATAGCAGGAAACCCTGCACTGGTGTTGTGTGGTACACCCTCAGGTGAAGCTGGGTTTCTGTGCTCCAGAAAAGAACTTCAGGATGCATGGATACGTAGCAGTTGGATTTTATTCTGAGACAGGCTTGCTCTGTGTTGCCCTGTCCTGGAACTCATAGAGATCTGCCTTCTTTTGATTCCGAAGATGTGTGCCATGACTGCCTGGCTTTTATTAAGACTGTAAACATAGACTTAAACTTAAGCTCAATTATTAAATGAGAAGGAGAAAGACATATAATTTAATGGTACCGCCCCCCTCCCTTCCCCCCTCCCTCCCTTCTTCCCTCTCTGTCTGTCTCTCTGAGGGAGGGAGTGAGAGCAGACTCATTCAAGTTTAGTAATGGCTCTCTATATGACTCCGGAGGTTTCTGAGGTTTGGACGTTATGCTGTTTAAAGATTTCAAGGGTTAAGTGAAAAGTTTTGGTGTGGTCATCCTTATCAGGATCTTTTCCTTTTGTGGGGTGATTTTATGAGATGCTGGTTATTTTAAGTCATGATCAGTGACAGATGAAATACACTGATTTGTTTCAACAATACTGATTACAGTTAGCTCATTCTATGTCTAATGAGACATTTTACAGTAAACCTCTTTCTGAATTGTTTTAAGAAATGTTACTAAAAAACTTTTTAAAAATTGACTATCAGGCTGGTGGTGGCACAGTCGACACCGAAGTATGCTTCGTGGTGCTCTGGGAAAAGCCTTTCGGCTGGCTGGCTATACCATTCAGTATGGCTGCATAGCTCACTGTGCTTTTGAATACGTTGGTGGTGTCGTAATGGTAAGTTTCTACATTTAGGAATTTTATTTTTAAATATAACCTTTTTAATGGATGAAGGTATTTTTTTTAATGGCTTGAAGTCATTTCATGAAAATTGAAACATAAAACCTTTCTAAATATTGAGATAAAATATAAGTTTGGATCTGGGTGTGGTAACACAGGCAGTAGATTGTGAGTTGAAGGTAAGGGTGTGCCCCATACTGCGTTCAAGTCCACTTTGAGATATATAATAAAACTGTCAAAAGTATCTCTACCCAACTCCTCCTCAGCCACAAATCAAAACAAACAGAGCCAGCAAGAGCCCAGCTGGCAATGTGTTTGCCACCAGGTCGGATGCGGCATCCACGTGGGAGAAAAAGAACTGATTCTCACAAGTTTCCCTTTGACTTCTCTGGGAAGTCTGTGGCAAGTGCACACATGCACACTAATGATAAATAATAAAACCAACCAACCAAACAAAAGAGTATGTTTACACCTGCATCAGAATAAAATGTGAGAACCATTGAATCCTTATTTTTCTGTTCTGTGATTAGCCAGGCACGATGTTCTTGATAACCTGAATATAAATAGTCATTATTTGAGTTCTGTTGTGCTTTCTAGAACAGAGTTGATTGCTGTTAACTTCTTATCTTACATTGTCTGTTGCCCCTGTGTAAGGAATTCATTGTACTCAAGAGGAAGTCCCAGACTCAGGAAGCTAACTTATTCCAGGTCCTATAGTTAGTAAAAAGGAGACAGAATTCCAACGAAAATTCATCTGATGTTTAAAATTGCTCCTAATTACCAAGTTTGTCATTGCAAATGATTGCTCTGATAAGATCAGCAGTGAACATTGGTTGACTTTCCCCCAACCAGTGTTTGTTTTCAGTTACCACATCACAAATCTAAAAACTCAAAATGTTCAAATATTTGTTACATAAGTGAAACAATATTTGACTGACCAGACAGCCAATAGTTTTTTTTGGTTTTATTTTGTTTCATTTTGTTTTTGATGTGGCTTTGTTTTTTTTTTACATTAGCTTTACTTTAACAGATTGATAGTTATAATAAGCCTTATTTGTGCTGAGGTAAAGGATATACTTGTATTTAGCTAATACTTTTCCCCTTAAGTGTTGACAGTGACATTAGACTTTTAGAAGTAGCAAGCCTAAACTTCATTGTTATTTATTATTTTATTTAAATGTTTTATTTTGGCTTCTTTGAGTAAAAGAGATAAATGATAAAAGAGATGGAGACTGGTGTTTATATTTTTAAATGGCAATTGTTATTCCAGTGTTGGGCATATATCAAGATTGTTCTTTTCAGACATACATGTGCTAATGTCTTTAGAGTACATTTCACTGTGTTGGTGTTTTTCAGTGGAGAATATAAGATGCAGCCCCATCATACTAAGTAAGCATTTGCCTGGGAGAGGAAAAAGGATGTCAGTTCTCAGAGAATGAACAGTGTAATGTTGTGTGTTAAAAATGTCCACAGTGGGCAGTAAAAGATGTTTGAGAAACCCAAGGACGTCCATCCTTCATACAGTGACTGTATCAGAACTGTCATCATGCGAGCACTCCTCATGGCAGTGCAGACTGGTGTAGCTGGGAACTGAGACAGGGTCCCAGTGCCCCTCATGGAGTTTAGTCTATAGGGTGGGCAGAAACTAGAAACATTGGTAATGTTATTTTGTGTATGTCTTATAAAGAAATGTCAAACAATTAAAATATGGTCTGTTTTGAAAAGAACATTTATCCAGTTTTCTTCATAAGCCTGACAAAATGATTTCTGTAAATTTAAAAGAGATTTGAGCTCAAAACATTACCTTTCTTTTCAGTGTTCTGGACCATCAATGGAACCCACAATTCAAAATTCAGATATTGTCTTTGCAGAAAATCTTAGCCGACATTTTTATGGCATCCAAAGGTAAATTTCTATCATGGATGGAGCTGTAGTGAAAGGTGTATAAATTGTATTTTTCTATAATTTCTAACTTTGTGTTAAAATCCTTTTATGAGTAGTAAGTATTGAATATTTTTTGTTTATTTAGAACATTTTACTACTCATCCTGTACAGGGCTGTGGTCACTGTCTTCTCACTTGCCATTCAGCATAGCTAGCCATCCATTAAAGTGCCCGTGAAAGCCTCATTCTCTCTGTAGGTTCCTAAAATGTTTTCATTCAGAAGCAAGAGCTTTACAGTGCACTGCTGTATTAGTACTGATGCCTCTCCTGCTCCTTCTCTGTACAGAGACATCACAGTGTTCAGTTTGTATGTGTCTGAGGATGCGGAATTTGGTCTGAAGAAGTTGGTCCAGTGTAGTTTTCCAGATTGAGAAATTATTGAGAACTACTTGGCAAATAGTTTGTTACCAAATTTTCCCAAAACTCTATTCCAAGTGGCTCAAAACCTTGTGTTACTGTTTATCTCAAGGGATGCTGTGTGTTTGAGCTCCTTTTGAATGGATGTCAAATTCTAACTTTGTATATTTTCTAAACTATACTTCTCTAAACTTTTTTATAGAGTTAGCCAGTCTGAGCTAGCTTTATCTCTGTGATATAAATATGATTCCTACTACTGGTATTTAGTGTAGAAAGGAGTTCGGCCCTCTTTCATTGTTCTCCTTCGTTGTGGCCCTTTTCCCAGTGTTGAAAACTCGAGACTAGTATGAAACTGTTCTTTCCTTTGGACTCTTCACTGACCCTGATGCTATACAAAAAATTCTCCTACTCAAGCTGTATGGTCTAATAGAGCCCCAAGAAAGTTTTCAGATCTTTTTCCTGAAATAACCTTATGAAACATACTTGCAGATTTGGGGATTGTAAAGTGAAACTACAACAGGCTTAGTTGTCTCCATTTGCTTTTTGATTTGCCAAAATAGCTGAGCCTGGCTATAGCAGGAAAGCAAGTTGTGCTGTAGCATGGAGGCATGCCAGCAACATTATAACCCTTAAGTCCCCTTCCAGTACGGACTAGCTGAGAGTTTTTGAATAAATAACTTGTTGTTTTATTTAAAACAATCTTTGCTGTCAGGTGAATAATAGGAATTTAGGAAACTCAGGTTCTGTGAAGATTTCATTTTCTGCTCTGTTCATTAGTGTGTAGAGTATCTTGGGATCTGGTGTTCATATGAAACAACAAAATAACCTTTAGAACGAGGCAGGCAGCTGATATTGCTACTTTGAAAACATTACTCCCTTCATTCTGTTCTGCAGTTTAGGATTGAGATTTCAGTGGGTTGAATTTCTGACTCTTATTGCTGTTTATGTTTAAGGGGAGGCCAGACTTCTGTTTTGAGCAGGAATTAAAGTTGTACATGTGATATCTAAAGTACACAGGTCTCTTGTCCATTAGCTTGAGGGATTCTTTGTACTTGAGGCAATCTCCTGTTACTAATTCTTACAACAAATAGCTAATGGGCATCTTCTTTATAAGGTATGCCATGCATGATGCAGCGAGTGACACAATGACATGTGACTCTGGTGGCTAGTTCACCACCTAGGAGGCAGAAAGGATGTTATGACTATATTTTTAATTTAATAATTTACTTTTCAAATTTTGAGATAGAGTAGCCCATGATAGCATGAAGCTTATACTATCTAGTCCTGGCTGGCTCTCCACTCATAGTTATCCTTCTGCCTCAGCCTCCCAACTGCTGAGAGTCACAAAACACCACACCCAACAATAATATAATGGGAAAGGAAACTTTAAGTACTGGTTCTGTTATTAAGTGGGTTTTTAAAACTCCCTGTAAAGAAGGCAAAAGTCCAAGGAGTATGTATTTTGATTTATCTATGTATGTATCTAGCTAGACTAATAGACATATATTAATAGTTTCAATTAATGTTGATCTCTATAAAACCAACCTAACTAAATTATGACTTCTTTGTTGCTAGTTAGGTTAAGACTTTTAAGTGTTACATTGCTGTATTAAATAATATAAGCTGCATAAGCAAGCCATGAAGATGATTTCTTCTTTTAAAGACATATATACATGATAGTTTTTCATGTGAACAGTTTCATTGACATTTCAAAAAACAAAAACAAAAACAAAACCCAACAAAACAAACAAACAAAAGCCCCATGTTTTTCTGGCCCAGTTATAGAATTGGATGGCTTGATATCGTCCAGCTTTAGAAAAAGAAGCTTCACAATATGGTTGTCTTCAATACTATTTCTGTGTTTACTGAAATATTCTGATAAAATGGTGTCTTTTATTCTTTTACATAAAAATGTGTCTTATGAAATGTCTCTTTGATTTGGCTGTTGGAGAAAGTTTTGTATTATCTTTCCTTAACCCTAATCTTATGAATGGTAACTAATTAGTCTCATCGTTTTTCCTTTTCTTGTTGCTGGGGACCAAATCTGGAGCCTCCTGGATGCCAGACAAGCCAGTCTATCATTGAACAGTATCCACAACCCTCTTCATTTGGGGCAGGGGCTACCAGAATGCTTAGCGGTTGTTTAGTACTTACAGTGTGTCAGCAGTTAGTGCTCTT
Organism: Micromys minutus; assembly: GCF_963924665.1. Classification (NCBI taxonomy): domain Eukaryota; kingdom Metazoa; phylum Chordata; class Mammalia; order Rodentia; family Muridae; genus Micromys; species Micromys minutus. The sequence continues at coordinate 14,587,009 of NC_137952.1, forward strand.
TGTTCGTTTTCAATTTTGGATTATTAGGACATAGTCTTGTAGCCCAGATTTGCTTTCAACTTCCTGCATAGCCCGAGTTGGTTATCCTGTCACGTGCTGGGATAATATGGTGCTGTGCCTTGGCCTGCCCAGTGACCAGGTGCTCGAAGTATAAGCTTCCTTTCATTAGTATAGATTTCTATGTTGTTATGTCTTTTATAAGTAACATCTAAGTATATAAAATTATATCTGGAATTACAGTAGCTAAATATGTTAGCTATTGAAAAATGTTAGCACAATTTCTGTATTCTTTATTTTATGCAGAAAAAATAATTACATTCTATTTGGTTGGGGTACCATTCTTACCCCCACTTCCATGGCTGTGATAGTTATGCATGCTTGGATTTTTGGAAACATAATTTCACAATGTGGCTTTAATTGCCTTTGGATTTGCTTATAGTTTATACTATCCTCCAAATTGTAATTCTCCCTTTCTTGGGTTTTGGGATTACAGGCATGCATCATTGTGCCTGGAATAAAACCTCTTTTTTTTTTTCCTCTTACCATGAAAATGTCACCTCTTCCATATGTAGCAATTCATATACTTGACATCATGCCCATTTTATAGTACATGTTTGTTTAGCTATTAATGTTTTATTTGGTTGTGTCTCATTTTCCCCTCAAATGTAAATCTGTACTGTAAATATGACTTAAATAAATTATATAACTTATATATTGTTATTCTTTAGTTTTTGTAATTTTGGGGAAGTATATGATGTTTATTTATTTTTGGTGCTCTGGAAATGTATACACAAATAATACATAGTGAAAATAATTCTCATGAGATTATTATAGAGTATCAATAATTTTATATAGAATTTTTATGACCTTGATTGTTTTCTGACTCTAAATGTCAGTTACAATAATTTCCAAGCATGATAAATATATGAGGGTCAATATATGAAAGGATAAAGGGTATGTCTTTAGGTCATTTTACAAAATTATTAAAGCAATCCTATATGTGTGATTACATTTGGTAATAATACTGATACTTTTTCTTCTTTCTCTCTTCAGAGGTGACATTGTAATTGCAAAAAGTCCGAGTGATCCAAAATCAAATATCTGTAAAAGAGTAATTGGTTTGGAAGGAGACAAAATCCTTACTACTAGTCCATCTGATATCCTTAAGAGCCGTAGTTATGTAAGTAATGTTTCAGTTATGTTGTTTCTTCTTATCATAATCAATTAATAATAACTAAATACACTCAGAAAACAAAATGGTCTTTCAAAACATTTGTATGAGGTGGAGGGTGGCTCAGCAGTTTAGGACACATACTGTTCTTCCAGAGGACCCAAGTTTGAGCCTCAGTATCCTAATCAGGTGACACATAACCCCCTGTAACTCCAATTTCAGGAACTTCAACCCTTTGTATTCTTTAGGCACAGGCATTCACATGCACATGCACACAGACAGACCTACATACACATATGCACATAATTAACACTATTAGCTTAAAATATTTGTATTAGAAGATATTAATTGCATATTTTATAGTAGGCTTCACTGTGACCTCCTCATACGTGTATATTAGTACATTTGTACTTTGATGGTATTCATCTCCATTTCTCCTGCTATTCCAGCTAATGTATCTTTTCTTATCAGCAAGTTCCCCTTTTACTTTCCTGTTTGGTTTTGGTTGTTGTTGTTTTGGTTTGATTTTGTTGTTAGTAGTGGTGATGATCCCGTGAATTTTATTGGGGTTGCTTATAAGAGCATGGGTGGGTACAAAGTTATTTATTCCACCAGTAGGTACCACTAAAGAAAATATCTCCTCTCACTACCATTCCACAAACCATTACTCTTCAGGTAAGATCAGGTCTTTGGAAATCCTACCCACTTTATGACAGGATATGTATTGGTGGACCCAATTTTGAGCAGGTTGCATCAGTAGTTAGAGCTTTTGCGAGTTCAAGAGTGAATAGCCATTTGATGTGCAGAACATGGTGTTCCATAACCTTCTACCCCGTTCTCTGTTCCTACGTTCTTGCTGCCCTCTATTCCATGAGTCAAAGAGGGGATGCTATAGATGTCTCACTTGTGGTTGAACATTTGACATTCACTTATCCTCGGTGCCATGATGAGCTGTGACTCTCTCCAGTAACTGATCGCCACCAAGTAAAGAAGCATTTCTGATCAGAGCTGACTGTGATGTGATAAATGAGCCTGATCAAAAGCAACTTGGGAAGAAATGTTTCATTTCAGCTTACAACGCCCAGGGCACACTCCATCACTGAAACATGCATGAAGGAGCACTGCTTACTGGCTTGCACTTCAAGGCTTGCTCACCCTGCTTTTCTATATAACTTAGGACTACTTGTCCAGGGTTAGCGTCACCCACAGCTGCCTGGTTACAGTTGGCTAGTGCATCTCAAAAATATCATCACTGGGTGTGGTGGCAGGTGGCCCAGCACTCAGGAGGATCTCCAGAGTGAGTTCAAGGTGACCCTGAACTACATAATAGGATCCTGCCTTACAATAGTGAGAGTGGAGGGCCATAGAAAACCAAGAACAATGGAGGAACTCTCCTAGACAAGAGCAGAATGAGAGGCCAGATGCCTAAAAGCAGTATGATGTTCTCTCTCAAGGAAAACCAGGCTGCCCAGGATGCCTTCAACTTTGCAGTCTTGCTGGTTCAGCCTTTCAGGAAACTAGAATTATAGGCATGAACCATTTATACACAGTATAGATTCTTGCTTTTGAATGTTCTTCAGTTCCTTAGTTAACAACTGTAGCAAAACCAACTAAAGGTTTGGTCTTTTTAACCCTATAAACATTTAGAATAAAAAAATGCATATAATCAACTTATCTTTACACTCAGAAGACTGCAGAGGGAATAGGACTGAAGAATCACAAGCAGATGTACTGTGTCGGTTCTTCCTCCAGACAGGGCTATTATCACACAGCTTACTGGAAAGGATGTGAAGGCCTTTCTTTAGTCGGCCTATACTTCTTTGATAACTTATTAATACAAATGTCTGTTAACCAAGTCCACCTCTATTCTTCCCTAAAATAAGCTAATAATTGAAGTTTGTCTTCATCATTGTTCCTTCATTTTGAACCTTGATAGCTTGATTACTCTATTAAGAGAGTTTGCCCAATAGTTTATTACTCCATTATGTACCATTGAAAATGGAGTCTGGCTCAGCTATGTAAATGATTTTTGACATATATTGCTATAGATCTAGACACAGAGTAATTGCTACCTGACAGGGATGATGTGAAGATGATGGCCTGGTGTCAGCTAATTCGTTTTTCTACTGTGGCTTTCTTTATGAACATTGTATCCTTTATTCCTCAAAATTGTCAATATGTCATAGGCTTTTATCCTCACATGACTATTCTCATACCATGAGGCATTCTACTGATATCTAAGTTGTTTAAGCAAAAAGAATCTACTTCAGATCAGAAATAGTTTTGTCAAGAGTCAGACAAAAAAGATACCCTTATTATGTGCATAAATACCTCAATTTATGTATGCTGGTCTCTTTGTTAAAGTCAGTAGACTAGGAATATCAAGGCTAAAAGGTTTACATCAAAAGCCTTGCTCTGAGTAATCAGAGAAGACAACCAGAGAATTAAAAAATGTGAACGTTTGAATATTCTATTTAAGGAAAATGTTCATCAAATTGTATATGTGGTGAATGAACAGGTTAGACCACAGGCAGTGTTTTCCCAGGAATGTTCCTGTGACTTTCTCAGTGCAGGGCACACACTGCATACTCTATAGAACGGCAGACTCCTTTAGTCACCACCACTGCACCCCAGCTAAGGAGGGAGGAGCAGTATCTGTCTGATAAGAAAACTACACGGCGGCAAAATTACATAGGCCTCCTGTTTGAAGCAGGAGTTGTGTTAGATGCCAGGAGCTTGTCTCCAAGTGTGTATTTCCCAGCAGGCTACTGCATCTCTCAGAATAGGCTCCACTTTCTATTATCTCAATGTCTCACCAAGTCATTCTTTTTCTTAAATATTCATCTTTGCTATTTTACAAAAGAAAGGCAATTATTTTTGGTCAGAAATAGTATTGGTTGTTCAAGAAGCTAGGTTTTTTTTGTGTTTAGAATTTATTTTATTTATGTGTCTGTCTGGTTGTGTAACAGTCTTTGAAGAGGCCTGAAAATGGACTTGGGTCCTCAGGAGCTACAGTTACAGTTGGTTGTGAATTGCTTGCTGTGGGTGCTACACCATTTTTCCAACCCCAGAAGCCAATATTTTTTGAGGTTTTCTAGGCTCGTTTTGTTGTTGTTGTTGTTATTTTTTTTCCTTTTATTGGATTTCTTTTTTCACTTACATTTCGAACTTTATCCCCTTTCCCGGTTTCCCCTCTTGAATCCCCCATCCCATCCCCCCTCCCACAGCCTCTGTGAGAATGCCCCCACCCACCCACTCCATCCCACCCTCTTCCCCCCCACACCCTGGCATTCCCCTACACCGGGGCATTGAGTGAGCCTTCACTGCACCAAGGTCCACACCTACCTTTGTGCCTGATAAGTCCACTCTCTGCAACATATGCGACTTGAGCCATGGGTCCCTCCACTTGTTCTCTTTGGTTGGTGGTTTAGTCCCTGGGAGCTTGGGGCAGGGGTCTGGTTGAATTGTTGTTCTTCCTGTGGGGTTGAAAAATCCCTTCAGCTCCTTCAGTCCTTTTTCTAACTCCTCCACTGGGGACCCCATTTTCAGTCCAGTGGTTAGCTGAGTGGATCTGGTTTTGTGTGGAGGTCCTTGATCAAGTTGGACTTGAGTTTTTTACAAGGGGATAAGGACTCAAGGCCCATACCTAAACGTAGTAAAAACAATATACAGCAAACCAGTAGCCAATATCAAACTAAATGGACAGAAACTTGAAGCAATCCCACTAAAATCAGGGACTAGACAAGGCTGCCCACTCTCTTCTTACCTATTCAATATAGTGCTGGAAGTCCTGACCAGAGCAATTAGACAACAAAAGGAGGTCAAAAAGATTAAAATTGGAAAGGAAGAAGTCAAAATATCACTATTTGCAGATGATATGATAGTATACTTAAGTGACCCCAAAAATTCTACCAGAGAACTTTTACAGCTGATAAACATCTTCAGCAAAGTGGCTGTATATAAAAGTAACTCAAACAAATCAGTAGCCTTCCTCTACTCAAAGCATAAACAGGTTGAGAAAGAAATTAGAGAATCATCACCCTTCACAATAGCCACAAAGAATATAAAATACTGTGGGGTGACCCTAACCAAGCAAGTAAAGGATTTGTATGACAAGAACTTCAAGTCCCCGAAGAAGGAAATTGATGGAAAGATCTCCCATGCTCATGATTGGAATGATCAACATAGTAAAAATGGCCATACATTGGTCTCATTTTTAAAGTTTTGTTGCCTTACAAAGGCTATGTGTGTTGTATGGTGGCAGCTGAATTGCCCTTGTGCAATTCAGTGCCTGCTCATTAGGTTGCTTGGTAATAAAGCTTCCTCCATTTAAGCTGAAGATCATGGATGTGCCTTTATCCACTATAGTACTTGGTTCTCTTGTTCTTTGGTTGGTTGACAGATTACTCAAAGGTCAAGTTGTTGCTTGTAAAAATTTGTAAACTTGTCTGTTAACTGAAAACTTCTAATTTCTAGTAATTGTGTAAAACTATGAATACTTTCACTTCTTAAAAAAATTAAATTTATTTGGTGTGTGGGTGTGTGTGGGTGTGTGTGTGTGTGTGTGAGAGAGAGAGAGAGAGAGAGAGAGAGAGAGAGAGAGAGAGAGAGAGAGAGAGAGAGAGATTAAGGACAGCTTGTTGGAATCAGTTCTCTCATCTCACAGTGTGAGTTCTGGGATAAAACTCAGGTATGGCAGCATGTGCCTATATCTTCTGAGCCATCTTGTAGTCCCCCATATTTAAATATTACAAGCAAAGCTTCAGTGTCTCAACCATTACATCTTATGTGTTTTATGCAAAAAAGCACATGTCAGAGACTGTGGTCTAGAGAGCTTTTGTTGTTGTTGGGATGCCTTGTCTGACCTCAGTGAGAAAGGATGTGTGCTGGGAGCTGGTACTCACGGAGGGTCTCCTTTTTTCCCCTTCTGAAAGGAGGCGGGAAGAAAGAATGTGGTGAATGGGAAAAGAGGAAGGAGGGGGGCTGTGATCAGAAAGTGAATAAATTAATGAAAAAATTTAAGAATGTTTTCATATTTAATTTAAAGTTACCAAAAAGGATAAAAAAAGGTAAAACTTTTTGAGTTGGTTGTCTTGTATTGTACACAGAAAACATCCTCACCAAATTGTAATGTACAATTAGGATTGAGTGGTAGAGGCTGAATAAGGAATGCAGTGCTGTTTGTGCCTCTTTTTTCAAACGTCAGCATGTTGATGTTTTTGTTGCTGGTAAAAATCAAAAGTTATGTTTTTTTCAGAAAGCTAATTAAATGTACTCAGGATGCATTGGTGGAATTGTGTTAGTATTTGTAAATACAACCATGCAGCAAGAAGAAACCTGAGTTATGGCACACTAGGAAATATTTAAATCCAACGGGCAATGTGCAAAACAGCCTCACCAATTAGATAGCATTGGAAAATGGCCACTTTATATAGTTAATGTTAATAGTGCTTTAATGTAGACTGTATGTTTAAGATTCATTTGAAACCCCTGAGTATCCTAATGCTGGTTTTCTGTTTGTTTAAGTGTCATTTGCCTTTGCTAAATGTTGCAACCATCTGGTCTTGTATTACCAGTTATTAACAGAAAAACTACTTCTGTGTGGGGAGAGGAATCATCAGGTGAAAGAGCTTGTTTATTATAAGTTGCTGATACACTAAATCCTAGGTCATTTAGATAGAAGGACTACCTAATAATGTCACTTACTACACTATATCTAAGCAAGGGACTTGCTTTTTTTGCAAACTCTGATGATAAAAGCTGTACCACACATCCATTTCTCAGCAACAGCTCCAGGTAATCAATCATGGCACACTGCTAATGCCTTAATTGCAGCTGGTGTGGAGTATGATGTTTGCTCTCTTGCTAAAGTGAAATTCACTGCGGAGATGACATGGCTCTTTCATCCTATAGCTAACAGTTCAGAAGATAATATCACTAATAGTTTACTAATCTGAAGTGTTTTCACTTAGATGTTAACAGTAAAGAATCACCTTTTAGGCCTCTCTTTTCAGTGTTCCTGGTGCCTTCTGAAAACTTTCACAATAGTTTAAACTTAACGATTATTTTAGAATTTTGTTTTATAGTCTTTTTTTAAATTCACTTACACATGTATATGAGTGCTCTGTCTTCCTGTATATCTGCACAACAGAAGAGGACATCAGGTCCTATTGCAGATGGTTGTGAGCCATCTGCCATCCTGGGAATTGAACTCTGGACCTCTGGAAGAGCAACCAGTGCTCTTAACCACCAAGCCATCTCTCCAGCCCCATAGTCCTATATCTGAAAATATGTTCCTAAAGATCAGCATCTGTAACTGAAGATTAGAAAGCTGTTCTGAGATTAATGCATATTGAAAACTAGGAGGATTTCATTGATTTATAGTTAGACAGTAGAGAGACCTAATCTAGTACAGTAATAGGTGTTTCAGTGTATACATTCACTGATCTTCTCCACTTTAATATTGTCTAAATGTGAGAAAAATAAGAAAGACTGAGATTATACGCAGCTGTTCAGTAGAAGTGTTGCACCCACTCCAAACTCTTTTGTGATTAAAGAGAAATATTCCACCTGTCAGGTGGCCTCCTCCTGTCCGCTGGGGAAAAATAATGACTGTTGCCAAGACAGAACAGTTCAAATGTCTTGGAAGAAGCAAATAATGAAGCTCTTGTCCTGCTTTCTTAGAAAATTAAATTTTGACAGATTACATGTAGTTTCTGTGACCCAGAATCATAGCCTATATAAGGTTTCTCACTATACACTAAACTATTTTCTACCTAGAATAAGAATGGCTAAGGAGAATAACATAAAAATAAATGTGCATATTTTAAAGTATTTGCACATAGTAAATTAGGAAGAAAAGATTATCATTTCATGTCATTGTACCAGGAACCTAGATAGGTGAAAGGGTTTTCTCCTGTTCTTTAGAGATTCTACAAGAAAATAACACATCGCTGCATGTGACACAGGAGTGCTTGTATCACTGCCAAATGTGCACATAAAGCTAACTGGACAAGACAGCCAAGCAGTATAAAGAAAATACAGCTATAGATGAATAAGTTAGTCATCTAAGGTGGACCTGAAAACTCTCATCTAGTTCTTGTATCTGCATTTGAAGAGACTTGAAAATTGACCTGCTGTCCCTTTTTAAAGAAATTCAAAGTAGTTCTGGGGACATATACTAAAAATGTCTTGTGGCCCTAACCACTACTCACTGATGCCTTAATAAGGCTGCCTCAGGAACAGCCAGGTCACTGAACTTAGAAGAGAGGACAGGGGGTGGAATGACAGAGAACACTTGAGTACAGCCTTCATGAGACATAGGAGAAAAAGGTAAAACATTCTACTCTTCTCTTGGTAACTACCAAAAGTAATTTCTAGGGGGCGTGGGGTACAGGGAGGACGGAGCACCATGATAGAGGTAATAAGGAAAAGACAAACGCACTCCTTGTATTCCTCTAGCAGAAGAATAAAGAAAGAGACTTACTTTATAAAAGATTGTTCTGGGATTAATGTAGACTTTCAAAAGTCTGTCTGCAATGGAAATTTCTGGAGATAGGGAACCTGTTTACTAGGCTGCAAAAGAGGCCTAACTAGGGTTAAACATGAAAAGTGGAAAGTAGTAGCAATATCACAGAAATATTGAGAAAGTACCAAGATCAGATTGGACTTGGGAAGAAACAGAAACCAAAGGGCTTCAAATTAATATTCAAGTTATTAGCTTTATTGAAAGATTAAGTGGTACTGTGAGGTACGAGACTAATCTCAGAAGATACACACAATTTTTGCACAAATTTAAGCATTTACTAAAACTCCTGATAGAGGTCTAATATCCAATATATACAAAGAACTCAAGAAGTTAGACTCCAGAGACTCAAACAATCCTATTAAAAAGTGGGGTACAGAGCTAAACAAAGAATTCTCAATTGAGGAATACTGAATGGCTGAGAAGCACCTAAGGAAGTGCTCAACATCCCTAGTCATCAGGGTAATGAAAATCAAAACAACCCTGAGATTCCACCTCATACCAGTCAGAATGGCTGAGATCAAAAACTCAGGTGACAGCAGATGCTGGCCAGGATGTGGAGAAAGAGGAACACTTCTCCACTGGTGGTGGGATAGTAAACTGGTACAACCACTCTGGAAATCAGTCTGGCGGTTCCTCAGAAAAATGGACATAGTACTACCTGAAGATCCAGCTATTCCACTTCTGGGCATATACCCCAGAGACCCTCCAGTATACAACAAAGATGCATGCACCACAATGTTCATAGAAGCTCTATTTATAATAGCCAGAAGCTGGAAAGAACCCAGATGTACTTCAGTAGATGAATTAATACAGAAATTGTCATATATTTACATAATGGAGTAATACTCAGCTATTAGAAACAATGACTTTATGAAATTCCTAGGAAAATGGATGTTTCTATGATCCTAGAGAATATCATCCTGAGTGAGGTAACTCAGTCACAAAAGGACAGACATAATATGCAGTGATAATTAGATACTAGCCCCCCAAAACTCTGAATACCCAAGAAATAACTCACAGTCCATATGAAGCTCAAAAAAAAAAAAAAAAAAAGGAAGACCAAAGAGTGGAAGCCTCAGTCCTTCTTAGAAAAAAAAAAAAAAAGTGTATAGCACCCTCTCAGAGTGTGGTACACCTAGACCTTAAATCATTAATAATCCAAGAGCTAAGAAGATAGCCTTGTGGCAATTTTTGGTAGTTAAAAATCAGTATATTTAATCTTTACACATCAAAAAAAAAAAAAGCTTTGACTATGTCCATGTTATGTTTTGTTTTAAATATACTTTATGGTCTTTATAAATAGTAAGGTTTCAATGCATACTATCAAACCTTAAAAAAAGTCAAGTACTGACAAAAATATATTCATATATATTTATGCTAAAATGCTTTTAATAATCTGTACATGTATCTGTGTTTTTTTTTTAAATAAAGTTGTAAGAAAAAAAACAGTCCTATTAAAAATGGGGTACAGAGCATATTCGCTCTCAATGATTTCTGCTTTTAAAAGAGTGGACTTTTTCATGCTTGTGACCATCAGTTTCTGTAGAAATTTGTTGCCTAACCAAATACTCTCATGACACAGTTATGCCTGCACGGGTACAACAGGAGCCTGCAAGGAATGACAGAAACTCCTCTGCAGCAATAGAGTCACACCAGAATGAGCTTTGGAAAGAATTAGGTGACATGACAAGCACAGTTGAGGAAATGGCTAAGGAATTAAGAGCACCAGCTGCACTCCTGCAGGGGCCCCGATGCCATTTCCAGCACCTACCTGGTAACTCATAACCATCTGGAACTCCAGTTCCAGGGAGTTGAGAGACCAGGCATACAGGCAGGCAAAACACAAATCGATTTTTGTCTTTCCTTTCTTTTTACAGCTACCATGGCAGTATATACCTAGTTTGAGGCCAGCCTGGTATACACACACACACACACACACACACACACACACACACACACACACACACACACATATACATATATATATATTATTAATTCCAGGCCAGCCAGGGGTACACAGAGAGATATTGTCTCAACCCTCAAGACTCCCCCAAAGCACCTAAAATCAGAAGCATATCTGCATGTGTATTTTTATAATGTGCATCTGATTTGCCAAGTATTTAAAGTTTTTTCCCCAAAGCACAAAAAAAACCTCACTATTTAGTATGTGTTGCTATATTCCCTTAACTCTGAAACTACCTCTATTACATTAAATCTTGTTGGTTTTTTTTTTTTTTTTTTTTTTTGAGTTAGCACTTCAGTATAGTTCAGGCTGGCCTAGAACTCAGCTTGAGACCTTGGCTACCTTAGAGCCTCTAGCAGTCCCTCCTTGTTATCCATGTGCCACCGGGCTCAGCTGGAACAGTATCAGGCAATTACCTTGTTTCTGTACATAGGGCCATAACATGGCTCCATTTTTTGATGTCTAAGTTAAGCAACAGAATATGCTTTACATACAGAGGTGTAGATGTTTGACTTAATGCTATTTACTTGTAAGACAGTAACATAAAAATTAAATGGCTAGCAATTGTTAGATGAAATGACATCTTTCATTCATTATGTAGTTTTTTTTTTCAATGCAAGGTATTAAGCATTATGTTCTTAGATTAAAAGAAAAAAAAAAAAACAGATATTTCCAAACTGTGCTTAAATGAGATGCTTGAGAATAAAGTGTCCTTGCTGTGTCACTCCCATTTCCATTTGCTAAAGAAACTAAATGGGCTAATCCGAATGGGTGCATAAAGTATGTGTTTCCTGTATATTACAAGAAAAAATGTGTAAAAGAAAGATTCCTAAAGGACAATCCTCTTTTTGCCTTTATGTTTTAACTCACTCATTAGAAGAACCATTATACATAAGCCATAGGGCCAATATATACCTATGCTTTTGCTTGTAACGTACAAGATTTATACTAAATAAAGGGTTAGCTTAAAATTTAAGATTTTCTGTTTTGAAACTTCTGGAAAATCAATATATAATATCTTAGTTTTTGTCAAAATTTTAAATTAGGTGTTCTTTGCTTAATCAAATAAATGAGTGATTACAGTTTATCGTAATTTGATATTAAAGCTCTCATCAGATTTCCCTTGAATCAAGAAACACAGCACCTGTGGCTTGCCTTGCAAAGCTGCCTGTGACCATACATGGGGCCTTTGCATTTGTTGCTTGGACTAAAAAGGAGGCACTTAACCAGGCCTCAGTGAATACAGCCAAGAACTGCAAGCTGGATCCTTCCCCAGCCCTGAGATCAGCTTTTATCGCGGTTCCAGAAGTAAGCATGCAGACTCACAGCAGTCTCAAAGAAAAATCCGACTTAGAAAATTGATTATGGGGTTTTCTTGTTTTTACTAGGATGTAGTTCCCCTCGTTGTAACTAGTAAGATCTTAATGCACACTATCAAACCTTAAAAAAAAAAAAGCCAAACAAAAATGTATTCGTATACTTTTATGCAAAAAATGCTTAAAATTTGTACATTTATCTTTGTTTTTTAAAATAAAGTTCTTCAATAAAAGAAAATTGATTATGGGAAAGAACAAAAAAAGAATTAGAATTCAGAATTGGTGAAACACTGTTAGCCCTCATTATATAAGGTTTTAAAAACATATTTACCCTGCTATCTTTACAGTTCAAACTTTGGTATAGTACTGCTGCAAACTTCTTTCTCATGTTGTTTGATGTAACTGTAGTTTTCATTTGCATTACTGAAAGCAGGAGAGGTCTGTTGTGTGGGTTAGAGGGTAACCTGTTCTCACTTTAGTACCAAAGACCAAAACGCACTAATAAAGTAAAGGTGGGGAAAAGGTAGATGGTGCATAATTGAAATACCAGCACTTTGAAAGCTGAAGAAGGGTGTTGTGAGTTCAAGGACAGGCCAGAATACATATGCATTTATGCGCACAGTCCTGAAAGTTATCTTTGCATTGATCCCTTTGTTGAAATCTTTCCACAAGTTCTTTATTAACATACTTTGGTTTTTGTATTTTAATCATCTTGTCTACTATGTAAATAAATTATCTTTTATTTTAGCTTCTGCTTACACACCAACATTTATACTATTGCCAATTTTGAGACAAGAGAAAGAACAGAGTAAACATTTGCCCTATTTATGACTTTTTGACTGATTGTTTTGTTTTTGAGGCAGGGTCTCTTATATCATAGGCTGGCCTTAGACTCTGCACCCAAGGATGACCTTGACTGTGTGAGCTCCCTGCCTCTACCTCCTGAGTGCTGAGATAACAGGAGTGCAACACCGCAGCCCATTATATGCTGTTCTATACTAGAACTCGGGGAGTGGTGGCACGCTAGAGAACCGTTATCACCCCAACCCCTTGTGTCTGTCATCACGAAAGCACTGGTTGATTGCTAGCTGAAGAGGCAGAGATTAAGTTCTTAAGTGGTTGAAATCTGTGGATCACATTTCCAGGAAGGCAAGAGCTATAAAAAGATCTCCAGAGATCTACATTTATACTCCCTTGGTTGACAGTTAAATACTAAATCGTACCTATTCATGGTGAAATTCAGTAAAAAAACAAAGGTGAATAGAACTCCCACAAAACCAGAAGATATTTGAGTTTCCTAAGCCAGTGTGGACAAGCCATCATCCAGTAGAGACCTGGAAGGATTGTGTCCCATAGTGAAAAGAAACTCCTCCCAACAGCTTGAAAATAAGGCTTAAAGTGAGTCAGCTGCTGTGCGGCTGCTGTGACCCCTTCAGCCTGCTAAGTCACAAGTGACTATCCATGAAGAAAGCAGTGAATGGAAACCCACACTCAGAAATGAGTCAGGTAACTAGGCCCAGAAAGACACAGGGATGAAATGACCAGAAATTACTCTAAAATGTTATTTTTAATTGTTTTCAAGGAACCAGAGCATAAGTGAACTTGATGGGGTAAAAATGGTAAATAAAGAAACAACACTCTGCTTAAAATTCTTTCACTTGGATTTGACAGCAGAATTGTAACTGCAAAAGAAAAGATCAGTACTTAAAGTGATACTTACACACAGAAATTGGAGAGAACTTTTAAACAATGTTGAAAAATTCCTTGTTAATAGACTTTCAAAAAATATGAAAGGATGGTCCTCAAATTAAAAGGCAAAGGTGCTGCACATGTGGGCTTATCACAATATAATGGACACCATCAACAAACATGTGTGCTTATTCAGAAAATATAGTGTTTATTATCTTCTGCAGTGCTTGGAACCAAACCCAGGGCTCTTAACTCTGAGCTGTATTCCCAGCCCAGTTCTGTTCTTATTGTAAACAGCACCTGCGCACCTTGTGGACCCACTGAAATTACACATGAGTACAAAACAGTGCTTTTGTGATACTGTTAAGCAGTGTCCATTCAAAAGAAATAAAAAATGAATCCTACTTAAAATAAATTTAAAAATAAACTACAACCAAACAACCAACACCCACCAAGAATACTTAGTAATGAAGCTAACAAAGGAAGTTAGCTTCTTTGAATTCTACTGAGAATTTCAAAGTCCTGAAGAAATGGAGGATAATTCTGAGCTATGATGAGCAAGCCTCCCCTTCTCATGGATCAACACAGGATAGTGAAATGGCTTTACTACCCAAAATAACCTGTAGATTCAAAGCATTATCCATCAGAATTCCAACACTATTTTTGTTATAGAAAAAGCAAAAGTAATCTTTTAATTCATATAGATCCTCAATAGTCAAAGAAAACTCAAACAAAAAGAACAGTGATGGAAGTTATTATACCACCAATTTCAAGTTGCATTGCAGAAACATTAAAAAAACTCTGCATGTTACTGGTTCAAAGACAAATACGGAGATCAGTAGCATAGACGAGAGGGCCCAGATTCAAACCTGTACACCTATAACCACTTGATTTTTTTTTTTTTTAGAACTAAGATGCCAAAAACATTCTTTTCAATTAATGGTGTTAGGAAAACTGGGTACCCACTTCTAAAACACAAAACAAAAGAAAACCCAGCTAGATTACTCCATCATAATGCACACAAAAAGTTCAAAATGGATTAAAGTTTTGTTTTGTTTTGTTTTGTTTTGTTTTTACTTCATACCTGAATTCGGAAAGTATTTAAGAAAAAATGTTTAAAGATACAGATATGGACAAGGACATTTGGGAAACAGGGTTAGGAGTTCCAGTAAGTCAGGAAATAATTACCAAAAACTAACAAATGGGGACTGTGTGATATTAAAACAGTTCTATATAGCTGGAAAATAATCCAGAGAAGAGACAGGCTACAGAATAGGAGAAGATATGTAAACTATATAAAGAACACACACACTAAAGGGAAAAAAATCTTGTCAATAAAACAGACAATCCAATCAGTGTCTAAGCTAATAAATGAAGAGATAATTTTTAAAAACTGAAGTGTAAATGGCTAATTAACATGATAAATTGTACATCTTAAACCAGGGGAACAGAAATTAAAACTTCATTCCATCTCACCCCAGTTAATGTGGCTGTCAATAATATATATATATATATATATATATACACACACATATAGACAAGGATGTGGGAAACAAGGAATATTTTTATACTGATGATGGGAATGTAGTTTGAAGTAGCTCTATAGAAATTAAAGTTTCTTTAAACAGACAGAAACAGTTCTATGACATGGTCCAGCTATCCTATTCCTGGGTATGCACCTAAGACCCAAGGCAATATCACATTCATGTTTGCTGCAGCACAGTTCATAGCGCCCACGTTAATGGAATAAGCCTCTCTACCTGCCAAAGATACATATTTATTATAAAAGAATGGTGTGCATACATTACAGTCAGGTATAAAGAATGGATTTGTTATTTCTTGGAGAAACAGATACAAGTATTAGTGAGAGAAGTCTGATACAGGAAGACAAACTGTATATTTTCTATTTGTAGTTCTAGAATTAAAGAATTTATACAGAACCAACACTTGCCCCCTGCAGCAGGTGGGAGAGCTGGCCTGACTGACCTGTTGCGGCCCTCAAAGAACAGGCCCTGCACTTTGCCTGGGCAGCGGGTAGAGCAGGTTCCAGTGGAGTAGCAGAAGCTAGAGACTTTGTACCAGACCAACAGGTCATTGCAATGAATATCTGCAAGCAAATGCATGTGGACAAAAGGGCAGGCTGTGAAATGGTGTGACAGACTACAATTTCCACAATGAGATTTATTTTTTCCTCAATTGGGGGAAGGTTGCAAGGGTGGAGGACAGGTATGAGGGGATGGGGGATTGAGTAGGTTTGTGGAGCATGATACAAAATTTATGAAGAACCAGTGGAAAATGTCTGAATGTATTAAGATAAAAAGATACATACTTAAGAGGTTTTCCTTTTAATCTTACAAGCAACTATTAAAGTTCTGAGTGTATCAAGATAAAAAGATCCACACTTGGGCTGGAAAGATGGCTCAGCAGTTAGGAGTACGCTGGTTGCTCTTCCAGAGACCCTGGGTTCAATTTCCAGCACCCATGTGGCAGCTCGAAACTGTCTGTAAGTCCAGTTCCAGGGGATATGACTCCCTCCCACAGGCATACATGTAGGTAAACCATGAATGTACATAAAATAAAACTAATTTTTAAAAACATCACTACCTAAGAGATTTTCTCTTTATAAGAGATGCTCTTGGGTTAAAGCTAACATCAGTAATGAGACTGTTTTCTTGGGTTGCGTGTGTTACATGAAGCATTAAGTCTAATGCTTTGTTTTGTTTTGGAGCTGGGCAGAATGCTGCCACTAAGCTCTATCCCTAGCTCTTATATTGTTTTCCAACTATATGGGAAGAGATTGGACACCACTCAAAATTGCAACAAACCCAACATTCATTGGGTAAAGGCATTAGACTGCTGACCTAAGTTCACAGAGCACTGACTTTTCCTTCAACCTCCAGAGGTGTACACACATACACACACACACACACACACACACACACACACACACACACACACACACGCACACACGCACGCACGCACACGCACACAGTGTAAACCTCAGGTTTTTAAACTAAGACAAAAACAAAGACACAGAGACACTATTTCAGCATTGGGTGGGCAAACATTTGATGACAATGGTAAAGAAATAAAAATTAAAATCATAGCTTTACATCTACTTACTTATTTGTCATAACAGTGAAAAGAGATTCATAAAAGCAGGCTGGGCAGGTAGCTCAGTTGGTGGAGTACTTGCCCAGAATGCACTATGCCCTGGGTTCAGTTCCCTATCCACATAAAATCAGGCATGATGACACATGCCTATAATCCAAGAACTCATTGTGGAAATGGGAATATCCTGAGTTCAAGGCCATCTTCTAGTCTACAGTTTGAGGCCAGGCTCCTGAGACCCTGTCTCAAAACAAGAAAAGCGACATGAAAGTTTGGTGATGCTATACTCCAGTGCCCCAAGCAAGGTAGAATGTAAATGTCATGGGCCCTCCCTGGGCAGAGCTTGCCCTATACTGTAGCGTAGTACCCTGGTTGTAAAACGTCTTTTCTTTCAGTGTCTTTTCATACATAGCACCAATACTAGGGCTGAGGAACAAACGTTCTTTGAGAAACTAGAAATGTGAATATAAGAGCTCTTCGTCTTGTATCTTCTCCAAAAGTACAGTAGGTACACTTGGCTTTCCACATGCAGTGCTCATCTGCGTTTGACTTCAGATACATTTGCTTTCTACACTTTGTTACCCGTCAGTCAGTTTATGACAGTACTATAGACAGGCTATCAGCTGCAGGACCCAGAGCTGGTTCATTTAATCAAGATATCCCAGAAATATAATCTTATGAAAATGAACTTAAAATGCTCAGAATATACAAAAAGAATATTGTAATACAAAAATAAAATTATAGTGTATTGTATTAATTCAACAAAATCTTCCCAGTACATTGTTTTGGTCTGGTCAATAAATCAACTTTTCCTGCATTAACAAAAACTGTAAAATAAAAACATAAAAAAGTAGTATACAGATTGCTGTCATAAGCACCTTCTAAGTTTATATTGAATGAATTATTAGTAGGTGAATGTCTCATATTGGAAGAATGCATTTTTAAAAGTATCACCTTTGTAAAAGGATTACAATTGAGTAAACATCTATACCTTTTTACTAGTTAATATACAAGACTTATCTTTTCATCTAGTAGAAGGTCATTGTCATTAATTTGCAGCTGACGGTTTTATAATAGGTCCTTCTGGTTCTTGATGGTCATTATCAACATATAAGGCAGTGACGATATGGCCAGTACAAAGGCAAGACAGGGGTCTTAATTAGAACTCTGACAAGCCTACTGCAGTAAAATGATGAGATTATTTGTAATTGATGTCACAATCCATTACCACTTAGTTCATCATGAGCATTCTAATAGGTCTGGCCTTGGAACTGGCCCCAGGATGTTGCTGACTGGCTGCCCTGCTTATGCTGTTACTGCAACAGGAGGGCACATTTTCAGTCAGCAGCCTAATGACCTCTTTTGAAGTCTATTAAATTAATGACACTGGCATACTGTTTTGATTCCTTACAACCTTACGGTGGGGTTTCTATAGTGTTTGGGACCTGTATAATAAGGAGATCTTTTTAAAATGTAGAAACCTTTGATATTTAGTTATTTCGTAAGAAATGAAAGCAAAAGTAGCAATTATTATGACATGTATAAAGGAAGACTTCAGGTATATGCTCTTTCTCCAGATGAAAACTCCCTTTCATATAGGGTCTGTGTGGTGCATGCTAGCTTTGAGTTCATGATCGCTTAGCTTCAGTCTCCTCAGTGTGGAGATTCCAGTTGTACGCCACAGTTCCAGACCTTTATTTTCAGTGATGTCCCCTGTTGAGGTGTTTGTTTGTTTGTTCCTAAGGGGCCTGTTTTTCTTTACTAATTCCAGGTGCCAACAGGTCATGTTTGGTTAGAAGGTGATAACTTACAGAATTCTACCGACTCCAGGTATTACGGACCTATACCCTATGGACTGATAAAAGGACGGATCTTCTTTAAGGTATGCTTTATTGCCTGAAACACCTCCTTTATTCTGTGAGCTGGTGGGGGGGGGGGGTCTTTCTAAATAAACTTTGAAATCCATGGGCTTCCAAGTTGACTTAACTGTTGCAGTGACTACATTTTTACCTTTTTAACTTTACTTAAGAAGTATGGACAAAACATTATCCTCTCCCCTTCCTGCTCCTAAGGGGAATAACTGAGAATTCTTATAATAAAACTCAAACTAAATTAGCAGTAGCTTTGAGAACCTTTGAGTTTACAGAAATCAAACTCTGCTGCCATGTGTGACTTTTACAGCCATAGTCACATCCTGGCATTTCAGCAGTCACTTCTCCAAAGCAGCCCGGGCTGTCTACTTGGAGTGCACGTGGACCCAGTTAAATACAGCACGTTATAGGCAGGTGTATGGCTGTAGAGAATGCACAGCAAGCCTTAGATGACACCAGTTCTTAGGTACATTGGTTCCTCTATTATTGGTTGTTATAATTTTGTTTTGAGACAGGCTTTCACTCTGTATTCCAGGCAGGTCTTAAACTCTCTCTTCCTGTCTCTAAGTCTTAAATATCACAGATGGTGGATTACAGGTATTCACCACTACACCTGCTCTCCCTTGATCACAAGGCTTTAGAAGAAAAAAGCATGAACATCTAAGGCAACCAAATACTGTTCAGGGTTCTTTATACTTGAACAACTGCCATATTCAAGCACTTAAAATAACAAGTAGAATAGATTGGTAACATAACTATTTTAGGTTAGTAAAAGAAAACATCCATGTCTTCACAAACTTATATTGATATACTAAACAAATGGGATTTCTGGAATCATGTTTGAATGCCCCAGACTAAATAAACATGTTTATTGTCAGAATAGCTGATGAAGAGAATGTACTGCAGTGTCTAACATAGAGAAAAGGAAAGGGGGACATCATGATGATAAAGAATTTTCATTAATTGTATTCAACTGTATTTTCATTTTACAGATTTGGCCTTTCAGTGATTTTGGATTTCTACGTGACAGCCCAAATGGCCACAGATTTTCTGATGATTAATAAGTATTTCCTTTTAACTTGATTATTGTCTCCTATTCAAGTAAATTTATTACTACAGTTGAAACCATGAACTTTACAATAAACTATTTGCTATTCAGTTTTATTTATGTTTTAAATATAAGAGTAAATATCACACTCTGCAATATGCATTAACTAAAAGTATTTGGATAAAATTAACCCAAAACAAGTTTTCCTTCTAAATGGTGAGATACAAAAATATCTTGGGGAAGAAATCCAATGATTCCCTCCTATCTGAACAATGGTGGTTCATACAGAGAAAGCAGTCTGTTTTCGAGTGCACTTCCTCTGTCAGCTACCCATAGTCTGACACTGAGACCGAGCACTCCAAGTCTGAGCTCTCTCAACACCGTCAGCTAGACATAAAAGAAACATTTGAGCAGAGTCTCATAAGGGTCCCCTTGAGTTCATAAAATGAATTCTGGTCTACAATGTACATAGAATGTCACATAAGATATGATGCCTACAGTCCACTAAAGTCAGTAATCATTAGAAAAGCCCCTTCACCAAACCAGTGATGAAATGAATGGCTCCTTAAACAGAGCCAATCCAATAAAAAGGAAGGTCGGAATTTGAGTTTTTGTTTTGTTGAATTTCAGGGATTTTTAAATTTTCCTAAATTACACCTGAACTTAAGATAGCTCCTGACAAGTGTAGACATACAGAGCCAGGACTAGAGTCATGTTTTCTAACACATGATCCTCTGTCAGCTTTGAAACAGATTTGTGGAGATCCATACCCAGCCTTATACAGGGCTCACAGGGCTCACACTTCATTCCCAAAGCTTCCAATCATATTGTGATGCCTCAGCTATCCAAACAGGTATACAATAGGCATATAATTCAGCAACTAAAAACATCATCTTTTAGATGAACAACTTTATAATTAAGGACAGCAAGATAGTTCAGCCTGTACAAGAACTTACCATAAGTCTCAGGACCCAAATTTGACCCTTGGGACCCACATGGGGGAAGAAGTAAAGAATCAACTCCTCATAGATTTTTCAGATTGTCCTTTCCCTTTCACACACACACACACACACACACACACATACACACACACAAACGATTAAAGCAAAAAACAAAACCCTTAGTAACTATAAAGAATACTCTTACCTGATTTTCAAAAAATATATATTTCAAAAGGAAATAACTGGTTTGTATCAAAGAGAAAACAAAAATTGTTAGCTCAGAATACAAAAATATTATTCAAGTCCTTTTGGTAATATCCTATAATTTACATTTTAGATACATATAAACAACTGAATTAATTTGTTAATCTGAAGTGGTCTTTGCTTGAAGAGTTCCTCTTATCTTCACAAATTATACAACTAATAACAAAAAGCATGTCTCCTTGTAGTTAAAGCATCCCAGGAAAGAACACAGGTCAGCTCTGATGAAGGAGTTCCACAATCAGTGAGCATGTATCACAAGAAATAAGGTTTACTTCTTGTGCTTCATCCTCGTAGACAGTGTATTTCCCACCACATCGACAGCTCAGCGAGAAAGACTCCTCATCTGCAAAGAATACAAAAATAACGCCTCAGATGTTAACAGTCATATACTTCACTAAAACCATTCAATACAGGGATGTTCTGGAGAAACTGGAGACAGAAAAAAAACAAAACAAACAAAAAAGACTAGGTACAGATAAAAATGTTAAGGGACCTGGAGACCTTCTCATGCATAGAAAACCTTATTTATGGCAGAGTCTCTATTTGTAGTAGCAATGGACCAGTGCTGACTGTTCAGTATTCATGGATGGGGGGTGGGGCAAAGGATGCTCAGAGTAATCTGTAAAATTTACTTAAATGTTTCCATTTTCTTAAGAATCCTGAAGTTTTTATATTCTTCTAAGCAATGCACTTAAGATGCTAGTGATGGTGGAAACTGGGGGCTTAATGCTACTGTCGTGTGAAAGAAAGCCTCTGACCCCACTGCTGCTCTGGTCTACTCTCTGCCAAGTGCTGTAGTTACCAGAACTGTCCAGGTTCTAAGCTCTTACTGCACTCATAGCTTAGAGACAAATGACATCACAGCAGGCACAGGATCCTGGAGTAGCTTCAGCTGACTCTCAAAGTCAGCTATACTTCCAGACCACTGTGCAGGAGAGAGGAAGCAAGAGGCTGACGTGAGACTCATTCAACTGCCTTGTACTTATTCCGTATGAAATGCAGTCTTGGAAAAATGGGCCGTTAAGCCAACTTTATGTGTGGCCTTATCAAAAAGGAAAACATCTCTTTTTGCTTTTTATTTTTATTTTTTATCACAATGTAGATCTCTTCATAACAACAACAACAACAACAACAACAAAAAACAATTCTTTTTGAATTTAGAAATGCAAATAGCCCCCTGTTTAAAGCAACTAATAAAAGCATGTTTTCAAAGTGAATAGTTTATTATCTTAAAGACTGAAGGTTGATTTTCACTTATGCACTTGTTTATTTTGTTATTACTGTATGTTCCCACATGCCGTAGCATGTGTGTAAATGGTTGTGTATGTGAGTTGGTTCTCTGCCCACCACGAGGGTCCCTGGTATCTCTCTCAAGCAGTCTTTTCTCATTCTTGCTTCCTTCTTTTGCTATTTTTCTTCTTCCTCCTCCTCTCCCCCCCCCCTTTTTTCCCTTAATTTTTGTTTGAGACAGGGTCTTACTGAGTAGCCATTACTGGCCTGGACTTGAACTCTGCAATATTTTTGCACTATCCTCCTAAGTATTGCAAACTTTTAATACCATCGCTTGGGTGGCAGAGGCATTGGAATCTGACTGAGGCAAGCCTGGTCTACATCGTGAGTTCCAGGACAGCCAGAGCTGCATACTGAGACCTTGTCTCCAAAAATAAAGAAGCCACCATGCCTGGCTTTGCCATTGGACTCTTCTCATTTTGTTTTGTTTTCCTTTCCTTTTCCTCTTCCCTTTTTCTTCCTTTCTTCCTTTCCTTTAAAATATATTTTCATCTTATTATATATATTGGCCATTAGGTTTCTTAAGGTAAGTCCCCACAGCAGATATACTATTTAAAACTACCTCAGTGAACACTCAGAAATAATCTGAGGTGACATGCTCCATAAGTGGCACAGAGGACACCATAGGTCACCTTAGAGTCTTGTCATGGGTTTTCATGTTCACATCTGGTTGAAATTTCTTCTTATCTCATTGAGGTCCTAAAGCAGTATTTTCACATAAATTTGGCACAATGTATGATAGATTTTTACAAACCTATTTTTCATAAGGGTTTTAAATGTTTTAATGTCTCACCACCCACCAAGGTAGCGGAAGGGAAGGGTAATAGGGCAAAAGAGGATGTGGACTTGTTCAGAAGTAGTTCTCTGGAGTAAATCCAATCTGCATTGTCAGGGGATCAGCAGATCTAACAAACACTTATGAATCAGTAACAGGAGGACTCATAAACAGCATTTGCAAATTAGCAATGGCAGGTCTATCCAGAAGAAACCACAAGACTCTGCCAATTGGCCCAAGTCTGAGGAAGTGCAAGAAGCTGCCAGAACACCACCAGAAGTTTTTTGGTGCATTTCTCTCTATGACATTTAGACAAATGATGACCTGCCATCGTCCTCAGTGAAGACCAGTGTCAGCCAGGCCCCACGGTGACAAAGAAAGAATGGCAAGGCGCACCAACACCACCCAGCATCGTCTGCCGTCCTCTGGGATACATTTATATAGTTTTTAAACGTCACGTTTCTCTCAAGCATCCGCTCTAGCAAAACATCACATGCCCCTTTTTCTAGGTTGCCTCCAGAAAAACACCATGTGTCGGTTCTTAGTAAAACATACTCCTACATGTCTGCTTCAGCAAAACATCCTCTCATAAGACAGTTTCCAGAAAAACATCGTATGATAGAACTGAGAAACCAAAAATTTCTACTTTAAAAATCGAAACAACCAAAGCTATTGTCTGGAGAAAGCTTAGTCTTCAGTGTCCCAGTGTTTCCAGGAATGTGTCTTCAGCGTAATAAAATGCACTATTGGGTCCTGCCTCTCTAGTGTGTGCTTACAACTTTTTTGTACCTTTATCACCCAGGGCCATTGTGAAAATGATCCTGAAAGAATCCCAACAATATAACCTGCCTAAATGATAGAACTTTTGTTAATATTGTATTACAATAAATTTGCTTTTTCTCCCTTTAAAAAAAATTTATTCTTCTAAGCATGCTTTTTCTCAAAATGTTAATTTAAAACCTACATTAGGTCTTTTTTTTTTTTTTTTTAATTACATTACAAATGTTTTCCTGGTTTCCCCTCTGGAATCTCCCTATCCCATCCCCCTCTGCCCCTGTCTCTATGAGAGTGTTCTCCACCAAACCACTCCCTCCCCTCCCCCCACCCAGGCATTCCCCTACACTGAAGTATTGAGCCTTCACAGGGCCAAGAACCTCCCCTCTCCTTGATGATAACGCCATCATCTGCTACATACGTTTCTCGAACCATAGGTCCCTCCATGTGTACCCTTTAGTGGTTAGTCTCTGGGAGCTTGGGGACGGGGCTTAAAAAATGAAAAAGAAACCTTTATAATACTTAATTGAAATAGAAAACACTGAGAAATGAGCCATATAATACAGCAATAAGCAAAGTTGATAAAAGGCAAACAAAATATGGAAGGTAAAACCATTGTTTAAGACTTTGATATATCATTTTTCCTGTATTTAAAAATACAAAACAAACAAAAAACCTCCTAATAGATCTCTTCAGTGTGGATAGACAAAGTAAGATCATCTCTAACCTTTGTTCCAGGACATGTCTTCAAGGTGTACCTGGGCATCTACTGGTCCCACATTTCTTAGCTCATCTTCTGTAAAATATAAAGTGAGACGATTTTGATAGTGAAAGATGCTGACAGTGAATCTCATGGGCAGCCATTCAAACCTGTATCGTGAAACATTTTCAAACTAGCTTAGTGCTTTTGACATCTGCACAGAGGCAGAGAGGTTATACCCCATATCCACTCAGATGCAGAGGAAGTCCATACGAAGAACAACAGCAAGCTAGAATAGCCCTTGGCCAGATGAGCAGAACTGGGCAGCACCTTGAACTTCTCAGCCTCCAGAACTATGAGAAATAAACTGTGCTTGGCTACCCTGGCCTGCAGTGCTTTGTTATAGCTGTGCATCTTTTGTTGTTATCCAAAGTGTTTCTCTACAGATAGAGGGCCTAGGGAGCTGTGGATCCCGTAAGTATGGTCTGGTTAGTGCAAGCATGAAGTCTTACTTAAAACATGTCGACTTTGAACAAAGAAAGCAATGATAGGTGGCCTTGATTATGTTTTCAAGGGCATTGCATAAATCCTGTATGTGTGTATTGTTCTTTCAGAAGATAATGCTAGTGTGTGTGTGTGGGGGGGGGTGGACACATAACCCCCCCAACTCCAATGAAAATTTCTTTAGCTGTCTCACTAGTCTCCTGTTCACTTGCTGAGAACACGCCCCTTTGTTCTGTTGTGTGCATGCCTGCAACTTAATTATATTTAATAACCGCCTGCTCAGAATTTATTGGTGAGTTACACAATTTAAAAATAGATGAAAAGATTATACAATATTTTGAACCTAAGGTATGTCAGATATTATACTACATCATATTTACTGGCTACCAACAGTCTACTAAACTGTCCCTAAAATCTAGAGACTTTCTCTTGTGGCCCAAGTAGCCCTTCCATCTATCTATGCCCACTGAAGAGCTTACACATAATTTATAGTATACTAAATAGTTGCTCAATAAAACAAAGTATTTTCCACATTCTACCCCAAGACCAAGTATTACTTTATTGTTCAGGCTACACTTGAAGGAACTGTGTGCAGCCCATGCTGTAAGACCCAAATTGAGTCTTATCTATTTGAGGCTCCCATGAATGAGATGAGGGATTGTGGAATCGATGCAAAAGCAAGAGGTTTATTAGTCCAGTGCACTGGGGCGGCCTGCATCCAGAGGAGAGGCGACCCCAAAAGGCTGTTACAAGCAGTTTTTATACTTTTTATGGCTACAGGTTACATCAGCAAAGTTATAATTTAAATTCACTGGCTAAGCATATTGACTTTTAAACCTGTTGGCTAGTGAGCATATGTGTCAGGACCCTGTCTGGGACCAGAGGGTCAGATGGCTATCAGTCAGTACATTTCTATCATTCTCCTGAGAATTGTTTACTCAAGGAAGTCCCTTAGGCTGAGGCAGGGTGGGCTGCTGGGCTGTTGTTTCTGTGCAGTAGGCAGGGAGTGTCAGGGTAGAGAATTTCCCACTGTGACTTCTTCTATGCTGGCCTTGAATTCAAGGCATTCTTTCTGGCTTCTAATGTTGGGATTACAGGCAGGAGCCACCATGCCTGCCTGACTTGTTCTTAGCATTTTTTTTTCTTTCCATTGAGATGGGGTTTTACTGTGAAGCCCTGGTCCTGGGACTCACTCTGTAGACCAGGCAGGCCTAAACTCGCAAAATTAAAGGCATGTGCCTTTAATCCTACACATGGTTCTTCACAATTTATTTTTTTTAATTTCAATCTGAGTCTCAGGGAGACAAAAATAAATAAATTCTTATGGCTTAATCTTTTATTCAGAAAAGTCAGCTTTGTAGAACTAAAAAAATAATATCTGAAGAAAGGATAATTCGCAGTGAAAAGACCCACTCAGAAAGCAAACAGTATTATCAATTTGCAACCAAGTTACTAGGGTAAATTGTATTTCTCTATACTTGGCACACAACTGAAGCAGTGCAGTTTGGGAGAGTCAGCTTTCTCAGCCTGACCTATGTAGGGTACCTAGAACAGACTAATTCTATAAAAGGATAAACAACTGCAAATATACATGATGCCACTGTATTTAAAAATAAACAGTAAATGAGAAATGTCTTACAAATGTAACTGCCAAGCCACTCAGCTTCCTACTGTTCTGCTTTTCTACTGGGAAGCAACCATTATTCTGATCTAGTTACTATTTTGTGTGCTACTCTATTATTCCTCCCACAGTTCATTATTTTCTCTTCGTCTTTATCCCTGTGCACAGGGCCTTTAGAGTAGCACCTATTCTTGGTTAAAAGATTAGCTTAGCCCATCTCGTGGTGAAAGAGAAAAGCGAACACAAAAATTACTAGTTTTTTTTTCCAAAGATCCGAGTTGAAAGGAATATGTTGGAGTTCTGTGGCTATGGAAACATGGAGTCTTATTTAATACCGTGTGCACAAAAATCCATGAGTCTGGTTTTAAAATCAGTATCTGACATAAATCTGAGTATGAAACGTGCCGGAAAACCTTCCCTATGCTGCTGAGGGGCAGCGAGTGCTGCTTAGAGGTCGGAGGCTTTCTGGTTAAACTGATGTGCTTATGATGAAAAATCTTTCAGTGACACAGATTTCCACCCCTCTCTGGACCTACTCATGTTACACTTGAACAAGTTTTAAAGGCAGTTTATTAGAGACTTCAGTGGTCCTGTTTTAAAAGCTAAAAATAAGTTTGTTTTTTTTTTTGTTTGTTTTTTTATGAAAAGTTATTATCCTTTGAAAAGAAAATAATCTAACAACTTCTGGGGTGATTAAGTCAGGGGAAAATTGGATCCCTGGAGAACTGTATAATGAGCAGACCCAGTACTGGAAAGTAAAAGGTGAATCTAAATGTGGTCAGTGGGGGGTGACCATGGTCCTTTGTTGAGAGGCAGGTGTCCAAGGATGGGGCAACAGCAAATTCCACCCAACCCCCACTACAATTACAAGAAAGGGGAACAAACAAATCAATGTATTTCCTCTCTTCTATTAAAATAATGATCTCTGCTTGTCCACCACTGTGGATATAATTAAAAATCTTAATTCTTCCCTATCCACTAAAGTCACTTTGCAGAGCCCTGAAAGTAAAGGAGGTATTAATTGGGCATGGCATCTTCAAAATAAATGAGTTTGTTTTCTTTTGTAGCACACACACACACACACACACACACACTTTTTGTTCACTGCCGTAAAACACTTTAATAGGCAGATCTAGAACTGCAAATCCCACCACAATGTTCTCCTGTGGAAATAAAACACTAACACTGAAAAAAGAAACTGACTTGATTTAAAGACCAAGATTTAAAAATCCAATCTTTTGTTTTTCTACATAATGGCAACAACTTTGGTGGGGGGGGGGAGAACAAAACAAAAATAGAAAAACGAAAGTCAAAAAAGAACGAAGCAACCCACAGTAAAGAGCACACTGCTGGCATTTGGTATTGCTCACTCTGTCTGGATTGCAGTGACTACACAATTTGCTTATTAGAAAATGAGTTCAACTCTTTTGAAGCTATCTAGGAATATTAAGGTCTGTTCACACCCTGTGTCATACTGACAAGCTTAGCCACATAAGACAAGACAATCCCCAACCCCCCACCCTCCAATTTTACTTTTATGTATCAAAAGAAGTGCATTATAGTAGAGTGACGTTCCTGAGGAATATAATGATAAAATCAAATAATTTATGTGGTTACTTGAAAAAGAATCTTTCAATCTTTAGAAATATAAGCCCTTCTGACCTTGCATTCTATTGGGTTTGTCTGACAACAAGAGGGGAAAGAATTCTGTGGCTCCATTGTCTCAACAGTGAGATCTAAGACAACACTGGCAGGCTCATCAGAGAGGTTTATGAGCCTGCAATTCAAAGAGATTAAAAGGAAAATCTACAACAATTCTTTCACACTGACGAATAACATTAAATAACTATTAGCAGCTTGGTTCAGCCAAGCTCACCAGGGCTCTTGCTGAGTCATTGACAGCCTTGTAAAGAGGAAGTTTCTTCAGCCCCATTTGGGAATCAATAAATATTCCTTACCTCTTGTAAGACAATGCAAATTCCAGTCTTTAAAAGCTTCTTCCTAACATAGTCAAATTTCTAAAACAACTCTCTAATATCTAAAAACTTAATTTCTAGTCCCAGTGAATGTTCTAACCAACACTACAATTTAAAAAAGAAAGAAAAAGAAAGAAAAGGAAAATCAGTAAGTAAAATTTTAAAACAGCAGCAACCCAAGACTCTAGGGAGTGAGCCTTAACTGTTCTCTATGGCTGAGGTATTTAAATGTCTCATTTAACTGAAGAATGTCCAAGAGATCAAGTGCATCTTCAGGCCTGTCTGTCCTGTTTACTTGTGACAATGCCATTTATTCAAAAGGTCCATCACACCCCCAAGTGCTCTCATGTAGCAACTAATCCACTACTTTTATTGTTATGCAATTTCAAATGTGTAAAAATAAATATGTTAAAGGCCTGTGTGTATACAAATTAAATCCAAACCCTAGTGTTGTTATCTAGGTGTAGATCAGACTTTTTCTGTCTTTAGACAAGTAATTTAACTTTAATAATCATCTAATTAAACACCATCTCACTACAGAAACTAGCTTTCCCAAAAGGAAGAATTGGAGAACACTCAGTTTTGGCCATCATATGCTGTTCTCAGAGGGCTGAGAACTGGGAAACATCTAATTTGAAAATTGTTTACAAAATTATAAAGCCTACATTTTTTCCCAGATAAAATTATACTCACAATTATATTGTGAAGAAAAGAACTGTGGAGGTATTTTTTACAAACTGGAGGTAAAACTGGTACTCAGGAAAGGTAACAAATCAACCTGGTCTGAAGTGCACATCTGTGACCCCAGCATTCTGAAGGCTAAAGCAGAAGACACCCCAGGCTATAAAATGAGGACCAGGGGGGATACAATGGGGGTTGGGGGAGTGGGGGAGGGAGGGAAAAGGAGGAAGAAGGATAAGATGGGTACCAAATGAAACACAAAAGTTGAATTCCATATGCTTTACTACAGAAGAGTTAGAACAGCAGCAGATATATGCCCAGTTTCTTGTTCAGATCATCAAAATGCCTCATCTCTGATCATGCAGGTTATAAATCTGTGGCCCATACACTAGTTGTGTACCACTTGGAGGCCTGGTACTCATGATTAAAACTCAGAAAATGACTTAGAATCCCTTGCTATCAATCACTAGCTGTGTGACCTTGGTGAAATTAGCTAATCACGTGAAGATCTTTGAATTCCCCTGGAAATAGATTATGTTATCTTCCTCACAAGGGTATTAAAATAATATTTAAAAGGCAATTACCACAGT
The DNA here is from genome assembly GCF_963924665.1 of Micromys minutus. Classification (NCBI taxonomy): domain Eukaryota; kingdom Metazoa; phylum Chordata; class Mammalia; order Rodentia; family Muridae; genus Micromys; species Micromys minutus. Next base: position 14,616,822 of record NC_137952.1, read on the forward strand.
TCTAGTGGGAAAATACTGTTTTAACCATTATCATTTCATACTTTTCCCACTGAACTCTGTACCAGAGCATAAGAAAATGACTAGTGAGGAAGCTTCAAGTTCCAGTGTAGGAAAGAGGGCAGGAACTCCTTACCTCATCTGGTTTCATAACAGTTGTCAGTCCCATTAAAACAGATGTGTTAATATTGAAAGACCCCCGCAGAGAAGAGACCCTCAGTCAAGTCTCAGGATAACACGATTCCCCCCAAGAACTCATGAGAGACCGTCCTTGCTGCAATTATACAAGTTTTTTTTTTTTATTAACCAGTGCACTGGGGTTGAGACTCATATCCCAAACAGGAATAGAGGAGTCTGACCCCGAGTGGCTGGGAGAAGGGGGCTTTAAAGGAAGCAAACCACAACCAGGGGGGTGTGGGGGTATGTCACTGGAAAATACCAAAAATATCAGTGAAGAATTGTAAGGGAAAAAATACCTGGTTTCTCAAGATTGCCTATAAGGTAAAAATTACCAGTAAAGAATCTCGAAGGGAACATCTGGTTTCTCAACATTGTTTATGTATTATTTAACTTTTATGTTTTTATGGTCAGTTTCTGAAACAGAGTCACTGAACCTGCTATCCTGCATTTTTGGCTCTACTCTACCTGCTAGGTAGGGGTCTTACTTTACCTGTTAGGGGGTCAGGACTTATCCTGGTCTTTCATTATCAAAGGTTTATACATATTATATGGGGATGGGGAGAGTGACAGGGAAGAGCCAAGAAAGTTCTGCACCCCACCCCCAGCCTCAAGAGAGAGAGACAGAGAGAGACAGAGAGATCAGGGACTGGGAGCAGAGAGCAGCAAGAAATGGAAAGGCCCAGTAGCTGTGGAGTGATGAGGCGATGAGCCACAGTGAGGACGACTACAGGAGCTGTGAGGAAGAAATGAGTGAACAGGAAAAAGGAACTCGAAGGAGAGATGTGACCTGACCCACTGACCCACTGAGGGCAGTGAGCAGAGCAGAGGTAACCAGCAAGGCCAGCTCCAGTCTAAGCACAGAATGAAACACCGAAACGACCAACTTCAACTGGGTCAAATAAACACACAGAAATTGGGAGTGGTTAAAGCAGAAAATAAGTACTTCCTAAAATCCACCAATCAGTTCCATTAAATCAGACCCCCCAATGGTGTATGCATTCACACCACAATTACAAATGTATTTTTGCCAACAGGTTTTAATTGTTAGAAACTAGTTAACTTTTATTCAAAATTAATAACAAATAATCTTAAGATACTTTGCATGGTAAAAACAGTGACAACTCAGATGAGCAGGGGACCCCCTTGGAGAGTCCTTGTGCTCTCCTGTCTGTCCTAAGACACCAGTCTCAACTGTCTACATGGATTTTCTGCATCACTTCACATACTTATTTTCCCAGAAACAGTCAGGAAAAAAAAAAAAAAAAAAAAAAAAACTCTTGATGCTTATCTACAAGTTTTTACTTGAAGCAAATTTTTACAGTCAGTTTTGAAATTCCTAAAATCAAACTGAACTCCTAATCTGATTTATTCAAGTATATTGTACGGGTCAGCATTAGGACATAATTTACACAATTATCTACCAGCCCCAAGTGGTATCTGCCCAAATTTATATTATTTACATTTAAAAACACATTTCCCATTTCTTATAATATGTCTTAAAACATAAAAGTCCTTTCAGAAAGAATTCCAATTTTATACTTAATATTTGGTGATCTGATAGATGAATATTTGTGGAGTTTTAAAGATTCATTCCTCATTGGTCCAAGATTTATTTCCTTACCTTCCATGTTCAAATATTTATCCTAATAAAGAAATAAAGTGGATTGCATAATAAAACACCAGAAATTACTCGCTGTATCCAGCAAAGAGGAGCATGTTAGCTGTATGTTCTGGAAGACCCCTCTCTGCCAGACTGCTGAGGCATCTACTTGGGCACAGTACACAATTAGCCACACTAACTGAGAACAAGATGTATTTTAATATAAGGCATCAACAGGGATTCCAAATACATTCCACTTATTTTTAAGCTTTAGTTGATCTGATCAACTGCATTTGTCAGCTTGTACGTCTTCAGGTAACAGAAATAGCTGATAGCTCTGCCATCTACAGAGACATTGGGACACTGGGAACCGTGCAACAGAGCACTGCAAAGCTACTGAATCATATTCCCTGCAACTTCCATGTGATACTTCTGTTATTTTAATGTTTTTAATATATTAAAAAAAATCCACACAAGATTTACAAAAACACCAAAATCTTTTTCATAGCACTGTTCATTTGAACATTTTACACATCTTGAAAGAGCTCTCCAAGTATGCCGCTGGTTGGAAGCGAAGCCTGGTCTTGAATAACTACATGCTTTCCAAGCTCCTAGCAGTGTAAGAGACATCTTTACCAACAACATGGGAAATATGTCAACTGGAACTAATTGGTTATTTTCACTAGTTAACACTGTTTACAAAATGTATGATCTCTGGAAACCCAATATTACTCCTCCTCTTAGACTTGTTTTCCTTTGCCTGACCAGCTCTTCCCTAAAATGACAAGAAAAGGAGAGAAAAGTGTATTTAACTTAAGGCTATCTGCCCTACTGCCACATTTTCATTAGAAATAACCTACTTAGTTGTTTCTTTTGAGAAGCAAAGAGCTATGAATGCCAAGGGTCCTTTTCTGGATACACCTATGTCTGTGGGCAATACTGATGAGACTCTTCTGTGCTACATGGAAAAAGCACTGAATATCAACCACTGAAGCAAGCACAGCTTAAACTTAGCTGCAAGTCAATAGCAGGTAGGCAATAAATACACTTAACACTGCAATGAGAAGGTTTTACAACAACCATCACCACATGCACACAGAGTCCTGCATCACAAAGCTATTCTATTTCCCCAGGGGTGACCCAGAAAAGCTGAGTGCTCTGACCTGGTTTGAGCAATTCTCTCTCTTGCTATCCATGTGGATCTTTAACAAATTAGCACCCTCAAACGTTTCCTTATAGCAAACCTAAATCCTGTTAGAGATTCAAGTTCATTTCATTTGCTTTTGAAAAGCCACTTATTGATAAGTAAGAAGAAATTGGTATTAGTATTCAGGTTTATCACGAAAGTTTTTGAAAAGCAGCTATAAATATAAGGTTTAAGTATAGGACATGAGTGCTCACTGTCAACAGCAGGCCAGTAGCTGTTTAAAATGGAATCAGAGCACTCATGTTCAGAACTTCTAATGAAGAGCATACTTTACATCGCATATGAAGGTAAATGCTACATTTCTACTATCCTAGAACAGCTCAACTTAATTTGAAGGAATAAGTTCACCCATTTGAAGAAATGGCCAAGCAAACTGACATGTAATGTCAAGTTTATTTATCAAAGCATAATTTTTCTGTTGTGATATCATCAGTTCCCTACGAAAGTCCCTCAAGCTGCAGACGCTAACTTATTAAAAACCTAAAACTGCTCATTCAAAGCTCAAAAGAAACACGTAGTTCCAGCAGTTTGTTGAGCCCTTGTACTTATACCATCTTTTAAGTCACTCTTTATATACAACACTGTACTTACTATAAACCCAATTTCCAGGTTCTTGGCAATTTTAGTTTATCCTACTGCATGACAGAAAAAGAAAGTAACTTCATGACTTCTGCTCTCTTCTTACCCTTTGGAGAGCAGACTTCTAGTCAGTTTCACTCACATGATCTTTGTAGTGTACAAGCTACAAGTGGCAAAAATGCTAACCCTGAACATCATGTCTCTACATGCTTTATTTTATGTGTATGAGATTTTGCCTGCATGTATGTCTGTGTGCCATACACAGGCCTGGTGCCCACAGAAGCCAGAAGAGGACTTTGATTGCCCTGGGACTGGAGTTGTAGATGGTTATGAGCTGCTATAAAGGTTCTGGGAATTAATCCCAGGCTAGTGCCCTTACTCCAGCCCTATCCTATACTCCTTAGAGTACAGTTTTGTGTGAATTCTTAAGCAAACTGGTACCCCACATTAGTAAAGATTAACAAAAATGTGAAGAAACACCGTCAGAGAACTCACATCTCCAATTAAAGAACTCTGTGGCTTTATGAAGCTGGACTAGCTCACACTCAACATTACAACATACTCAAATGCATTAGCTCTAATACATTCCTAGAAACTTATCATGTGAACCCTGTCTATAAGGATGGACCCATGGATAGAATTTGTTCTCAGTTGAGGGTACTTCTACATTCTTTCTGCCAGAAATACTGTCTAATTACAGAAACACACACACACCCCCAAAATGAAGACCAGGTATGTAAGGAACATTTAAAAATCAATGCAAATCCCTTAAAAAGGCATACTCACCAGGTATATTAAATATTAAATTACAATAATATTAAATAGTGAAATTAAACAACACACTGACTGATCTTTAAAAAGGTAGAAAGGCCCAGATGCGATTAGTAACACAACAGCAGCATTACAGACAAATGCTAGAGCTGGCGTGCAGGAAGCAGGAAGAAGAATGCTGCAGGTCCGAGGCCAGCCTGGCCTCATGGTGACCAGCCTAAGCTATAAGAAAAACAAAACAAAACCCTGTCTTGATGAACAAAGCTGAAAAAAATATAACACCACTGAAAAATAAATATGTATTTTACTGGTATAGCTTCCTCAGATACTATGGATTTCTACAAAGACTGGCTACATTTTATAATATAATTGAAACAAAGGCATGATTCTCAAATTAATTTTTCATAATCTTAGCAGTAGAAGCCTTAAAGTTCATTTGATGAGGTGGCTAGTGTGCTGGTGTTGGCATGGGAGAAGAATCAATAATCACCCAGACACCATGAGCTTCCATAAGCACATCTCAGTCGGTGCCGAGCCTGATGTGCTATTGAAGAGAAGCAACTGAGTGTTTTCCCCACGGGCTGAAACTGATTATTGACTCCCCCCATTAGCATGTAGGGTGCTTATTGAAAGTCCAAATATAAGGCTGAGGGAGTCCTGTCCCAAGGCCAGTGCTGAAAGACAGCCTATCACTTCGTGTAACTACAGTTCATGTGTGACAAACCTGACCTACATTTTTCTTTCTTTCTCCCAACAGCTTGTCACTGTTTTAAGGAGCTATTTTCAAAAGGCAAAAAGAAATGACCTTTAAAATGATTTAAGCAATGTGCATTCCTAAGGCACCATTGACAGCAGTTTCATGAAGAGTAGCTAATCATGAAGCCTACCTTACAACAAAGGGCACAGGCAGCAGAGCACTGGAGGAGCTAACCCTAGTAAAAGCCGCCTGTGGATGACCATGACTATGGCTCATAGTCTTCCAAATACCATGCTTAAGATTCTAATGCATACAAAGCTAAGTTTAATCCCAACAAGATTCAGGCATATACTGCATAACACGTGGGGTTTATAACTGAACATTTGAGTAGTTTACGGAAAGCTCCTTTCGTGTCTTCCAAGAAGCTACGCTTCAGCAGTTTTGTTAATTTCTTAAGAGATACACAATAATCACTACTAAGAACAGGACAAGGAACAACAGTGGTGATAACTGGATGCAGAAGCTGGGAAGTGCTCCCTAGACCTGGGAGCACTGCTTTCTAGAGCTGCCATGGCTCTGTTTCTTCACCTACCACGCCGCAGCAGGTCATACTTCTTCTTGGATTCTTCATTCCCTAGAATTTTCCATGCCTGATCAATTTCAATGAACTTCTGCATACACTCCTCCACGGCCCCTGCTGGCACGTCTGCACTTTGTTTATCTGGATGATACTGCCAATCAAAAATAAGGGTGGTGAAGAGTTGAGTAGAGGAGGTTTGAAAAGAAAACCCACAAGACAAACAATCGTAAAGCTGAGCTTCAGTTAAGAAGATAATGAGAAGATGAAAAGGAAGATGCCAAGGCCATGAGACAATAGTGCTGGGCACAGGAGACAACTGCCAGGCTAATTAGACCACTGCCGTAGCTGCAGATCCACCAGTGACATGCTCTGTCACAACGTGCAAAGGCAGCATTTTCTGGATCATTTGCTCATGGAATCACTGGTCTCAGAGACAATTTACCTACAGAAGGTGACTAACACAAATAGAAACTGGTTTGTGCAGAGCAGCAGGACCTGAAAACGGAGGAGCACAACCCGCACAAAGGAAGGCTTCCTTACAGAATGTATTTGAGTGTAGATATGGTTTAAAAATGGACAAAGATAGTTTTCTTATGAAATTATACAGCCATAACTTTAAACAACCTCAGCATAAGACTTTTCACATTCTTCTCAATGCTGACATTTCATAGTTTCTAGGCCACATTTATAAGGAACTCAATAGAACAGTTTAATATAAATTTATTAAACATCTTTCTCATATGAGCTTTTTAACTCTTATGAAATTTTCAGTAAAGTTTTCAGTATTTATACTATTTGATCAAAACCAAAAAGTCCTGACCAGGTCATAATGGAGAAATGCTAACTGCAGTGCAGTTTGCTGGGGCTTCACTCACCCTACCCTTTCCTCTTTTTCTCTTTGGTTCTCTTGTCTCTCTGTCAAACGAGTCTTTCAAGGAACAAATGAAGAAAGATTAAGTTTAGGACACTTTACTTAACAATAACAGGCCAGGTACTACTGATGATCTGATGGTAACTTTGTTCACTCAGGCACATCAGAGACCATCTGATGGTAACATTGTTCATACTAACACATAAGAGACCATATAACAGCTGGAGTTTTCCAATCAGTGTTACTTTGAAAGTTTTATCAAACATACTACAGAACACATTAAAGTTCAAAAAAAACCTAGTAATTTTTTTCGTTGTTTTATTTCAGGTTGTTCCAATATAACAAGCAAATAGGCATGCCTCTGTTCCATTACACGTGGGTGAAGATAGATCACCACAACAACCACTGGCTTCCTTACAAACATAAGTTCACTTTTTTTTTAAACCGTAGGCTTTAACAATGAATGCACTGTTGTGGTGACACACCTCACAATGTTGCTGGTCATTATCCAAAGAGCCAAAGGGATTCCGCCACATGGTTAAAGAGCTAGTAGATGCCATGCATGTTGGGGCAAACAAGGAGAACTATGTTTCTACTTCAGCACACTTTTCTCTTTATGCCACATTCATCAGTTACTAGCAGTTACACACCTAAAAACTATCTGTTATTATAACTGAGGAAAAGAAAGGAAGTCTTAACTGCTTCATCTTCTGCTTCTAGGATTTATTAGTGTTCATAAGCATTATTCCAGTATCCCAAAGTTCCAGATAGTCAAGGGAAAATCCAAAGCCAAGATGTACTAAAGCTCGCTAACTAATGCATTTCTGTAATAATGTGAAGAAGAAAGTTCACTATGCTCACAGTTACTGTATATAACATCCAAATATGCCACCAGTGCATATTTAAGATACATTTCAAAGCTAGGCCTGGTGGCTCCAAGTTTCAGTTTTTGTACTCTGAGAAGCTTAAGTAGATGGACTGTCAAAAGGTCAGGTTGGGCTAACATATAGTGAATTCCAGGCTACCTTGAGACCCATGGTGAATTCAAAGCTAGACATGACTAAACAGTAAAGCCTCATCTCAAAAACCAAGAAGAATAAATTTTAATTAAATGCGGAAACATTTGATCTCAGTATAAGTATTAAACGATGCCCTATAAATATCATTCTGTTTCTAGAGAAAGAGCAGTGTGTATTAAAAGCTTGGTAATTTTAACAGACCATTACAAAATATCTATTTGATAGACCTGACCAGGTAACAATCAGATGAAGAAAACTCTTCAAAACTAGGAATTAGCTCATGGCTGCTCCAAACTGAATGGTACCATTAACATTTATTATGAGTTCTATAATCGTCAATGTAACCCAAACTTCCTCTAACTTGGTATTTTCCCCATTATTACTGAAATAAGTAGCTTCCCTTCTGAGGCTTGTACTGCTAGCATTCAACATGATGCTATAGCAGACAGTTAATAGATACATTCCATTAAGAAATGGCAATAATCCCAAGAGCTGACAAATGAGACTCCAGGAAATTAAAAAGATTCTTCATAGCAAAGAAATAGCCTACAAGTGGAAAAACACCAACTATAATCACAGAGTTATTAAAACCTATATAAAGACTACATAAATAACTATAGGGCTGGAGAGATGGCTCAGCTGTCAAGAGCATTGACTGCTCTTCCAGAGGTCCTGAGTTCAGAGGAACCCATAATTATAGCTGGTGAGAATATGAGCCAGTGCGGCCACTGGCAAACCACTGGAGAAGGTTCCTTAAAAGCCTAAGACAATCACACGTCCCAGGTAAACTTCTTTTGGATATACTCAAGCCTGACAAACGAAATTCAACCCCTGGGACTCATATGGTGGAAGGAGAAAGCTGTGGAATGGCTGTGTGTGCACACACAAACACAAATAATAAAAATGTAATGTGGAAATTGTAGAAAGAAGAAAAATATTTCACCTGAGGATGCTAAAAATCTCACTTTGTTTTAACAGCAATCCCAAAGCAAAATGAATGTCTAAGAAAGGAATAATATTGCCTATGGTGGTCTCTAATAGCAACCAAATATATCTAATTCAAATTCCTGGCTCCTGTCATTATTACTTCATATTTTCATTTTGCTGTCCCTCAGAAGCAGAGATAACACTGTCTTCATGCTTCTAGAAACCTTAAAGACCCTGTGATGGGGCTCCCCAAACCTACCTCCTTCTTCCTCCAATCCATATTTAATTCTTGATGTTTTACTGTGTTTTTTTAATTTTGTTTTGTTTTGTGATGTGTTAACCATAGTTGACACCATATGAGTGGGGTCTGTGAGACAAGCAGGTTTGTCATCTTTTTCAAACATGGAAGAAAGTGAAGCCTCCCTAGTCAGCAGGTGATTAGAACTATAGGCACATGCACTGTAGAGGATGAATGGTTTTAAAGTGAGTTTCTATGTGTTGACCATAACCTCAATCACTATCTTTTTCTGAACACAAAACGTAATTTGGGATGAATCAGAGGCAGTCGAGCAGACTGGGTGCCTCTGCCATTCCACGTGTACCACATTCCCATCACATTTCTGCAGGAGAGTCAATGCTCATGAGGAGAGACGGGAAGGCCAGGAAGGGTATGGAATTGCCTTGTCTGTTCTTCAGGGACAATCCGTCCTTTCTACTGCGTCTCTCTCACTCTGCTGTAACCATTAATGACACTGGTAAAAACTACCTTCACACTTTTAAAAACTAGTGAGCTCAAGTGTGGTGACCAAGTGGTCTTGGAGAATCACAACATTTAGAGTCACAATTATTTACTCTAAGATTTAACAACTCACCATTGAGAGAGAGGGGAGGGGAAAGAGGGAGGGAGGGAGGGAGGGAGGGAGGGAGGGAGGAGAGAGAGAGAGAGAGAGAGAGAGAGAGAGAGAGAGAGAGAGAGAGAGAGAGAGAGAGTGAGAGAGAGAGAGAGAGAGAGAGAGATTCCTAAGTCGATGTACTAAAACAAAAAAGACAAGGAAGAACTCTTTCTCCCAAACACGTTATCTACACAGTTTTGAAAGGTGGTGAAGTAACTGTACTTAGTAACATCTTATAATTAGGACACACTTAAACAGAACTTTATGTTTTCACTTACAAAAGCTGACTGAGAAAATACCAAGTGATGTTAGACATTACTGAAATGAGCAAAAACTTCAAGTGCTGCTTTGTGGTGAAGTAGCTTGAACTAAAGTAGCCCTCCAGGGCAGGGCCCAGCTTATTAGCATTTGTGCACTTAGGAGGAATAATGCAGGTTGACAGGTGTGGTGGCTACAATCCCATGTACTTAGAGGCCAAGATGGGAGGACATGAACTCAAGGCCAGATTGGACAACATGGCAAGATACTGTCTCAAAAACAACACACATACGCACACACAAGCAAGCATGCCTATGCATATACTAATTAACCAAAAAGAAGACTTGTGATTTGTAAGTATCAAAATATATACTTTCTTTTCAGTTCCTTTGGGAATACCGAGGATAACTGAGAACTTTAAAGGATATATATTAATATGTAGAATACATATATTATTAATATAAACACATTCAAACTTGATGTGAAATATGTGTGCTTATGTGTATATATTTATATGTGTAAAAATATGTGTGTTTATTATATATGTATATATGTTTATGTCTTGTTTATGTGTGTGTGTGTGTGTGTGTGTGTGTGTGTGTGTATCTATGTGCAGCCAATACCATATGCTGCCTGTGAAGTAAAGTTGCAGGTTAATTGATTAGAACTTCAGTGACTGTAAAGAGGTTGGAAAGTTGCAAGTCTAGAACCTAATCACAATTTAACTTGGGCTACTTTTAGCTCCCTAACCTAAAGAAGTCAGACATTCTTTTCCTAGCCCTGTCTCAAACTTAACATCTTGTAACTAACAGATTAAAAATATTTTGGAATGTATTAAATTGAAAAATACTCTAGTTTCCATGAGCCAAAAGGCTGAAAGGTAACTGTTGGAGTAGCATAAATCTGTGTTCCTGGGTTCTAATTTGATTCCAGAATAAACTCCCATCCCCTTTAAGGTGAGACCAGCTGTGTGTAGAATGGCCTACGTGGTCTGGCTGTGAAACATCAGCAGCCCTTACAAAAGGACTCCTATGAATAGCATATGGGTTTTAATTCTGATAGAATCTGATAATTACCATCTTTCCTCAGCCCTCAGAATGGGCCTCAGTGTGAGGCTTGGTGTGAGGACATGGCCTCACTGACAGATAAACTGAACAAGACACACACATGGCTGCAGAACCAGGCTCTAGGACTGCTAGGCCTCTTTGAATCCCTAACCCTCCAGCCTCTAGAAAAGCCATCTTAGCATCATGGATGTTTTTTAAGACACTACTTGATCTACCTGATAGATTTTAAAACTTCTGCAACAGTACAACATTAATGGCCTTTGAGACCAAATCAGAGTTGGTTTTTGAGATTAGTGACCAGTAACTCTAACAAAGGGAAGAGGAAGGTTTGAAAGAAAAGGAGGAAGTGGGGAGCAGAGCAAGCAGGCAGAGGAAGGGGAAGAAAAAAAGAAAGGATTACAGGGGAAAGGGTGCAGGAGAACAGAGGATTTTGCACAACAGGAAAAAAGAAGGAAGAGGCTGAAGAAAACAAAGCTTGCATTATTCACAGTGTGAATGTTTTTCAAAGGAAGTACTAAGAGGTGGGTTTGGAGAAACTAGCTTCCCAGTGATGGGAAAGTAGGAAGTAGAGGCTGACCTCTCAGTACAATTTGAACAGCTACATTTAAAATTTCATACTAAACACTGACCTCCATCTTCCTCTGAGAATCACCACTAGGACACTGCAGACCCTCCCTGTTCTCTAGGTTCCTTCTTTCCTTTTGGTACAATTAAGGACATGAACACTGACCTAAGCTACAGTCACCCATGCAATGGAAAGAGTGGAGATGCACAGACAGCAGCCCTCCCAGTGCAGCTCTCCTGAGCAACCTGAGGCTGGCTCCTGGCGGCCACCAAGGCTACGCAGTATAATTAGGTGGTGTGCTCTGTCAGAGCGCTCCTGCTCTTCTTCTAGTAATTGATCATTCTGCCATATTAATGAAACGTGCACACTGGCTTGAATTCCCTCAAGTGCCTCATCCTTGAGAAGAAAAAGAAGAGAAGAGAACTGTGGCAGATGAACTCTGCCATTCTCACCCAAGTCAGCTCTAAATATCTTCCTGCTTCTGTTCTTTGCACAAATGTTTTTTGTGGAACTAAAATGCATAGCTTCCTTTAATTTTTTATTATTTAATTTTACAGGCCTTAGGAAGCTATCATGAAAATTAAGTGTATGTAAAAAGCACTGGCATTTTAATACTCATATATTCAAACTTGATGTGGCATTAAACACAAAAGACAAATGATGCTGACAGTGCTTAATTCCTTCCCACTCAATGATGAGAGAAATACACCTGAAATGAGACTCACTAAACAAGGAAGTGACCTTAATATGGATAGAGACAACAGGCAATGCTTCCTGGGCCATGAAGAAAACACATGATTTTCATTATGGCAAATCACAGTTATCATAAAGCAGCCATTAACCAGTTGGTGAGGAAGGGCTGCCAATTGTCTGTAGGAGTGATTCTTTAATCAATGTGAGTGCAGTTTAGAGGGATACGCAATGACTGACTCTGCTGTCTTCTTCACCTCCATAGTCTACCTGCTTCCGCTAAGACTGAGAAAGCGCTATGCCTAGAAGGACCACAGAGGTGCCCTTTATACTTTTATACCACACTAACATTATGAAAGCCAGAGGGGGAAAAATCCAAAGGTAGAGTCAAGTCTAACACACTACTGCCACCTAATGCTTAGTAACAAATTGTTTAAAGGAAGTCAACAGTTCATTGTTTTGTACAACTAACAAATACAACAGGATTTTTCAAAAACAGGCATAATTTTCCAGGGGTCTGTGGCTTAGAAAAAATGTAATCTATGTTAAAGTTTCCAACCCAAAGATGTGATAATTCTTCAAAAGACCCCTATTTACCACCTCACTACAACTCAGATACTGTGCCAGCCGATGAGACAAAGGAGAGATCCCTGCCCATAAGAGTCCCACTGTCTTATGGAAAAGAACAGACATGGGAATGATCATTTATAAAACAATGGTTAAGATCGGCATCAAGGATGATAGCATGAGAAACTGCCCATTTTGTCCACCTGTGGAGGAGCTGGAGAAGATCTGAGAGGGACAACGTCCTGGGCGGTGAGAAATTACAAATACAGAACAAGAAATAAGTAAGACAGTCATCAGAGCTATAAACAAAAGAACTGCAAGGCAGACAGAATGACTGAGTGGAACTTTACAAGGTTCGAATGAGCTAGGATTAAAATGAAGCATCTTAGAATGTCAAAGCTCACCGCTATTTAAAACTCCACTTTATCTACATGAGAGAATATAGCTTTGATTTGAAAACAAAGCAAAAAACAATCTGTCCCAGGCATGGGTGAAGTGTGAGAGCTGGCTTTCTAAGCACAGGTTAGAGTAACCATAGGTTCAAAGACTGCCAACAGCTAAGTCACTTCACATGCTGGTCCTAGGCTCACGGGGGTCAAGAACGACCTACCATGATCACGGAACCTGAGAGGAGTAAGAGAAATTGAAGAGCAGTGCTACCACAGTAGTCATCAAGAAGCCAACCGTTCCTTGACATGTGCTCTGGAGAGTGCAAGGAAAGTGTGCCACCAAGGATAGAAAAGGGGAAGGACAGGATCTCTGCCTCTGGAGAATTCACTTTGGCTGAAGTAGCCACAAGCACAGGCAAGGGAAAATTGGCTATGCTCCCTAAAATTCTAGCAAGGTTCCAGCTTACCCACAGATCCTAGAAGACAGGAGAGTTTTTGACTAAAGGAAATCTTCAGGACAGCTCTCAGAATTGTACCTTACCAGAAGAAGAAGGAGTGGGCAAGCATGGGAAACGTTTCCACTGCCAACGATGGCAGGTGAGGTTATTCAAAGCAATTTTCCCCCAAAACTACAACTCTAGAGTCCAGATAAAACTTAGACAAGCATTTATTCCGATACAAAGTGTTAGGTTTCACTTGCTATTTTCAAAACAAAATTGTTTTGGGTCAACTTTCCACTCTCCCTTTCTCTCACCTCCAGACTGCTCTATACTCTTCTCTCAACACTGGTGGCCTCCTAACTGCTTTATCCCATCTCCTCCATACAATCCACATATGAGAAAGAACATATGATATTTGTCTTCCCGAATCTGTGTCACCATAACTTTCAGATACATCCATTTTCCCAGCAGACTTTATCATTTCATTTTTCTTTACAGATTTCAGTGATTAAAATTCCACTACATATATGTATCACACTTCTACTATCCACGTATCTGTTGATGAACATCTGGGCTGGTTCCTTTCCCTGGCTACTGTGAATAATGCAGTGATTAACATGGTTATGTAGCTACTACCTTGGTAGGTATATCTACCTGGGAGTGGTACAATTGGATCACATAGTAGCTCTATTTTTTAATTTTCTGAAGAACCCCCACACTGATTTCACTAATGGCTAGTTTACATGCCCATCAGTAATAAATAAAGGTTCCTCTTTCCCCATATCTTCACTAGCATCTGTTATCATTTATTTTGATTTTTGTATAGTTAGCCCTTCTAGCTACAGTTATGGAATCTCAAAGTAGTTTTAATATGCATGCCCTTATTAGCTAAGAATGTTGAAAACTTAAAAATACTGAATGTGTTTTTTGGTCACAATGTTTCATCATAGCAATAAAAACCCTAACTAAGACTTTCTCTCTCTCTCTCTCTCTCTCTCTCTCTCTCTCTCTCTCTCTCTCTCCTCTCTCTCTCTCTCACTCTCAGCCCCAGCCCCTACTCTAGAAGTGGGTAAGCTGAGTTGAGTTCAGTCATGGCAGAGCCCATGATTCATCAGCCATGCCTACATAAGAATGCAACCATGAAGGATGAGCATTTAGAGAGATCTAGGTGGGTGGCCAAGAACATATTCACATGTTGCAAGGGAGTTTTACTGTAAATTGATGGGGATGAAAGGTCCTGAATCTGAGGCCTTCCACATCTCACCCTGGTCTTTTATCAGTATCCTTTACAATATCCTCTGATATAAATGCACATCTATCTACCAAGTGGACATCTTTGCAATACTCATGTTTTAGTTACTTTTCTTTTGCTGCGATAATACACCATGACCAAAAGCAAGTTGGGGAGGAAAGGGTTTATTTCATTTTCCAGTTGATAGTCTATTATCCAGTGATGTCAGAGCAAGAACTGAAGACAAACGGCAGACACTGATGCAGAGGCCATAGAGGACTGCTGGTTACTGGCTTGTTTCCTATGGCTTGCTCAGCCTGCTTTTATATCCAACACAGGACCACCTGCCTAGGGGTAGCGCCATCACAGTGGTCTGGGCCCTCCTCCATCAACCATTAACATAAGTTAATTAATTAATAAGTGTTCAACATACTTGCCTACAGGCTAATAGTATAGGTATTTTCTCAATTGAGATTCCTTCTTTCCAAGTAACTCCAGCTTATGCCAGGTTAACATGAAATTAACCAACATGGCTCACATGCTGAATTTAGTCAATATTCACTAATTACCTTTGAGATGTTAGCTTTCCCTTTTCAATTTAGAGAAACACAAACTGTTTCCCCAATAGCACAGTAGCACACGATCACCATAATATCTCCAAAGAGCTGAGAAACAATGCTGTGGCTGTTTCCTTATTTATTCACTCATTAAGATCATATTTCTTGCTGAAATATATGATACTACCCTCTCTTAAAGACCCACATACAGAGTACAAGTGTATATCTACTTAGGATAAAATCGTGCACTATTTAATACTTCTGCCATACTTACAAATGAACTATGAGATGCTCACAGAAGGCTTTAAACTACCATATACGAATAAAAGCAACATTTAAAACTGTTCTGACCTCAGAGAGCAAAACCCATCTGCCTTCTAAGTGCAGTCTGATGTCTTAGTATCTTATCTCCCTCTATTTAACAAAATCAACTGTTAGGGTATATGAATGCAGCTTCTTAGCTACAAGTGCAGACTAGAGACTTGGACGTCAGCAGTCCTATGCCTGCTGCTAGACTTCGGCTTCACATTCTCCTACTATTACTAGTCTTGTTTTGGTTCTTTAACCTCTATTATTACCTAGTCCCATCCCCAAACCAAGTAGGTGGCGTAATACAGACCACAGATTATAAATAGAAACTATATGATAAATATCTTTAATCACAATTTATATAAGTTTTGTAGACATAACTATTTAAAAAACCCATGCATCTGTGTCTCATATAAAATTATTTTTGCCTATTATTAACAAGGAATATTATATTTAAAAAAACCAATTTCAAATATTGTGATTTATGTAGGCAGTAGTTTCACTGAAGATTAATAATACATAGCTTCAGGCTGGTCAGATATAGCACATGGTGCAGTACTAGAAAGCATAATCCAAGCCCATAATCTTCAAAACAACAAATCCCTGTATTCTAATTTAAAAGAACTCTTGGAAGCAAGGGCTTCTGTGCTTCTGCAGAGTGGCCCTGGTACTTCAGGTAAGCCATGTCCTTAGAAGGATGAATGTACTGACAATACCTGAGCAGCCAAGATGCCTCAGCGAACCCATATGCTAACAGCTCATCAGCTTAAAGTTGAAATCCCAGCACCAAGGAGGCAAGAGAATTGCTTTGAGTTCAATGAAAGCTCGGAATACAAAAAAAATTCCAGTCTAATTTGGGCTAAAATCCCTGTCTCAAAAAGTAACAAAACAAGTTAGCAACTTAATCAGCTTACTTAAACCAGCTTAAAAACAAGTTTTAGGGTGTTGGGTTTAAGGTGGAGGATAGGTTATCTGTTATTAAACTTGTTCACATAGCCAGAGCTATGAACCAAGAAACTGAGCAGCCCAGTACTGTTCTAGCAGTTTGGCTGAAAGTGGGTGAACCATAAAGAAGATAGCTTCATTTCTTAGAGTCCTTAAAGTGGCCTGTGCCTTAAGGGTGCTCGGTTGATCATCCCTGGCAGAAGGGTAAAAGAAATTGTGTGCATGAAAGCAAAAGAGACCCAACTCAGCTTTTCACCAGAAACAGAATTCCCCGTAACAAAATATAGCAGCTGTGATAATAGCGTTGCCTCGTCACATCCCTCCCCTCACCACTGTTGCATCAGAGACTAACTTCACACCACAGGATCCGCCATAACACCAAGTTTCCTTTCCTCGGCCCTAGGAGAGATTCAGGTTTGGTCATACTAAAGTAGAACCACCTTCCTTAGACTGTGTGCACTTTCCCACAATCAGGCCTGTTTGCACCAACAGAAGAACTAGGTGCATCCTCTCCTGTAAGTGACTGACCAGCTGTCAGAGGGTAGTCATCAAGGCCATGGTCATAGAATGGGTAAGAGAAGTGCTGTCCAGTTCTAATTGTGAAAAAGCTGCCATGGATCCTGATTTCTTTCCTTAGCCCTCCATAGCAACTCTAGGAGCAAAGGTGGCTCCTGCTGTAAGTTTATTTTAACTCCTAAGTTAGTCTGTAAGTGAGATCACTTCCGTTGTGATGTACTCACAAGTACATTTAAAGAGTTGTTCTTAGCTCCCTACACCTATATGTTAATTCCATTCTGATAGAGCGTAGGTATTCTCAATAACTTCTCTTTCAAGACATGAAATGAATTGTATAATGACCTTAGAGTTATTTTATACATTATAATCAAGAAAGACTCTAAGTATGTACATAAATACAAAATTATATTTTATACCCTTACAACACTTCAGCCTCAAGTAACATGGATTTTCCCTGAGATTATGGGACATGCTCTACCAGCAGCATGTAATTTTTCCACACAGTAATTCTTTTCCAATCGAAAGGTACCCTGCAATATTATCAGCATCAACAGGAAGGGACCCCAGTTCTCATTAAAGCTTTAGCTTCAAAAAAAATAGTGGTTTTTGTACATATAACTATAAGCAATGCAGGAATATTACAATTAATATTTCCAGACCCTAGATGATTTTAAAATACTAGGTGATTATTAAAACTGTTATTTGTGGGAAATGAAACACAGTTTAGAGTTGACTTTCAGGAAGAGAAAGCAATCACTTTTATATTGATAAAAGCATTGATAAAACACTGCTAGGAAATGTCAATGGCTGTGTGAAAGAGATACCTTTAGGGCTATCTGTGCATTTGACATTTCCATGTAACTTTAAAATACTCTAAAATATCCTAGTCAAGAAGACTGTTTTCAGTATCAGAACCTTGAAAAGTAGTACATTCACAGAAACTGAAAGGAGGAAACAGCTTACTGAATCCTGGGCAACAGTAATTGCAGTACAGGAAAGGGGCAGAGCTCTGAGGGAAGAAAGGAACTGAGAAATGCAGTAGAGCCATCTTTGGGGAACAGTTTTCCCACAGAATTCAAAGATGGTTAAACAGCTGGCATGAGTGGGGTTTACAAGATGGGAGGAAAAAAAATGGCACATTCCAATTCGGATAGGAATACTCGAGAAAAAAGCCAAATATCTTCAGTACCATTACTGTTAGCCTATTGGTAAAAGCACACAGAAACACATCAACTTGTAATTCTTCCTTTGCTTCTGTAAAGTAGAGAGCTAAAGAATAAAAAAGCTGAGGCTTCCACAAAGCCTACCGCACTTACACAATCTCTATATGAAAAATCACAAATACTGCTGAGATCAATTAAAAATGGTTTAAGTACAAAGGTGAAAGAATATAATGTATTCATATAATCAAAGTCAATACTAGTAAGGTATCTGTTTTGCTAGGACGGAAATGTATTGATGAAATTTTATAAGGCTCAGCCAAAACTGCTTTTGTTAAAAATTTACATGCTAATTCTAAAGTTTCTAAAGAAATGTGAGCAAGGGCTAGCAAGATGGTTCAGTGGGTAAAAGTATTCACAGCCACACCCAAGGACTTGTGTTTTATCTCCAGGACCCACATAACCCAACTGACTCTCTCATGTTTTCTGATCTACCCATGCACACACATATGCACATGTACACACACTCTTTAAAAAGAATATAAGCAAACAAAAAAGCACTCAAGAAGAATGAGAGAATTTCAAATAATACCTAGAAATAGACCCATACTGCCAACACAGTCTGATGGAGAAAGAATATGTTTTTAGCAAACGATGCTGGAGGAACTGAATCTCCATCTGAGAAAAATAAAGATCTAACCACCAATCTTGGTCTACATAATCAGTAAAGCAAACGATAAAGCTTCTAGAAGACACAGAAGAATATTTTCATGACATTAGAGAAGACATGCAAAGCCGTAAATATAAAACAACAAAGCCAAAATGTATAGTAGTTCATAAAAGCAAAAACTTCTATATTGAGGGTATAGCTTAGTAGTAGACAGACATAAATTAGACCCAATATATTGTTAATGTGCATATAAAGTGGACAAGCACTTTATTCCTGACAAACAGAACCACACAGAAGCTTCTTGTTGGTTAATTAAAAGAGAATCTCCAGGTCAATTCTCTATCATTATCTTACAATTAGCTAAAGTACAAGGATGATTTAGTATAAGGGAAAAAATTTAACAACATGTACTTGATTTTTTCTGATCTTAAAAAGTCCAGGGCAGAAGGCACCTATAGTTCATTTAGCCTTTATACATAAGACTGAGATTTCTGATGGTAAGATATCTTTTCCAACAAACACAGTTTAGCCAAAAGATCAGAGATGATATTTGGCATAAACTAGACAAACAACAACGTTATGCAAACAGTGCTTTTTACCTTGTCTTTGTAAACTGAACTAGATGAAGACCATTACAGGGTAACTGACCTTGGCTTACGAATATTCAAACATCACTGAATAAATGAAGACAACAATTCAAAAGTTTTACATAATTTATGTGCCACAATTAATTTTTAAAGAGCAAATAATTAACAGTGAAAAACGATTTTAAAAGACTTATATTATCACTATCCAACAGAAATATGTCTAGACTATTAAATAAGTGCAGCAAGACATGTTAAACACAAGCAGTATTAAGTGACATTTTGATATTATAAAGGCCAGCATGCATGGGAAGAGGTGAGCACCAAGTCCCACCTCGAGCTGAGGAGCTATTGGCATCTGATAACTGCAGGCAGAGGAGATGTCAGTTTTCTTTGAGGGTCTCACTCCTGGCAGGGGAACCATACTCAGGAGCAGGCCCTACACCCAAGAGTATCTGGGCAACACAAAATGGACTCAATGGGTTGAGGAGGTAGGAAAAAGAACTTGAGATTGGCTTGGTAGGGAGGTGGAATTTTATCTGGGAGAAGCTGGGAGAAGGGAAATGGAGATGATCAAAACTGTATGAAACTCTCAAAGACTAAAAATATTACTTAAAATTTTAATATTATATACAAAATAAGCACATGTATTTTGTTCAACAACCAGTACATAAAAACTATTATCATTTTAATATATAATTAGTGTAAAAATTTAGATTTGTATGTTCTTACGTTTACCAAGTCATCAAAATATTGTGAACAGTTTATATAACACATTATAATTTTACACACAGAACATTACACATTTCAAATGCTCAATAGTATGGCTAGCTTTAAGTAAAACCCATTTAGAGACTTAGCACGGATAATTTCAGTCAAAATTAGCTGAGATGAATAGAGAAAGGTGACCTACGTTCTGATGGCAACCGAGTCAGGGATTCTGAGTCACCACCAGGCCACTCCGTACCTAATTAAAATTCTTTTTCTCTCCTACAAAAGCTTTCAAATGAACAAATATCTAGATTCCTACTGATAGAAATGTTTTGAAGCTTAAATTTCTGGTAGCACTAAAAAACACAACAAAACTGTTTTCCCCACCACAATTTCAAATCTGAAAGGAAAGACTTACCAGTAATATGAGTTTTTGATACTTTTGTTTTAGGTCAGATACATCTGCAGAAGGGTCTGCCCCCAGAATGCTATACCAATCCTTTTTGAGTGTCTCCTCAACAGCCATCAGCGCCCTTTGAACTAGGAAGGGGCCTTCTCTGCTAACCTGCAGCACAAATGTTATGGTAATTCATTATAGTCAGAATAAAGAAATATTCCTTCCTAAATTATTACTTGAGTAAATTGTGATCATAATGCAAGTCCAAGAAAGTCTATATTTTCATTTAAAATGTCCCATAAATGCCATGTACAAGGATATAAGGGTATAAAGATACAGAAAACCTATTAGATATCTCATGGTATATGCATATCCCTTAAATAAATTTACAATGTCATAAAAAAGAATTTGATAATGAGCCTGGGTGATGGATTGGCTTCTAAAAAGGAATTTCTTATCATCTAATGGCAAAACTGGCATACAGGTGCTCACTACACACGCTGCAGCTTAATATGTATTTATGAAACGACTAGATAAAAGAAATGGAATGCCAAGAAATTGATGTTAAGGACATACTTAGCCCCTGAATTTCCCTGGTTGACTTCTTCTAAACATAAAGACGCACGAAATGACAGCACCACGGGTTCAGGGAGAGGAGAGTCCTCTTGCTAGGGCAAAGACCCTCACAGCCAGTAAAGACACCGCTCCTGAAGCTGCGCACTGCAGGATGCCACAGTCCTCCCAGCTTTAGAAACCAACTCGCCATGAAGCAGCTGGACTTGGAAACCCACGGCATCCACAGTCCGCCCAACCCAGGACGACCCCGCTGATGCCTTCCCCCGGCTCCACACAGCGTCAGACTTACCAAGCTTCCCACTGCGGTAGGAGCCCACTGGCTGCCGGGGCTGTACGAGCGCGGAACTCATTTTCTTTTCCGCCGGAAGTCGGAGTACAGCGGGAGTGCGTTTCCAGTCGCGCCCTAGTTGTTGATGCACACATGTGAAGGGCCCCGCCTCCTTCCCTGACGCGGTCGCTATGGTAACTCGTCCGGGTTTCTGAGGTTTCTGACTACAGTGAGAGTTGTGGACAAATGCCTTTCTTCATTTTGCTCTAATTCTCCCTTGGCCCCGGCACCACGATTGTTGCATCCCTCTACATCTCCTAAGGTGCACCTTCACCCCAGGTTCCTCTTACCCTACCTTGAGCAACTCGGCTCCTATTTGTTTATACTGTGGGCGGAGAGTTGGTGATAAGGATGAGGATGGCTAACAAATTATGCCAATCATTTCCGTTAGACCTGAGCAGCTGACTTAAAGAATTTTTTAAAATGAGAATTCTTCCCCTTTACTATCTCTTTATCACTTTCACTTCATCCCATTGAGACAGCTGCGGAAGGTGTTACTAGAACTACTTTGTAGATGAGGAAATAAATAAATAAAGGCCAGATATTTATGCAGGTGTGGAACCAGCATTCTTAAAAGAATGGACTGTCATTTGTGAATCGTTTAAGCAGGGGCTACAACAAAGGAGCGATTTTAAATGTGCTGTTATCTCTCTCTCTCTCTCTCTCTCTCTCTCTCTCTCTCTCTCTCTCTCTCTCTCTCTCTCTCCCTCCCTCCCTCCCTCCCTCCCTCCCTCCCTCCCTCCCAACCCCCGTTCCTTAAATTAACTCTTCGTGTTTCTTAATTTGTTCGGTTCTTTTCTTCTCATTGTGTCTGAAGATGAGAATCATCGTAGTTTTGAGACCTTGATATGATCTCCCTTGGAGATGGAAAGTGGTTTGGGTGTTGCTACTTTCTTGGATGTACTTGCCCTTTAGTCTTTTTGAAGATAAAAATAATTAAGAATTATTCTAATAGGATAAATTACTTGATGTTATGAGCATTCCAGACATATGGTGAATTGCAGAATTATACATTTGACTTTAAAATAGAAATTTAAAAGCACAGGTTAGGTTCTCCAGTGGATGGATTTTGTCATGTTTACAGCAAAGATCATTATACTAACAATGAAAGGATCTAGCTTCAGTTCTGGACTTAGGAAACTATCTGAGAAGGCATACCCGAATACATAAAGCAACAGGAGTAAGAACTGTGGATCTCTCCCTACACAATAGTATAAGAAAGCCACTATTTAACTTTTCTAGCCCTCAAATATTCCTTCGTGACCCTTCTCTGTATACAGACATATGGTCAAAAGTCCAGTTTTTAGAACAAAGGTTTTGGTATACTATTCCATCAGGTTATTGTGTTGTTTATTTTATTTAGCCACTTTATTTGATGTTTCCATAGGAATTTCCAAATGCTTTTGATATTTATCTCCAAGAACATTAGTTTGCTGAACTAAAGCAAATAATTTTTTGCTTTATTTCCAAGATATCAATAATTAACTTAAACTGTCAATATTTAGCTGATATCATCCAACATATACATTCTCTTTAACTTTCTCTAATTGTTTCAAAGATGTTTTCTGGGTAGTTTGCTTGGATGTGAATCCAAACGCTTGAAACATTGAATCTGGTTGTTCTGTTTCTGAAAATATATTTGATCAGACTCATTTCTTCACTAACAACTTATTTCTGTTGTTGTATTTAGTTCATTGAAAACCATTAACATTCGAATTAACTCCTTAAGGTGACTGGTACATGGAACATTAATCATTAATCTCCATTTTAGAACATCATTCAATAGAAATATAGTAAACCCAAAATGCAAGCTGAATATGCATTTGAAAATATTACATTTGAAATCCAGAATATTTTCATTATAAAATGAAATCATGTGAATCAGCACTTCTCAGTTTAGCCTAGTCCTTTTCAGTTTTCAATAGCCTCATATCATTAAAGGTTACCACACTGAGCAAAGCAGGTCTAGAGAATGAAGCCATAACTCTTTTCAATTGCATTGATTTTTATTGAGTATGCATTGTATGTGTGTGGGTATGCCACAGAAAGTGCTAGATTTCAGAGTACAACTTGTGAGAGTCAGCTTACTCCTTCTTCCGTGTCAGATCTGAGGACCCAGTCAGGTTGTCAGAATCTGGTTTTACATTCTGAATTATATCTCTAGCTTAAAGTTCTAACTTTTTATTTTGGCATTAATTTAGCTTCTATGATAATTGAATTTTTAGAAAGTACTTTTTTCAACTTCCATAGCAAGCTGTATAAAATACTCATTTGTACTTTTCCAATTTCATGGTGCATTATTGTCTCTAGAGGTATCTTTTGTAACTGTTTCCCCAGTTGGATTAAGCCTTCTGGAGGAAGAAACCTTTCTCATTTGACAAGCTAAGCACTGGGAGCTGTCTTGCCTCACTTTCCAAATTTTAATGATGAGTTTCTGATCTAGACCAGGTCGTACTTCAGTGACAGGGTCCCAAGGCCTAGTGGACCAGGGGATAAGCAGATTAAAAAGATAGGAAATCTGGGATCAGGAGGTCTTGCACAATCTATGCCTTAAACCAAGCAAGATTATTATTAATAAGTGCAGCATCTTATATATGGTTTAAGGGAGATGGGACACACTCAGCTGAAAGCTATCATACAATGGGATGAAGTCAGCAGGAAGCTAATCAGCAACGTTACACAAAGGGAACATTGGCTATTTTAAGTGTATCACCTTGAGGCAGATAACCAAAACCTTTTGCTGGGTGGGGATAGTTGATTTCTCAGGAAAGGCTAAGCTCCTCTAAAATCCTGTCCTCAGGCTATTACTGGCTCTGCCAAGCCTGTTCCTGGTTTTAGTTCCTCCTCAGCCCTGGGGAAAACCTTGGATTAGCTTGGTTTCCAACAAGTTTCTAAACTAGGTTTGTTTCTTACCATCTTATTTTCAGAAGCAAACTTATCCATCATATGTGAAACAGAGATACCATAAATATAAACTACTGGGTTGGTATGGTAGCTCTGTGCTTAAAACCACATACTGCTTTTGAGGTGGATCTGAATTTAATTCCCTGCATGGCTCAAATCACTTGTAATTCTAACTCCAGAGGTATCCAACCTCTCTGGCCTCTGAGGACAACACTCTCATGGACTTACAATTAATTAAAAATAGAATCAATATAAAATATTTTTAAAGGAAACATTATGTGAAATTATATGTGAATTAATAGTTAAAGACATGAATTCTGCAGTCAAGCTGCATAGCTTCAGCCTAGACTCTGCCTCCTCCTGGGAGTGAGAACTTGTAAGAGTTAATTCCTCTGTAACCTGCTGTATTCCTCTGTCAATAATTGCGTGTGTAAGCCCTCCTTTATAAATCTCTTGTAAGAGTTCAGTGAAATAATTGTGCCTGAAATTACAAAGGTGGGTTATCTTTACGACTAGTGAGAAGATCTGCTTCTTGGTTTCAACATAACAGCAAACACTCATGGTAACTTTTCAGGAGCCTTTAAATGCCAGAAACTACTGAATCAGAAAAAAACAAGCCACACCCAGCAAAACCCTCTTAATTCATGTTATCCATACCTAATATGAAGATAGTAGGTATACATTGGATGTCTGATTACACGACGGTGGTCAAATGTTATAGATGCACAAAGAGATAATCTTACAAAAGACCTAAAACCCTAGCTCGTAGCAGTAGCCAAAAATTACTCCACTGCTCGTTTTATCGCATTACTACTAATCGGCCCATAAATGAAGGCCCATCAAACACTAATTAAACTCATAATTTGATATGATACTAGAAAACTGCTTCTCATTGTACCGACGGTTGTGTTAGCTTCTGCCTCTATAGTGGAAAACTGGGCAGTTAATGAATCAAGCAAAAGGATTTCTTTTGGTTCATAGTTTTGTTCATTGTTAAGTCAACATCCTGTAGACTATTGCTTTGAGTTTCGTGTAGGACTGGGTGCCAGGTGACAATGGGAGAGATTGTGTACCAGCGTAAGATAGCCTAAGGACTTCCCAGTCAGCTCCACTTCCCAAAGATCCCATCAAGTAGCGTTTCCCACCTAAGCCACAGCAGCAGTATACCTGTCCTAATTATTTCAGCTCTTGGCATTATGTTTAGTTATTCATTTTAGGTATTTCATTGCCAACTCAATTTTTTTTATATTTATTTATAATGTTTTCGGATTATCCTATCACTAAACCAAGCTAGAATTATTTGTAATTACCACAGGTATTAAAAGTATTGTGGCTGTATTCTGAAATTAGGCAATTGCATCTAGAGCAACCTAAAGCTTTACCGAGAAGATAGGCGAGCCACCTAGAATTAGGGAGCAATGAGATTTTAAAAACAATAATATGGCTCATGAGGAGCCTTCACTCACTCACCCAATCTACAGATGGTTTGTCTGCCCTGGGAGTCGTACAGAGTGATTAGACAGTGTTGGCTGCATCGTATTCATCTTGCCAGACAGATATAGAAAAGCAAAGCATCTGAAATAACCGCAAGCGCCCGATGCGTGGTGCTTCGTTCCTAACTGGTAGATACAAAGCATAGCAACTGCTTGAGTCAGTGAAAGTTTTAAACCAAGATGGAACTCAACCATGAAGATGTGTGGATGTGTTCGGCTTTAAGTACTTATGTTAAAGGAAGGGAGAAACGTAGCAAGAATGAGAGAAACTTTATTTTTCTTCTCAGATGGTTGCCACTAAAACTTTCACAATATTTAAATCAATCTAATGAGTGACTGCTATAATTTCTATCTAGCACATCCCTCAGTGTCCTATACGGTAATGGATTAGTGTCCAGCTCATGGCGCTACCAGAAGATGGGGCCAAGTGACTAGAAGCATGTCTGTGAAGACAAGACTGGACTCTGTCGACCTGGGCTCTTTCCTGTGTTTCATTCTGCTTCTCAGCTGCCACACAAGGAGTTGTTTCCTCTGCCCATGGTGCCCCACCTTTTCACAGACTTGGAACTTAAGCACTGCGCTCTTTCCTTTTAGGTTGGTTATCTCCAGTATTTTGCTGTAGTAGCATGAAGCAGACTGGCACAGCAGTTTGACCTTTTCATTTCAAGCCAGCTTTTGTTTCTCCCCTAAACTTGCTAAACTTGCTCTGCCCTCACCATCAGTGAGCGCTGAGGGTTTGCACACAGCCATGTACTGAGCAGGAGGTGACTGAACAGGAAGTACATTTGGTCACCACACCTGCTGCTGTTGTCCCTTGTTTAACTCTGTTGTATCTGTGTTTTAAATTCTTGGGGAGTCTTTATTTTACCCGGGGCTTTCGTCTTCTTCATACCTCTGCTTTCACCATCCCACAAGCCATCAGAGATGCTGTCCTTAACCCATCTTCACCCATCATAGTATAAGCAAACTGATTTTAAGCATCTTACTATTTTACATCGCTGTCTCTTCTTGTCACCACTTTGGCTTCTCCATAGCTCCTAGATTTTCTAGGACACAAGGCAATCACTTTTGATGAGGTGAGAAAATGCAGTTTTATGCTGCTTTTTAGAGCGTTCTTCCTTCTCAGGTTTCACTTTTTAGAAAAAGTTCATCTTTGTCATGTAATTGGCTGATGGAAGAAAAGGTTAATCTGAGTGATCAAGGGGTGTTAATTTGTGGGTTAAAATGTGTTAAATAGTTGATATAAAGTCTGTTTAAGTCAATTAGAGTGTATAATGAAGATGTTGCCGGGGTGTTAGGGAACCTTTTGGAGTTAGTTTGGAATTCACCAATGCATTGACTGCAGCACCTGGTTTAAAATGCAACGGCATATGAATCGATGTGCACATGTAGAAGATGCTTGGCTGTATTGATATGACTTATCTTTTATTATGAGAAATGAAACCTGTCATTTGTTTCATCATGAGTAAGATGGACATGTGATTAGTAACATTGTTGCCTCCCTTACTGATATGTCCTCTAAAATAAACTGCATCTACACTGTGTAACCAAGAAAGCATCCCTAGCTTTTGGTTCGTTTGTTTCCTTGTCCTTACATTTTTTTTCAGCAGCATCATTAAACATTGAATGGAGAAAGACATGCAGATTTAAATAAATGGTTTGTTTCTTCTGTAAAACTGCTCACAGTGATGTTGAGCATCATCACAGTGAGGTATCGTCGTATTGGTTAATACCAGCAAAATTTCAAAACAGTTATTATTATGTAGACCTTAATGTCATGATGCATAAATTTCAGTAGTTGAATTCAAGTTGGTCCAATAATACAGCATCACGTCTTCCACAGTTCACCTCCACAAAGGAATGAGTTTATAAAAACAAGAAAACATATTTTAAACTATGTTCTTTCCTTCAGCATTTGGGTTGCTATGGTACTATTTGTTACTGTATACACCAGTTTACTGGCGATAAACACATTTAGCATTGCAGCTTCGACTCACAACCCTCCAGTTTAATCATTAGAGACGGATGAAAAACAGGTCTCCTTTGCTAATGGGCGCTCAGCACTGATGGAGCCAGTGCCAGGAAGATGAAAGCACACAGCTGAAAGAGCTGTTTCCTGATGAATTTCAAGAAAATATCACATTTTTAAAAATATGGTGAGCAATTCATACTATTACTTTTTAATCTGCCGAGAAGCACTGTGAGTACAGTCTTTTGTAGCTCATTAGCAATTTATTTAATGAGTTTTTTTGGTGTGATAGATAGTTAAAGTACCAGACAAATGACAGATTGTTTGCCTTTAATGATTTCCCTGTTTCAAGCCCATTACAAAGCAATTAGAAATCTGACAGCGTTTTCACTCTGCATTACTGATCATCTAAAGTGATGAGGAATGAGAGGTGATGAATATTAATTGTATATTTTCATATGATTATCATAAATTATTACCTTGTCTGATGTGCTGCAGGTGAAGTGGGAACGTTAGAGAAAGTCAGTCAGATATATTAATTTGAAAGACTGGATGTTTTTTCATCTGTGTCTGTAGTGAGAATCCTGGTCTGCAGTGTTACTCTTTATTTCCCTGTGAATATTAAACTAAGTGTTTTTTACTTTCTCTGTTTGTTTGGAGACATTTAGATCCATTTCCTACTTGAAGACAAGAAAAGGAAAGACGTGTTCTCTAGTACGGTGCACATATGTGAGTTTAAGCGAAAGTTAAATTTAGGAAAGGAGCCATGAGTGATGAGTGACTTCTGTTGTTGTGTGTATATGTGTGCATATACATGCTATTAACACATATCACATGTACAGAGGAGGAAACATCTAGAAAGTGATCCTGCATAAGAGAAGGCAAGAGATCAACGTATGCTGAGGAATGGTATTAGGTTTGTCTGCTTTTTCTAGATGAAGGCTTCGCCCCACAGCCCCTCACTTTCAGCAGGGGACCTAACTGTCCTCCAGACGCAAGTTTTATTTATTATTTGATCAGGTCTTAAACTTGGAGCAAATGTTGGTCCAGAAAAAGAGAACTAGTGTTTAGTGAGAGGAAAAAAAGTTTAAGAACGGCAAAACAACTAGTCATGCGTTTGGAGCAGTTTTACCCCCGTCCAGGTGACTTGTGAACTGGGGTGTGATAAACAAAGCTGCTCGCCAGTGTGCAGCAAGGCCAGGCCTGCACTCGGGCTTTGTGAAGTATGTGGCTTGTAAAAGTTTGTTATTTCTGGTACATATTTCTGGAAAAGATAATAATCTATATAATGAACACACAATAAAATAAAAATTTGATATGATGCTTAGAAACGATTCTCTTTATTCTATATGTAATTTTAGGAATTCTCCTTTATAGAAACTGAAAGCAAAAGTCTCAGATCTTTACAAGTGACCTTTTTTCCCCTCCGAGAAGGTGAGCGTTCTCTGTAACTCATTAAAGTTTTTTTAACTTCAATTTTGTGTGGTGAATGTTTACCTGAATGTATGTCTGTGCACCACACGCAATGCAGTGCCAGAGGATATTGTATCCACGAAGACTGGAGCTACATAGTTGTGGGCCACTGTGTGGGTGCTGGGGATTGAACCTGGTGCTCTAGAAGAGCGGCTAGCACTCTGGTTTTCTTTCCCCAATTTCATTGGATATTCTCTGACATCCCCCACTCCCCTCCCTCCTCCCCCTCAACTTGCTTCCCTGAAGGTGCTCCCTCTCCCAGTCACCCTCCCCACTTCAGCGCCTTGCAGCCAGCGCTCTCAATCTCTGAGCTATACTTTCAGCCCCTTCTGTTCCACTGTATATGCTTGGTGACTTCCCAGCATTTTGTACTATAGCAATCACCTTCATCTTCAGCCTCAGTCCGACTAATAGACCTTAAAGAGTCGGTGGAGTAGTTCTCAGGAGCCTCGTTTCTTTCTGCCGGTATCCGTTATCCAAGTCTGAACGCAGACTTCACGTCTTCTAAAGTAGAAACAGCTGTCACTTGTTTCTCTTCCGCCTCTGAGGTACGACTGTATGAGAAGTTTGGGCTTTTGTTATTGTTTGTTTGTTTTATTCTGTAATGAAATGCCTTGAGATTGGATAACTTCATAAAGAAGTTTTCGTTTCATTCACAGTTCTAGAGACTAAGGGCATCACATTAGTGTCACCGTGGTTCTGTTAAAAGCCTCATGGCAAATGGCTCCACAGTGCTGGTGTATGTGCAAAACAAAAGGGCATCACAAGGAAGGGTTCCAGAGATTAATTCAGGAACCAGTCCAGGGCTTTATAAAGCTGGTTTTCCCTAGACCTACCTGAGAGGTCTCCCAAAAATTCTCAATCCTTTCTGAGCAGGTGCCCACAGTGACCTAAGTCCAGTTCCCACATCTTAATGTCTTCACCCACACACCAACAAAGCCGTCCTAAAGACCGAGCTTTCCATACATGAATCTTTGAGGGACAAACTAAAATATATCTAATCCTACAAGCTATAGGAAACACTGACTAACATGGGTGTGTAACTTTGGGCCAATGTTCTACTTATCTGAAGAACTGGATTGAAAACTTACCTATTTTTCTCACTAACAGAGAACAGCATCCATACTGCATTAGAAGCAATTCAAAAACACCCAAGCTGCCCAGCTATGGCATGGTTAGACGTCTAACACTGAGAAAGGAAACACTCTTCAATGGCAGCTCAGGTGTAAATGCATCTTCTCTGATACCAAAGAAACCCTTGGTTTGTTCTATCACCACTAAAAATTCTTTCTTGGATAGTGCAAGGGCAGACACACGTGTAAAACCAGGAGCTAGGGTTTATAACTATCAGGCATCTCCATATATGCTTTCTTGTTTAATCCTTAGTCCTGTTGGACAGGTAAGCTGATGGTGTTGAATAGGAAGTTACCAGGCATAAAGCAGGTGAGACTGGAAAGGAACAGAGACAAGCCTAAGGCACAAACTCTAAATGTCTTATAAAGCCTCTGTATGACTTAAAATACAGACATGGAGTGACTATGGAATTCTGTTTTCAGCAGCAGCTCCATCTGCATGTTTGAGATAGATAGAAAAATGAACCTAGGAGAATTTAGAAACTCCCTCATCTCTGGCCTAAAAGTAGTAATAGAACTTTAGAATTTCTTGACCCAGTTACAGCCAGTTTTGTATATGGGACACTCTGCATGTTTCCAAGATCTGTGGGACCATTTTCTTTCCTTGTATTTTCTCCAGCTATTTAATGAAATGGTGATTATAGTCTTGGATTGGGAAATAGGAATATGGTTTATATAATACATTTATATTATTGGTGTTATCATTACATCGTTCTAGTTATGAAACTCTTTTATGATGTGGGTGTCTTCTCTAACCATTTTGAACTGTCCCAAGTTAAAAGGGAAAAGGAACCATGTGGTTGCTTTTGGTTTTTGTTGTTCACAGAGTGAAGGTGAGTGAGGCTGTACTGGTTACTGGGCCCACTGCCGTCCTTGTACATCAGTACAAACTCTCTGAGGGTCACTTCCATTTCCCACCTACGAACTTCTGTGATTGATAGTTTTCTGCTATTTCAAAAGACGGTGAGGCTTAAACAGCAATTTAAGAGTCAAACTCTTTTCTTTCTAACATATTTATATTTTTTATTTTATGTGGTATCCTAGTTAGGGTTTCTATTGCTGTGAAGAGACACCAGAACCATGGCATCTCTTATAAAAGAAAACGTTTAATTAAGGTGCAGAAGTTTAGTCCATTGTCGTCATAGTGGGAAACACGGCAGCATGCAGGCAGACACAGTGCTGGAGAAGGAGCTGAGAGTCCCACATCTGGATCTGCAGGCAGCAGGAAGGAACTGTAAGCCACTAGGTCTTGCTTAAGCTTTTGAAATGTAACGCTGAAACCCGAGTGACACACTTCCTCCAACAAGGCCACACCCACTGCAACTAGGTAACACCTCCAATAATGTCACTCCCTGTAACATTACTGGGGCCGGTTTCATTCTGACCACCACAAATGTTAGAAGAATTCAGAAAAACAATTCAGTTCATGCATTTGTTCAGTAGGAACCTTGGTTTAACATGGTGCCTTATCACTCAAGATCAAGCCTGACTGACTTACACAGTCACTGTGTTCCTCCTCCTTTCACTGTTGGCTGCTTTCTACCATAATCATCATCTTAGTGCCCTGTTATATACTCATGTGCATGTATATCCTTGACCTCTGGCTACAGAACCTTGTCTCCCTCTTCCTGTTGACAGTATTTGTCTTCTATAAACAAATAACAATTACTTTTAGCACTCATTAAATTTCAAAAGTTTTGTTTTTAAGATTTACTTACTGAGTACATGTAGTGTGCCTTCGTAAGTTTATGTGCACCATATGTGTGCAGATGTCCATGAAAATTAGAGGGCATTCGGTCCTCTGGAACTGAGTTGCCTTGTAATCCACATGATGTGGGTTCCAGGAACCAATCTGGGTCCTCCTCAGGAGCAGTAAGAGCTCTTAGTTACAGAGCCCTTTCCCCATCCTCAAATCCCACGTACTTATTCTGAATACCATCCACCTTCAGTAGAAAAACAGGGCACGGGAAGGGATGGGGTTGCCATCCCACAGTCAAAAACTCTGACCCTGAATTGTTCCTGTTTAAAAGAGACAAAAATGGAGAAGAGCCTGAAAGAAAGGAGGTCCACTGACAGGCCCAAATTTGGATCCAGCTAAAGGGGAGGCTCCCAGGTCTGACACTATTACTGATGCCATGGTGTGCTGACAGACAGGGGCCTAACATGGCTGCCCTCCAGGAGGCTCAACAAACAGATAAAAGACTCAGATGCAAATACTTACACCAAACCAATGGACAGAAACTGGGGAGCCCTGTGGTGGAACTAGGGAAAAGCTGGAAGAAGCTGAGAACGGGGACCTCCATAGGAAAACCAGCAGTCTCCCCCACAACCCCTTGCAGTGAGATCTCTCAGATACTGAGCCACTAACCAGACAGCATACACCAGCTGATATGAGGCCCCCAACACATGCCACAGAGGACTGCCTGGTCTGCCCCAGTGAGAGAAGACATACCTAACCCTCAAGAGACTTTAGGTCCAGGGAGTGAGGAGGTCTGGAGCTGTTGGGGTTGGGGAGTAGGGACATCCTCTTGGAGACCTGGGAGGAGGTATGGGACAAGGTACAGTCAGAGGGCAGGCTGGGAAAAGATAATGACTGGACTGTAAGAAATGATTAAAGAACTGTTAAAAGCGATGAAGATCGCTCATTTCTATACTGCTCATGCCACCCTCTCAAGATTTCTACTTAACTGACTACATATATCCTTTCCCAGAGCAACTTCACTGAACCGAGAAATCCTTCACCCCAAGGGAGAAGAAATGTCAATAGGATGGAGAGTGTATCGGGGAAGTTCACTTCTGTTTTTAATTAAGGAACCATGAAGGATCTGGTAAGAAGGAGACAAAACACAACACTGAGATTTCTTGATGTCAGTCTAGTAAATATATCTATTCATTTCTGAAGTAGGCCCTCAAACGAGAGGAGTTAGGCCAATCGATGCCGGCCTAAGATTAAGGCAAAATTTTAGATTATTTTCTTCATAAATCCCTACTGAACCAGAGAACGGAAGGAAAAGGCTTTGCATCGCTGAAATGACTCTGCTCACGTTCCGTACACACGTATGTCATGTGGCCTATCCCAGGAGGATGCTGAGTTCACTTGGCGAGCTAGGCTGCCTGGGCACTGTAGTCGGTGTTTCCCCGTACTTCATATATTACTAATTGGCTGTTTAATTTGTTACTACATGCTTCTAGGTCCAGGCTCTCTTAGAATTGGGTATGTTTTCACTTCTCTAGCCTCCATGGATAATTTCCCTCACTTGAGGTCAGCGAAAGCAGAGGAAACCCGTTTAGAAGAAAATTAGTGAGGGTCAGAGAAGATGGCATTGGGTCATCTGGAGGACATCCTGTCCTCTCGTGTTAGCACTCATAAATATTTAACTAGCATTTGAATCTTCCTTTAATCTAAAATTCTAAAACTTTAAATTAGCCACCCCTCCCAGATGGTCTGACACATGTCTGTTTATACTGAACTCTGCAAACAGGGCAGGTTTCTTCCCTACTTTCTAAGAGGGCCAGGCTACCGGCCTGATGCCTCGGCACGTCACCGAGTTCCCCATGCTCACTGCAGACATGCTTGAAGTCCGCATTAATGGTCAGCAGGTAATCGGGTCTTGGTATAAGAATTAAAATAACTATCAACCACAAGACTTAAAGCCATTAAATTATCATTAAGAACAAGAAAGTTTGATGTCGGCAGATGGGATGGATCACCATGTGGGACAGTCTCTGGATGGCCTCTCCTTCAGTCTCTGCTCCATTCTTTGTTCCTGCATTTCCATTAGACAGAAACAATTCTGGGTTAAAATTTTTGAGATGGGTAGATAGCCCTATCCCTGAACCGGGGGCCTTGCTTATCTACTCTATATGGCCTCTACAGGTTCTCTCTTCCCTTTGTTGGGTATTTAGAATAATGTCATCCACGTTGGGTCCTGTGAACCTCTTGCTTCAATGGCATCTGGAACTTTCTAGTGGCTACCCCCAGTCCCCCATCCCTCACTAGTAAATATTTCTGTTCCTGACCCTCTGTTACATCTAATATGGATGTCTCTGGAGAGACTCTACCAGAGACTTACTCATACAAATTAAGGTGTTTGCAGCTAACTATCACACTGAGCAAGGGGACCCAATGGAGGAGTCAGAGAAAAGACGGAAGGAGCTGAAGGCATTTGCAACCCCATAGGAAGAACAACAATCAACCAACCAGACCCTCCAGAGTTCCCAGGGACTAAACCACCTACCAAAGAGCACACGTGGAGGAACCCGTGGCTCCAGCTGCATATATATGGCTTTATCTGGCATCGATAGAAGGGGAGACCCTTGGTCCTGTGGAGGTTTGAAGCCCCAGCATAGGGGAATTTTAAGGCAGGGAGGCTGGAGTGGGTGGGTGGGTGAGCACCCTCATAGAGACAGAGGAGGG
The DNA here is from genome assembly GCF_963924665.1 of Micromys minutus. Lineage (NCBI taxonomy): Eukaryota > Metazoa > Chordata > Mammalia > Rodentia > Muridae > Micromys > Micromys minutus. Next base: position 14,651,492 of record NC_137952.1, read on the forward strand.
GGGATGGAAGGGAGAGTTTGGGGAGGCAAAACTAGAAATGGGGACAATAAATAAAATAACCAAAAAAATCTAGAAAAAAAAAAGAACAAGAAAGTTAAGAAAAATATCTGAATCTGTAAATAAACAAAAAGCTTGATTCGTAGGACTCATCAGGCTATTACATCATTTGCTTCACCCCAATGAACACTGAGGTGCAGAGCCACATTTCACAAGTACTGTCATCAGTGTTGCAGGCAACACACGCGTGTTTCTATCTGAACATGGCTGGACTTTAAGTAAAAACTACCACGTGGCTAGGAGCTTGTAAGATGGCTCAGCAGGTACAAGAGCTACTGCCAAATCTGACAAGTCGAGTTGCTCTTTGACCTCTGTATTTATGATCTGGCATCTGCACACCCACACATAACAAAGAACTGACCATCTATTAAAACCACCATGTATTAAAATTAGCAAATCTTTATCGAGTACACTGGAAATCTTAGCTTTTGAATGCTTAATACAACGTAATGTATTCTGTTGACTTCTTTGAGGCAGGACACTCAAGGCTATGCTGACAGCTTAGGTATTGAAAATAAGGTAATTCTTCGCAGTCACTTAGATAGCAACATTTTCTGAGTACTGTGGTTTAACCTGTGTTACTTCTAATTGAATAAAACCTTGACGAGAATTTGCATGCTGTGAGAAGATGGCCACCATCCCAGTTAAAAAGGCAGATTTACTAAAGTTGAAAATGCACAACAGAGACTATCTCAGCAAGTGAAAAAATAGTACCTTAAGCATATGAAAATTTGTAAGTGCATATAAATGTATGCTATTGTCTATAGAAAAAGAGACAGGCAGAGAAGAAAAGGTATAAAGTTTGTGAATCAGGGAACATATGTGAATGAAATAGGTCTTTTAGGTATATCTCCCAAGTGGAAAAATAAAAATGTCATTCACAAAATTGAGAGTCAAAGCTTCTTTGTTTTCTTTTTTTTTCTTTTTTTTTATATATTTGCATTTCAAATGTTATCCTTTTTCTTGGGTGCTTCCTCTCCCATCCCCCTCCCTCTCCCACTGCTTCTGTGAGGATGCTCCTCACTCCAACCAACCCAATCCCACATCACTACCATACCCTGGCATTCCCCTACAATAGGTCATCAAGCCTTCACAGGACCAAGGGCTTCTCCTCCTATTAATGTCAGACAATGACAACCTCTGCTACATATGCAGCTGGAGCCATGGGTCCCTCCATGTGTATTCTTTGGTTGGTAGTTTAGTCCCTGGGAGCTCTGGGGTGTCTGGTTGGTTGATATTGTTGTTCTTCCTATGGGGTTGCAAATCCCTTCAGCTCCTTCAGTCATTTCTCTAAATCCTCCATTGGGGTCCCCTTGCTTAGTCTGATAGTTAGCTGCAAGCATCTTAATCTGTATCAGTAAGTCTCTGGCAGGGCCTCTCCAGAAACATCCATATCAGGCTCCTGTAAGCACTCCTTGTCATCAGTAATAATGACTGGGTTTGGTACTGCATATGGGCTGGATTCTCAGGTGAAGCAGTCTCTGGATGGCCTTTCCTTCAGTCTCTGCTCTACTCTTTGTCCCTGAATTTCCTCCCATGGGAATTTTATTTCTCCTTCTAAGAAGGACTGATGCATTGATCTTCTTTATTTATCTTCATCTGGTCTGTGAACTGTATCTTAGATAGTCTGAGCTTTTGGGATAATATGCACTTACCAGTGCATACCGTGTGTGTTCTTTTGTGATTGGGTTACTTCACTCAGGATGATAGCCTCTAGTTCTATCCATTTGCCTAATAAAACCATGAAACCTTTGCTTTTTATAACTGAGTGTACTCAATTGTGTAAATGTACCACAATTTCTGTATCCTTTCCTTTGTTGAAGGACATCTGGGTTCTTTCCAGCTTCCTTCTTTCTGGCTATTATGAGGCTGTTATGAACATGGTGGAGCATGTGTCCTTGTTATATGTTGCGTATATACCCAGGAGTGGTATAGCTGGGTCCTCATGCAACACTATGTCCAAATTTCTGAGGAACCAAGAGACTGATTTTCAGAGTAATTGTACCAGCTTGCAATCCCACCAACAACGGAGAAATCCTCTTTTTCCACATCCTCACCAGCATCTGCTGTCACCTGAGTTTTCAATCTTAGCCATTCTGACTGGTGTGAGGAGGAATCTCAGGGTTGTTTTGATTTACATTTTTCTGATGACTAAGGATGATGAACATTTCTTTAGGTGCTTCTCAGCCATTTGATATTCCTTAGTTGAGAATTCATTGTTTAGCTCTGTACCCCATTTTTAATAGGATTATTTGGTTCTCTGGTGTCTAACTTCATGAGTTTTTTGCATGTATTAAATATTAGCACTCTATCAGATGTAGGATTGGCAAAGATCTTTTCCCATTCTGTTGGTTGCTGTTTTGTTCCATTGACAGTGTCCTTTGCCTTAAACCAGCTTTGCAATTTTATGAGGTCCCATTTGCCAATTCTTGATCATAGGGCAAAAGCCATTGGTATTCTGTTCAGAAATTTTTCTTTTGTGCCTGTATGTTTGAGGCTCTTCTCCACTTTCTCTTCTATTAATTTGAGTGTATCTGGTTTTATGTGGAGATTCTTGACCCATTTGAACTCCAGCTTTGCACAGGGAGCTAAGAATGGATCAATATGCATTCTTCTACTTGGTGATCTCCAGTTGGACCAGCACCATTTGTTGAAAATGCTGTCTTCCCCCCCCCCCCAACTGGATGGTTTTAGCTCCTTTGTCAAAGATCAAGTAACCATATGTGTGAGGGTTCATTTCTGGGTCTTCAATTCTTTTCCATTGGTCTACCTGCCTGTCTCTGTACCAATACTGTGGGTTTTTGTTTGTTTGTTTGTTTGTTTGTTTGTTTTTTGTTTTTAACACCATTGCTTTGTAATATAGCTTGGGGTCAGGGATAGTGATTCCCCAAGAAGTTCTTTTATTGTTGAGAATAGTTTTCCATATCCTTGTTTTTTGTTGTTGTAATTTCAAATGAATTTACAAATTGCTCTTTCTAGCTCTTTGAAGAATTAGTTGAAATTTTGATTGGGATTGCATTGAATCTGTAGATTGGTTTTAGCAAGATGGCCATTTTTACTATATTAATCCTGTCAATCTATGATCATCCGTCTTCTGAGATCGTCTTTGGTTTCTTTTTTCAGAGACTTGAAGTTCTTGTCATACAGATCTTTCACATGCTTAGTTAGAGTCACACCAAAGTTTTTAAATATAATTTGTGACTATTGTGTAGGGGATCATTTTCCTAATTTCTTTCTCAGTTTGTTTATCCTTCGAGTAGAGGAAGGAAACTGATTAGTTTGAGCTAATTTTATATCCAGATACATGATCATCTCATTAGATGCTGAGAAAGTTTTTGATAATTCAAGGCTCATACCTAAACATAGTAAAAGCAATACACAGCAAACAAGTACCCAACATCAAACTAAAAGGAGAGAAACTTGAAGCAATTCCACTAATATCAGGGACTAGACAAGGCTTCCCACTCTCTCCCTACCTATGCAATATAGTGCTGGAAGGCCTAGCCAGAGCAATTTGACAAAGAGGTCAAAGTGATACAAATTGAAAAGGAAGAAGTCAAAATATCACTATTTGCAGATGATATGATAGTATACTTAAGTGACCCCAGAAATTCCACCAGAGAACTCTTACAAATTCTTTGTTTAAATGCCAACATTAGTGCGGTTGGTAGCATTTCTTCCTCATTTCTAAGAAACTGCAGTTTCTTGTTTTTCATTTGAGATCATTACAGATTTTGAGCTACGTTTTGAACACACAAAGAGAGCTGAGCATAGTAATGTGAGTGGAGATGAGTGAACAATTTTACTCAGGATATTTTCTAGTTCCATCCATTTGCCTACAAAATTTGTAAAGTTGTCATTTTTTAAAGCTGAGTAGTACTCCATTGTGTAAATGTACCACATATTCTGTATCCATTCTTCCATTGAGGAACATCTGAGTTGTTTCCAGCTTCTAGCTATTATAAATAAGGCTGTTATGAACATAAGTCTTTAATTACAACAAAACCAACAGAAATCCCACATACGCATAGAGCCTGAACAACTAACTCTCTACTCAATGATAGGGAAGTAATCAGGAAAAAATTAAATACTTTCTAAAATTTAACAAAAATAAATGCACATACCCAAACTTATGAGACACAGTAAAAGTAGTGCTAAAAGGGAAATTCATTGCAGCAATTGTCTTCATAAAGAAATTGGGGAGATCCTACACTAGCAACTTAACTGCACATCGGAAAGTTGTAGGACAAAAAGAAGCAAACACACCCAAGAATAGGAGATGGCAGGAAATAACCAAACTTCATAATTTTAAGTTCCATGCTCTACAGAGGAATGTAATGATGTTGAACGGCACCTTGCTCTGACTACTTGAAACACCGAGCATGACCTTGTCTAGTTTATTTATGGCATATGCTTTATCCACTCAAGAGTAACTGATCCTCTTCGTTTTTAGAGTGACTGCCACGGGCATTGTGTTCTCAAGAGGGGTTTCGTTTACTTTATAATAATTCCAAACTGCAAGAACCATGATGCTGGCAACACAGATATGTTAAGACAAGCCAGAAAGTGTGTCCTTTAGATGAGGTGCAATTTTTTTATTTGAAATGTAAATAAAAGAAATTATATTCTTAGTGGCTAAGATCAATATGATTTTGTGGCTAGAGAGATGCCTCGGTGGCTAACAGCATGTGCTGCTTTTGTAGAAGACCCAAAATTTGTTCCTAGAACCCATGCTAGATGGTTCACAGATGTGTGTAACTCCCAATTCAGATAATACAATGCTTTCTTCTGGTCTTCAGAATCTCTCTCTCTCTCTCTCTCTCTCTCTCTCTCTCTCACACACACACACACACACACACACAACTTTAAAAAGAGAAAAGAATAACTCTTCTTCTACTCCTAAAATTATAAGGAAGAATATAGAAATCCATGGTAATTTTTTTGTCATATCTCAAAACTGATAAAGCGTTGGCCATGCTGCTCAGTTAAAATGAAAAGGAAATAAAATTATACATCTATATAGAAAAAAGATAGCATATGTAGGATTTGATAGTATCTGGCTCTTGAGATATGTTATGTTAAATGAGATTTACTGGATTAATTTTTACATTGAAGAATCTGTTTAGTGACGTCATAATGAGAATTATTTCTGTCTGTCATTCTTGCAAAAGTGATGGTTTCAATAAAACGGTATAGAATCAGGCATATGCATGACGAGGGGGCTGGCAATTGTTTTTCTCTTGGTCTTTAGCAAGTGGCTTCTTTAACAAGAAGGAAGCAAGATGAACCCTAGAGCAGCGTTTGCCTAGGTAGTGATCTTTACAATGTTTACAGTTCATACCAGGAGCATGTTACATAATAGTTCTTATGGAAACAAATTGGGAGTACTAGTTTACATAATCAGATTTAAGAGACTTGTTTCTGTATAATAACTGAGCAGTTTTTCTTTCTTGCCCTGGTTGGCTTGCTGGTCGGTACCTTCCAGCAGATTCCAAAGTCACTGTGTGTTTTACAGAACTGCTTTTCTCTCTCGAATATGCACCAAGTCTCTCTAAGCTTTAAGTAGAATTCAGAACATTTTATTAGTCCACTAGGTCACCTGTGAGATGCTATTTTAACAAATGAGAGAGAGAAGGATAGCCTATGAGAGGAGGCTCCTGTCTTAGCTTTAGCCCTCCTTCCTGCCTTCTCCCATCAAGAGACTTTCAGCTTCCTGTGGTCAGATGCTACATTTGTTGAAGATTTATGCATAAAGAACTTAAGCACAATACAAGAGTATTTCACGTTTGGAAGTGTGCTCTTATTCTTATTTGGAGAATTCTACCCATCATAGTAATACACAATAAAAGAAAAATACTACCACCTTTATTTTGGAAAATCAACCTTAAAACCCTTCCTATTTTTCATGTGCCTTTAAAACTTTTGAGCCTGTTCTGTTGCTACACCGTGATCTTTTATTCCTAAGGAGTTACATAATGTTTCTCTCTCTAAACAGGAACAAAAGCAAGAATTGAATAATCTTTTACATATAAAATGAATATTTATGAAAAAGTGGCTACATTTGAAAAATTGCATGTATTTTTATGCCCCTATTTACTGGTTGCCACGGCAACCACCACACTACTTAGTATTTATGTTGTCTAAGATTCGGAACACCTTTTCAGTGAAATAAATATGCCAGAACCATGTACTGTATTTACTTTGGTGTTTAGAAAACTATTTATTTTAATGCATATTTTTTGAGAAAAATAGCAATAAATAATGTAAACTTGAGCCTTATTTAAATAGCACCTTTTCTTGTAGTATGGTTTTAAAATCAAAATATTACATCTATTCTTTTCTTTGTTATCAAAATCAGAATACATAAGAGAAATAACAAAATTTAGAACTCTTGAATCAACCTTGAGATGTTGTCTTTTGATCTTCCCCATTTTTATGACCTAGTTTGATTCATGAAAAATTTCTGAAGCTAGAAACCCAGAGCGTTTAGATGGAATACTCATTGCTGCTTTATAAACAAGAGACCATAAATGACTTGTACTTCCTACTAAAGATAACTTTAGCACCTATGAACAAAAGATTTCTACTTTGTAACTTGAAAGGAAAGGCATGACCACTGCTATTCTCTTAATTATTTAAATCATCCTGCCATGTATGACACATAAATGTAATTTTTTGTGCTACACATCAGGATGAGAGTTATGCAGCACATAGCAGACATGTTTCCTTTCACATGTTGCCTGTGAAGAAAAGCTGGAGAAGCACCGGGGTACTGCCAAGCAGGGAGCAGATTGTCTCTCAGAGTTGTAAACAGGGTGGGGCTACAGCTTCACAGTTGATGTTGACAGTATCTCTGTGGGAAATGTAATTATCAAATGAATTAGAACACGTCTTAGTATTAAGATTATTAATTGTAATTTTAATTGCTTTTTTCAAGATAATTGGATGTTCTCATAGGTATATGGGAAAGGGAACATTGGGCTAATTAGATATTTTGAACTCAGTTATCTTAAAAATACTTAGAATTTTAACATACATGCATATATACATATTCACACATATACAGAATTTCTTAATTAAATGCTTTTCTAAATAGAATTAAAGTAATCTATAATTTACAAGCTCTTGCTGAATATCTCTTGCAATTCTTCTTTGAGTATTGATATCATTTGAAAACAAATAATTATCATTTAAACACTTATATTTTATTGTCAAGTTTAAAATAATTTTTGTTTGCAGTCAACACAGTACCCAGGTCTTATGTTTGTTTAACATGCAGAACACCTTTGAGTGATATCATATGCCAGAATAATGTAGTACTTAAGGAAAACTTATTCTAATGAATATTTTTGGTTAAAAAATAGCATCTTTCTAAAATTAGAGATTTAAGGCAGTTACTCTTCCTGACTGGTAGGTGCTGCTAGGTGGGCTTCAAATATTTCTGGCAATTTTAGAATTTCTTTCCTTTTGCAAAAGCTACCCTATTTGGAAGTATGCAGCAGCTTGGAAGTTCTTTTCTGTTTTTTTATCTTTTAAAAATTCCATATGCCACTATACACTTAAGTATTCACAAAACAAAACAAAGTAAAATTTTATTTCTTGATTGTATTTGGATATATTTTATTTACATTTCAAATGTTATTCTTTTTCCTGAATTCCCCTCCATATCCCCTATCCATCTCCATTTCCCCGGCTTCTATGAGGGTGTTCACCCTCCCACCCTCTATCTCCTTGCCCTGTCATTCTTCTACACAGGGGCTTCTAGCCTTGGCAGGACCAAGGGCTTCTCTTCCCATTGATAGTCAACAATGCCATTCTCTGCTATACATGCAGCTGGAGCCATGGTTCCATCCATGTGTACTCTTTAAATATTTGTTTAATCCCTGAGAGCTCTGGTTGGTTGGTATTGTTGGTCTTATAGGGTTGCATATCCATTCAGCTTCTTCAATCCTTTCTCTAACTCCTCCATTAAAGACCCCTTTCTCAGTTCTATAGTTGGCTGCCAGCATCCACTTCTGTTTTTGTCAGAGCCTCATAGGAAACAGCTATATAAGACTCCTGTCAGCATGCACTTCTTGGTATTCACAATATTGTCTGGGTTTGGTGGCTGTATATGGCTGGATCTCCCTGTGGGACAGTCTCTGGATGGGCTTTCCTTTAGTCTCTGCTCTAAACTTTGTCCCTGTAAGAAGGACTGAAGCATCACACTTTGGTCATCCTTCTTTTAGAGCTACATCTGGTTTGTGGATTGTATCTTGGTTATTCTGAGCTTGTAGGCTAATATCCACTTATTAGAGAGTGCATACCATGGATGTTTTTTGATTGGGTTACCTCACTCAGAATGATTTTTTTTTAAAGATACATCCATTTACCTAAGAATTTCATGAACTCATTGTTCTTAATAGCTGAGTAGTACTTCATGTAAATGTACTACATTTTCTGTATTCACTCCTCTGTTGAAGGATATCTGGGTTCTTTCCAGCTTCTGGCTATTATAAATGAGGCTGCTATAAACATAGTAGAGCATGTGTCCTTGTTGTATGTTAGAGCACCTTTTGGGTATATGCCCAGAAGTGGTATATCTGGGTCCTTTTGTAGCGCTATGTCCAATTTTCAAGAACCACTGGACTGATTTTCACAGTGGTTGTACCAGCCTGCAATCCCACCAACAGTGAAAGAGTGTTCCTCTTTCTCCACATCCTCACTAGCGTCTGCTGTCACCTGTGTTTTTTATCTTAGCCATCCTGACTGGTATGAGGTAGAATCTCAGGGCTGTTTTGACTTGCATTTTTCTGATGACTAAGGATGTTGAATATTTCTATAGGTGCTTCTCAGCCATTCAATATTCCTTAGTTTAGAATTCATTGTTTAGCTCTGTATCCCATTTTTAAAAGGATTATTTGGTTCTCTGAAGTCTAACTTCATGAGTTATTTGCATGTATTAAATATTAGCCCTCTATCAGACGTAGGGTTGGCAAAAATCTTTTCCCATTCTGTTGGTTGCCATTTTGTCCTAATGACAGCGTCCTTTGCCTTACAGAAGCTTTGCAATTTTATAAGGACCCATTTGTCAATTTTTGATCTTAGAACATAAGACATTGGTGTTCTGTTCAGGACATTTTCCCCAATGCCCTTATCTTCTTGGACTTGGTATAGGGCAATAAGAATGGATTGATTTGCATTCTTTTATGTGCTGACCACCAGTTGGACAAGCACCATTTGTTGAAAATGCTATCTTTTTTTACTGGATGGTTTTAGTGTCCTTCCTTATCTTTTTTGATAAATTTTGGTTGAAAATTGATTTTATTAGATATTAGAATGGCTATTCTAGCTTGGTTCTTGTGACCATTTGCTTAGAAAATTGTTTTCCAGTCTTTTACTCTGAGGTAGTCTCTGTCTTTGTCACTGAGGTATGTTTCCTGTATGCAGCCAAATGTTGGTTTATTTCTACTGAATGTTTTAGCTCCTTTGTCAAAGATCAAGTGACCACAGATGTTCATTTCTTGGTCTTTGAGTCTATTCCATTGATCTATCTGCCTCTCTCTGTACCAATACCACACAGTTTTTATCACCATTGCTCTGTAATACAGCTTGAGGTCAGGGATAGTGATTCCCTTAGACATTCTTTTATTGTTGAGAATAGTTTTCCATAAATTTGTTTTTTTGTTATTCCAGATGAATTTGCAAATTGCTCTTTCTAACTCTATGATGAATTGCATTGGGATTTTCATGGGGATTGCAATGAATCTATAGATTGCTTTAGGCAAGATGGCCATTTTTACTATATTAATCCTGTCAATCCATCAGCATGGGAGATCTTTATATTTTCCAAGATCTTCTTCAATTTTTTTTCTTCAGAGATTTGAATTTCTTGTCATACAGATCTTTTACTTGCTTGATTAGAGTCACACCAAGGTATTTTATATTGTTTGGGACTATTGTGAAGGGTGTCAATTCTCTAGTTTCTTTCTCAGCCTGTTTATACTTTGAGTAGAGGAAGGCTACTAATTTATTTTTAATTAATTTTATATCCAGCCATTTTTCTGAAGTTGCTTATCAGCTGTAGGAATTCTCTGGTGGAATTTTTGGGTCACTTAAGTATACTATTATATCATCTGCAAATAGTGATGTTTTGACTTCTTCCTTTCCAGCTTGTATCACTTTGACCCCCTTTTGTTGTCTAATTGCTTTGGCTAGGCCTTCCAGTACTATACTGAACAGGTAGGGAAATATCATGTAATCTCTGACTCTAGTCATATTTCATCTGGCTTCTCTGATCAAACTGGCCAAGCCTTTGAAGATGATGCCATTTTTCTGCTTGTGTCCTTCCTCCACATACGTACTTCCTCCTGCTCTCTGGTAACCATTCTGCTAGAAGTAACATGTAATAGAAATTTAGATATTTCATTCTGGTGCAGAATATAAGAAGGCAAGTGTACCGCTAAGAAATCCTGAGCACAAATAGTATGTGAGCTGACAGCTTCTGAGGCACAAGTGGAGGAGGCATTAGGTCTGAGTAAGGGGGTAAAAAAGGTGGGAAGGTGGACATGGTGGCACAGTCCTGTAACCCAAACACTTAGGAGGATCTTCATGATGTAGAGGTGAGTCCAGGAAACTACTGAGTTCCAAGCCAGCCATGCAAAGTGAGACACTATCTCAGAAAAGTAAAGCAAGTATGAAAATTCAAATTCAAAAGATGTATGAAGTTTCAGAGAAACAGAAGGACTGAGTTTGAAGATCTTTCACACAGCAGAGAATTAGTAACATATTTCATAGCTATAAACAGTAGTGAATTTCATATGCCTTAGCACAAAAATGACAAATAGATGATTGATATGTTAATTAACTTTATTTAGTCATTTACATTTTATGTATTATATTATACTACATAAATATATACATTTATTATTTGTCAGTAAAATAAAGTATGTATGCATAGTAATTATATTAATAGTTTATAAAATAGAGTAAGACAAAACAAGTAGACTATGATAGCATAGACTTTTTATCAATTGATAAAAAGTATTAAGATCATGCCATAACTTTGTCACTTCCAGGTAGACAGATATATTATGTCATTTCCTGGTAATATCTACCAGTTTCCATTTGCCTTAAAATAGTGTGTCCATGAAATGCAAATAAAATCTACTGATTTCCAGCAAGTGAACCGGTCACTAGGTTCCTGGCAAGTATACTTGCAGACTACTGCTGTATTGAATACACTGTCCAGTTGACAGCATATGAACGTGAAAAGCCTCCTCCCAATCTGGAATTTTGCACTAATAATCAGTCATTTCTGTCTATCTAGGGGAATTCAAATAAGCTACAGGGTCCTATGAAATTATGGTATTTTTGATTATCTTAAGAACCTTATCTACTGTGAAGGGATTGCCAGAACCCATATCCCACTCCCGCAATAGGCCTTTACTTCTAGGAGAACTACAGCCAACTGTGGGGTACCCTTCCCCAGTAGATACATTTACAATAAACCCCATACACCTATGGCTCATTGTAGAAGATGTTTTTGATTTTGAGAGCCAGAGAATCAGGAAGTCAGCTGTGAGACAGTGTCTTATGTGTGTGACAGGGACCTATATCGTGAAACTCTAATCAATGGTTGTCCAAACAAGACCTTCCGACATTCTAATACCAACAGGGGAAATGTCATAAGGTCCTATCCCTACATGAAAAGCTATAGACTATCAATGGGTGCTAAGAGAGATAATATTAATTGTTAACAAGGACGATTGCTCCAATCAGTTACTCAGCTATCTACCCCAACACATGCACATGAGCAACACTGAACTGACTCAGAAGGACTTGTGTGAGTATGAGGGGGTGGGAGGAGGTAAGAAATTATGAAGCTTTGCTTTGCTTTAAGGTCCTGTATAGATATGAAATGAAGGCCTTCCTTTTGAAAAAAGAAAACTAGAAACTGCCTATGACAATCTGTAGTCAAGTTAAGCAGCTTCTTTGGCAGATACAGTTTAGAAAGCTATGGGATAACGAAAACCAAAAAAAAAAACCTCTGGAAATGAGTTTTCTGAAAACCATTTCTTCTTGGAAGCCTAATGGGAAGTCTCCATGAAGACTAACTAGTGCTGGGTAACTTTGGTACTTAGCTTCCTACCTTGAAGACTACTGAGCTGTCCCTTGGTAGCTGATACATGACACGCGTGTTGTGCAACACACACTGCCTTATGAGCCAGCTACTATTTTTCATTTCCACTTTGCAGCCAAAGAAACCAAAAAACAGAGACTATGTGACTGGTCCTAAGTGACACAGAACGTGTGAAACCAGGATGCAAACCCACATACTTGCCTGCCGGAGTCCAGGCTCACAACCACGGTGTACTCAGAGGGTTTTGTAAAGCAAAGGCAGAGCTAACTTTGGGATAAGCCTAAGAGGGGGCTTCATATTTATGTAAAATGATTAATGAGGAAGTTTAAAAATGGGTTTTCAAAGTGTCAATGGATAAACTATGCATGTATTAATAAAACATAAGGCAATGCCTTTATCTGTACTCTGTTAAAGTCCCATAGTATTTAGTGTCAAATTAAAATTAACACATTTTTATTTCTTTAATTTCTAATTAACAATTAGTTCTCATTTAATTAGTAACATACTGGAATGTTATTTGAAGTCTCATTGTATTCTGCATACTCTACTTAACCTGTGAATATGCTCTACTTTTAGTGAAGATGACACTGTTTTTATAGTAACAGTGCAGAAGAAATACTGCCTTTAATAATGATAATGACTTCACACTTACATTACTCATTCCACTAACGGCATGTTGAAACCAGTCTATGGACAAAAACTATACCTATCACTGAAATTATTACCTTTTTTTAAACTGAAAATTAGGATTATCATAGGTGTAAGGAAAGTGTAAAACTACTGTGGTATTCCAAGAGATAACTTCGCATAATTAGGTATATTTTTTTAACATAATTGGACTATAATACTAAACACTTCAAGACAATTGAGGTTTCATTCTGCAAGATTACTTTCTCTCAGATAGAATTTTGCCTTGAGCTGCAAAGGCTGACTTCTCCAGTTTAGGAGGGCTCAATCTGTGAAAGAATTGGAGAGGACAGTACATCTTAAGGGAACTTCTGTCTTCTAACTATGGAAGTTAGGAAGAGAGAAGACCAGTTCCTTCTTGTTTTGTAGAGTGCTGGGCAAAGTAAAGCCCCCCTCCTTTTTCTGTTTTTTAAAATATTTTTAATTGGATATTCTCTGTATGTATATTTCAATGTTACCCCCCATATACATCTCCCTCCCCCTCCACTTGCTTCCATGAAGGTGCTCCCTCTCCCAACCACCTTCTCCCACCTCAGCACCTTGGAATTCCCCTATACTGGGAAAATGAGCCTTCACTGGACTAAAGTCCTCTTCTCCCATTGATGCCAGACAATGCTATCCTCTGCTACATATGCAACTGGAGCCATGGGTCTCTCCATGTGTGCTCATTGGTTGGTGTTTTAGTCCCTGGGAGCTCTGGAGGGTTTGTTTGGTTGATAATGTTGTTCTTCCCATGGGACTGCAAACTCTTTCAGCTCCTTCAGACCTTTCTCTACCTCCTTCATTGTGGTCCCTGTGTTCAGTCTAATGGTTAGCTGCAAGCATCCTCAGCTGTATCTGTATGACTATAGTAGAGCCTCTGCGGGGGCATCTATATCTGGCTCCTATCAGTGAGCACTTCATGGCATCATCAATAGTGCTTGAGTTTTGTGGCTGCATATAGGGTGGATCCCTAGGTGAAGCAGTCTCTGAGCAATCTTTTCCTCAATCCCTGCTCCTCTATTTGCCCCTGTATTTCCTTCGGAGTGTGCGTTGTTCTCCTTTCTAAGAAGGACGGAAGCATCTACATTCTGGCCTTCCTTCTTTTAGAGCTTCATAAGGTCTGTGAATTGTTTCTTGGGTATTCTGAGCTTTTGGGCTAGTATCCACTTATCAGTGACTGCATTCCATTCTGTTGGTGATGCTTTTGTTTATGACTCCTGATCTCTTTCCTAGGTTTTCTATCTCCAGTGTTGTCTTCCTTTTTGTCTTCTTTATTGTTTCCACCTCTGGTTTTAGATCCTGGATGATTTTGTTCAATTTCTTCATCTGTTTGTTTGTGTTTTCATGTGTGTCTCCTAGGGTTTGTCCTTGTTTACCTGTGTTCTCCTGTATTTATCTAAAAAAGGTTTCCACATTCTTCTCAAGGCCCTCATCATCGGCATGAGGCATGATTTTAAGTCCAAATATGTTTTTTCTGGTGTGTTGTGATATACACTACTTGCTGTGGTGGGAGTGCTGGGTTCTGATGTTGCTAGATTGTCTTGGTTTCTGTTGCTTAGAGTCTTGTGTATTTGGGTTACCTCACTCAGGATGATAGCTTCTAGTTCCATCCATTTGCCTAGGAATTTCATAAAGTCATTGTTTCTTCTTCCATTTTTATTTAATAAATTTAGCTTTATTGTGGAATACTTTTTCTTTTTTTATTAGATACTTAGATATTTATTTGTATTTACATTTGAGATGTTATTCCTTTACCTCCCTCCCCCTCCATTTGCCTTCACAAAGGTACACTCCCTTCTGATCCCCCTCTCCACCCCATTGCCTTGGCATTCCCCTACATTGGGAAAACGTGCCCTCTCTGGAATAAAAGCCTCTTCTCACATTGATGCCAGACACTGCTCTCTTCAGCTACATATGCAACTGGAGCCATAGGTCTCTCAATGTGTGCACAAAGGTTGGTGTTTTAGTTCTTGAGAGCTCTGGAGGGTTTGGTTGGTTGATAATGTTGTTCCTCCCAGGAGGTTGCAACCCCCTTCAACACCTTAGGTCCTAGCAAAAGCTTTCTTCCTATATAATTACATGTGAAAATGTGGAAAGGCAAGAAGCTTAACTCACACTTTTTTTTAAAAGCAGCCCATTTTTCTAATACTACTATTAATAACCTACTTGAAATGGGAAATTCTTCCTGGCCTGATCAACTTCTAAAAGTCTCACCTCTTAATACTGTTACTGAGGCAATTTAATTTCAATGGGAGTCTGTCAAGGGTCAAACATTCAAACCATCACACCAATTTTGATTATATCACATCTATTATCTGGCTGGCTTACTGGATCATGAGGCCAGAAATTTAGCCTGACTCCAGGTTCAGCTGAAAATACCTTCACATTAACCACTGATGTCTCTGCATAGCGAAAGAGGCTCATCAAAAACCATCACTCAGTTCCTTCAAAGCTGTGCATGCCTGGAGTGCCTGTTGCTGGACCATCAAATCAGAAGGTGGCTCATTGTGCCAGTGTTGTAAGGCTAACTAACCATGTCCCCATTCTACGTCAAAGTCTCACTGCCAAGAGTAGTCATGCTGAGATAAATTTATAGATTGGAAACCTATTATATTATTAATTTTTAGGTTAGTATAGAAAGTAAAAGGTTTCTATATGTCATTTGAATATAGTATAGATCAAAATGCCCTATTATATACAATTCACAGTGAATGTACATTTGGAAATCAGAACTCACAGCAGTCAGTTGTCCGTAATGGTCATCAAAGCTGCATTGTTTTTTGTTTCTTTGTTTGTTTGTTTTTAATTGTAAAACTTTATGTTAAAAAACAGAGATAAATGTACAGACTTTAAAAGCATTTTTACATCAAAGTATATGAATACATTTTTGTCAGTACTTGATTTTTTTAAAGGTTTAATAGTATGCATTAAAATCTTACTAGTTACAATGAGCATAAAGTACAGGGAAAACAAGATGTAACCTGGAAATAGTCAAAGTTTTCTTGGTGTGTAAAGATTAAGCATAATGATTTTTCATTTTTTTTTTGGCCTTTATTTTTCTTGAACTTCATAGAGTCTGTAAGTCGTTTCTGGGGTGTTCTGGGGCTAGTATCCAATTATCAGTGACTGCATGTTATGTCTGTTCTTTGGTGACTGGGTTACCTCACTCAGGATGATATTCTCTAGATGCATCCATTTTCTTAAGAATTTCATAAAGTCATTGTTTCTGATAGCTGAGTAGTAAATCATTATGTAAATATACCACAATTTCTGTATACATTCATCTACTGAAGGACATCTAGGTTCTTTCCAGCTTCTGGCTATTATAAATAGGGCTGCTATGAACATGGTGCTGCATATGTCTTTGGTGTATTGGAGCATTTCTGGGGTATATGTCCAGAAGTGGAATAACTGGGTCTTCAGGTAGTACTATGTCCAGTTTTCTGAGGAACCGCCAGACTCATTTCCAAAGTGGTTGTACCAGTTTACAACCCCACCAACAGTGGAGAAGTGTTTCTCTTTCTCCACATCCTCGCCAGCATCTGCTGTCATCTGAATTTTTGATCTTAGCGATTCTGACTGGTGTGAGGTGGAATCTCAGGGTTGTTTTGGTTTGCATTTCCCTGATGACTAGGGATGTTGAGCACTTTCTCAGATGCTTCTCAGCCATTCCATATTCCTCAACTGAGAACCTGTTCTTTAGCTATGTACCCCATTTTTAATAGGATTGCTTGATTTTCTGGTGTCTAACTTCTTGAGTTATTTGTATACCTTGGATATTAGGCCTCTATCTGATGTGGAGTTGGTAAAGATCTTTTCCCAATCTGTTGGCTGCTGTTTTGGTTTCTTGACAGTGTCCTTAGCCTTACATAAACTTTGCAATCTTAATAAGTCTCATTTGTCAATCTTTGACCTAAGACCACGAGCCATTGGAGTTCTGTTCAGGAATTTTTTTCCTGTGCCTATGTGTTCTAAAATTTTCCCTAATTTCTCTACTAATAGTTTCAGTTTACCTGGTTTAATTTAGAGATCTTTGATCCACTTGAACTTGAGATTTGTACAAGGAGATAAGAAAGGGTCGATTTTCATTCTTCTGCATGCTGAGTGCCAGTTGAACCAGCACCATTTGTTGAATAGGCTGTCCTTTTTCCATTGAATGTTTACAGCTCCTTTGTCAAAAATCAAGTGACCATATACATGAGGGCTCACTTCTGGATCTTCTATTCTATTCCATTGATCCACATGCCTATTTCTGTACCAGCACCATGCAGTTTTTAACACAATTGCCTTGTAATATAGCTTGAGGTCAGGGAATGGTGATTCCTGCAGATGTTTCCTTGTTGTTGAGGGTGGATTTGGCTATTCTAGGTCTTTTGTTATTCCAGATGAAATTGCACATTGCTCTTTCAACTCTATGAAGAATTGGGATGGAATTTTGATGGGGATTGCGTTGAATCTATAGATTGCTTCTGGTAAGATGGCCATTTTTACAATGTTGATCCTTCCAATCCATGAGCATGGGAGATCTTTCCATTTTCTGAGATCTTCCTCAATTTCCTTTTTCAGAGATTTAAAGTTCTTATACAGCTCTTTCACTTGCTTAGTTAAAGTCACAACAAGGTATTTCATATTGTGACTATTGTGAAGGGTATCTTTTCCTTAATTTCTTTCTCAGCATGTTTGTCCTTTGAATAGAGGAAGGCTACTGATTTGTTTGAGTTAATTTTATATACAGCCACTTTGCTGAACTTGTTTATCAGCTGGAGAAGTTCTCTGGTGGGATTTTTGGGGTTACTTATGTACAATATCATGTCATCTGCAAACAGTGATATTTTTACTTCTTCCTTTCCAATTTGTATCCCTTTGATTTCCTTTTGCTGTCTGATTGCTCCAGCCAGGACTTCCAGTACTATGTTGAATAGGTAGGAGGAGAGTGGGCAGCCTTGTCTTCTTCCTGATTTTAGTGGAATTGCTTCAACTTTCTCACCATTAAGTTTGATGTTGGCTATTGATTTGCTGTATATTGCTTTTATTATGTTTAGATATGGGCCTTGGATTCCTGTTCTTTTCAAGACTTTTAGCATGAAGGAATGTTGAATTTTGTCAAATGCTTTCTCAGCATCTAGTGAGATGACCATGTGGTTTTTTTCTTTGAGTTTATTTACATGGTGGATTACATCAATTGATTTCCATATATTAAACCATCCCTGCATGCCAGGGATGAAGCCTACTTGATCATGGTGAATAATTATTTTGATGTGTTCTTAGATTCAGTTTGCAAGGATTTTGTTGAGTATTTTTGCCTCAATGTTCATAAGTGAGATTGGTCTGAAGTACTCTTTCCTTGTAGGGTCTTTGTGTGGTTTAGGAACAAGGATTATTGTAGCCTCAAAAAATGAGTTAGGTAGTGTTCCATCTGACTCTATTTTGTGGAATAGTTTGGAGAGTATTGGTATTAGGTCATCAATAAATGTCTGATAGAATTCTGCACTGAACCCATCTGGACCTGGGCTTTTATTGGTTGGGAGGCTTTTGATGACTGCTTCTATTTCTTTAGGTATTATGGGATTATTTAGATGGTTTACCTGGTCCTGGTTTAACTTTAGTATCTGGTATCTGTCTAGGAATTCATCCATTTTCTCCAGATTTTCCAGCTTTATTGAGTATAGGCTTTTGTAGTAAGATCAGATGATTTTTTGAATTTCCTCAGTTTCAATTGTTATGTCTCCACTTTCCTTTCTGATTTTGTTAATTTGGATACTCTCTCTTTGCCCACTAGTTAATCTGGCTAAGGGTTTATCAATCTTGTTAATTTTCTCAAAGAACCAGATCTTGGTTTTGTTGATTCTTTGAATGGTTCTTCTTGTTTCCTTTTGGTCAATTTTTGCTCTGAGTTTGATTATTTCTTGCCATCTACTCCTCTTGGGTTTATCCGCTTCCTTTTGTTCTAGAGCTTTCAACTGTGCTGTCAAGTTGCTAGTGTATGCTCTCTCCAGTTTCTTTTTGGAAGCACTTAGGGCTATGAGTTTTCCTCTCAGCACTGCTTTCATTGTATCCCATAGGTTTGGGTATGTTGTGTTTTCATTTTTATTAAATTCTAGAAAATCCTTAATTTCTTTCTTTATTTCTTCTTTGACCCTGCTATCGTTTAATAGAGCATTGTTTAATTTCCATGTGTATATGGACTTTTTGTTGTCTTTCTTGTTATTAAATACCAGCCTTATACCATGGTGATCTGATAAGATGCATGGGAGTATTTCAATCTTCTTATATCTATTGAGGCTTTGAGACCAATTATATGGTCAATTTTGGAGAAGGTGCCATGAGGTGTTGAGAAGAAGGTGTATTCTTTTGTTTTAGGATGAAATATCTGTAGTTGTCTATTAATTCCAGTTGGGGTGGGGCCTTGCTTTCTGTGCTCAAGGACTAGCCCTCTCTGTACCCCGGTTACTTACAGCACAGTTTCACCAGGCCTGTGTCTTTGGATCTCTGCTGTTCCCAGTGGCAAATGGCCTGAGCATTTGGTCCGCATGAAAAGGCCTTCTTGGTAGAAACCTAGTCCCTATGGCAGAGTTTCTGTTCCCCTGAACCAATCTCTGTGCCCTAGCTACTCACAGCGCAGTTTCACCAGGCCTGCATCCCTGGATCTCCGCTGTTCCTGGTGGCCACTGCATTGTTTTTATGTGCTTAATTGTTAGAAAGTCAAAAAAATTTACTTTTATTCTATGATTGTTTTATTACCATATATTAATTATGTAAATGAATAGTATACATTATAATGTTTTTATGCATGCTTATAACCTCCTTTGATCATATATACATGCCTTATTAGTCTCTCTTTTTATTACTCATCAAATAATTCCACTTTCATATCGTATTTGTAAAATCTACATTTCTTCTATGAGAAAAAAATAGAACTTGCCTTTCTAAGCTTGACTGATTTTCTTAACATGACAACTCCAGTAATACTTTTAAAATATTTTCCAAAGGCTGATAAACAATTGCCTGACTGAATGTGACATCATCATCTTTATGCTTGGTGTAAATCTGAGACTACAAGGCAGTCACCAAAATGATTCAGGAACTAAACACACTCACCTCCTTATAAAAACTCTGCATCATGTTTATAACGAATGCAATACAATGTTGGGTTATTTTGTGGAGTAAATGGACTGAGACTATTAAAAAGTGAAAAGCAGAATGAAATCCTGCTGGGCATGTATAATGGCTCCTGAACTCTGACATCCATCATCCAGTGGAGTCTAAGGTCCTTTACACAATGGTGACTCGACATGTCTAGATACATTCTAGATACATATATCCTTTATGTTATATAGCAAGAACACATGTGCTTAAAATGACATTCTATTTTTTCTTTTTTAAATTGAATATTCTCTGTATTTACATTTCAGATGTCATCCCCTTTACCCCAATCCCGTCCCCCTCCCATTGCCTCCATGAAGGTGTTTCCTCTAATAACCACCTTCTTCCCCCTCAGCAGCTTGGCATTCCCCTACACTGGGAGAAACGAGCCTTTGATGTTTTTTATTATTCCAAATGAATTTGACAATTGCTTTTTCTAATTCTATGAAGAATTGAGTTGTGATTTTAATAGGAATTGCATTGAATCTGTAGATTGCTTTAGGCAAGATGGCCATTTTTTTACTATATTAATCCTGTTAATCCATGAGCATGGAAGATCTCTCCAACATCTTAGGTCTTCTTCAATTTTTTTCTTCAAAGACTTGAAGTTCTTGCCATACAGATCCTTCACTTGCTTGGTTAGGGTTGCCCCAAGGTATTTTATATTCTTTGTGACTATTGTGAAGGGTGTTGATTCTCTAATTTCATTCTCAGCCTGTTTATCCTTTGAGTAGAGGAAGGCTACTGATTTGTTTGAGTTAATTTTATATACAGCTACTTTGCTGAAGTTTCTTATCAATTGTAGGAGTTCTCTGGTGGAATTTTTGGGGTCATTTAAGTGTAATATCATATCATCTGAAAATAGGATATTTTGACTTCTTCCTTTCCAATTTGAATCCTTTTGATTTCTTTCTGTTGTGTGATTGCTCTGTCCAGGACTTCCTCTACTATATTGAATAGGTAGGGGGAGAGTGGTCAGCCTTGTCTAGTTCCTGATTTTAATGAGATTGCTTCAAGTTTCTCTCCATTTAGTTTGATGTTGACTACTGGTTTGCTGTATATTGCTTTTACTATGTTTAGAAATGGGTGTGGGATTTCTGATCTTTCTAAGACTTTTATCAGGAAGAGGTATTGAATTTTGTCAAATGCTTTCTCAGCATCTAGTGAGATGATTCTGTGGTTTTTTTTTTTCTTTGAGTTTGTTTATATGGTGGATTACATTGATAGATTTTCATATATTGAACCATCCCTGCATCCCTGGAATGAAGTCTACAAAAAATGGAAGATCCCTTTGATCTCTTTTTGCTGTCTGATTGCTCTGGCTAGTACTTCCAGTACTTTATTGAATATGTAAGCAGAGTGTGGGCAGCCTTGTCTAGTCCCTAATTTTAGTGGGATTACTTCAAATTTCTCACCATTTAGTTTGATTTTGGCTACTGGTTTGCTCTATATTGCTTTTACTATGTTTAGGTATGGCCTTGAATTCCTGATGTTTCCAAGTTTTTTAACATGAAGGGGTGTTTCAGTTTTTCAAATGCTTTTTTCTTTCCTTTGTCAAATGTGTTTTTTTTCCTTTGAGTTTGTTTATATAGTAAATTATGTTGATAGATTTCCATATATTGAACCATCCTTGCATCCCTGGAATGAAGCCTATTTGAACAAGGTGAATGATCATTTTGATGTGTTCTTGGATTCGGTTAGCAAGAATTTTATTGAGCATTTTTGCATCAATTTTCATGAGGGAAATTGGTCTGAAGTTCTACTTCTTTGTATAGTCTTTGTGTGATTTAGGAATGAATGTAATTTTGGCTTCGAAGAATGAGTTGGGTAGTGTTTCCTCTGTTTCTATTTTGTGGAATAGTTTCGAGAGTATTGGTATTAAGTCTTCTCTCAAGGTCTGATAGAATTCTGTATTGGACCCATCTTGTCCTGGGCTTTTTTTGCTTGGGTTTTTTTGGTGACTGCTTCTATTTCTTTAGGGGTTATGGGGCTGTTTAGATGGTTTATCTGATCCTGATTTAACTTTGGTACCTGGTACTTGTCTAGAAATTTGTCCATTTCCTCCAGATTTTCCAGGTTTTTTTTTTTTTTTTTTTTTTTGAGTATAGGCTTTTGTAGTAGGATCTGATGACTTCTTGAATTATTCAGTTCTGTTATTATGTCTCTCATTTCTGATTTTGTCAATTTGGATACTCTCTATGTACCCTTTTTAGTCTGGCTAAGGGTTTATCAATCTTGTCAATTTTCTCAAAGAACCAGCTCTTGGTTTTGTTGATTCCTTGTATAGTTCTTTTTGTTTCTATTTAGTTGATTTCAGCTCTGAGTTTGATTATTTTCTGCCATCTACTCCTTTTGGGTGTATCTGCTTCTTTTTGTTCTAGAGCTTTCAGGTGTGCTGTCAAGCTGTTATTGTATGCTCTCTTCAGTTTCTTTTTGGAGGCACTCAGAGATATGAGTTTTCCTCTTAGCACTGCTTTCATTGCATGCCATAAGTTTGGGTGTGTTGTGCCTTCATTTTCAATAAATTCTAAAAAATCTTTTATTTCTTTCTTTATTTCTTCCTTGACTAAGCTACTGTTGAGTAGAAAATTGTTCAGCTTCCATGTGTACATGGGCTTTTTTGTTTGTTTGTTTGTTTTTTGTTATTGAAGACCAGCCTTAGTACATGGTGATCTGATAAAATACATGAGATTATTTTGATGTTCTTGTATCAGTTATGGCCTGTTTTTGACTGACTATATGATTAATTTGGAGAAGGTGCTATGAGGTGCTGAAAAGAAGGTATATTCTTTTGTTTTAGGATGAAATATTTCATAGATGTTTGTTAAATCCATTAGGTTTATAACTTCTGTTAGTTTCATTGTGTCTCCATTCAGTTTCTGCTTCCATGATCTGTCTATTGAGGAGAGTGGGGTGTTGAAGTCTCCCACTATTATTGTGTGTGTAACAAATGCTTTGAACTTTAGTAGATCACCTTTTATAAATGTAGAATGCCCTTGTATTTGGAGCATAGGTTTTCAGGATTGAGAGTTCATCTTGATAGATTTTTCCTTTGATGGGTAAAATGTGACCTTTCTTATTTTTTGATGACTTTTGGTTGAAAATCTATTTTATTCAATATTAGGATGACTACTCCAGCTTGTTTCTTGGGCCATTTGCTTGGAAAGTTTTTTTTTCCAACCTTTTAATCTGAGGTAGTGCCTGTCTTTGTTGTTGAGATGAGTTTCCTGTATGCCACAAAATGCTGGGTCCTGTTTACATATCTAGTCTGATAGTCTATATCTTTTTATTGGGAAATTGAGTCCATTGATGTTAAGAGATATCAAGGAATAATGATTGTTTGTTCTGTTATTTTTGTTGTTAGAGGAAGAATTATGTTTGCGTGCCTTTCTTTTAGTTTTGTTGCAAGCAGATTATTTTCTTGCCTTTTCTAGGGTGTAGTTTCACTCCTTGTGTTGGAGCTTTCCATCTATTATTTTTTGTAGAGCTGTATCTGTGGTCAGATATTGTGTAACTTTGGTCTTGTCCTGGAATATCTTGGTTTCTTCATCTGTAGTAACTGAGAGTTTTGCTTGATATAGTAACCTGGGTTGGTATTCGTGTTCTCTTAGTGTCTGTATGACATATGTCCTGGATCTTCTAGCTTTCAGAGTTTCTGAAATCTGGTGTAATTGTGATTGCTCTGCCTTTATATGTTACTTGTCCTTTTTCCCTTACTGCTTTTAGTATACATTCTTTGTTTTGAACATTTGGTGTTTTGACTATTATATGTTGGGAGGAATTTCTTTTCTTGTCTAATCTATTTGGACTTCTGTAGTCTTCTGGTATGTTCATAGTTATCTCTTTCTTTAGGTTAGGGACATTTTCTTCTATAATTTTGTTGAAAATATTTACTGGGACTTTTAGTTGGGAATCTTTGCTCTCTTCTACATCTATTATCCCTAAATTTGGTCTTCTCATTGTGTCCTGGATTTCCTGAATGTTTTGGGTTAGGAGCTTTTAAATATTTACCTTTTCTATGATTGTTGTGTCAATGTTTTCTATGTTATCTTCTGCCCCTGAAATTCTCTCTT
The DNA here is from genome assembly GCF_963924665.1 of Micromys minutus. NCBI lineage: Eukaryota > Metazoa > Chordata > Mammalia > Rodentia > Muridae > Micromys > Micromys minutus. The sequence continues at coordinate 14,675,555 of NC_137952.1, forward strand.
CCATCTCTTATATTCTGTTGGTGATGCTTTTGTTTATGACTCCTGATCTCTTTCCTAGGTTTTCTATCTCCAGGGTTGTCTCTCTCTCTCTTTTTTTTTATTGTTTCCATTTCTGGTTTTAGATCCTGGATGGTTTTGTTCAATTTCTTCATCTATTTGCTTGTGTTTTCCTGTGTTTCTCCTGTGTACTTGTTTATCTGTGTTCTCCTGTATTTATCTAAGGAGGTTTTTCATATGCTCCTCAGGGCCCTCTATCATCAACATGAGGCTTGATTTTAAGTCCAAGTCTGTTTTTTTTCTGGTGTGTTGTGATATACACTACTTGCTGTGGTGGAAGTGCTGGGTTCTGATGTTACCAGGTTATCTTGGCTTCTGTTGTTTAGATTTTTGCGGTTGCCTCTTGCTATCTTCTTATCTTTGATGTTAGTTGATCTTGATATCTCTGAATGAAGCTTGTCTCTCTTGTGTATCTGTGGGCCTTGGGCTCCAGAGGGAGATTGGTCCTGGGTGTTCAGCTCTATTCGCAGGCTGTGAGTTCCAATGGCAATGGGCCAGCTCTAGCTCTGAGTTCAGATAGAGGCCTGAAGGGTACAAACCCAAGTGATACCAGGATATCTGTGCCCTGAGAGTTTCTGGAGAGAATGTGGGCTCACCCATGGGCTCAGGAGGGAGAGTGCTCCTGTATTTCCTTTGGGTGCTCAGCTCTCTGCAGGCAGGCTGTGAGTCCTGATGGCTGTGGGCTGGCTCTGCCAGTGGTCGACATTCTTCTTGATAAAAACAAAAAGGTGTTTAATAATTTGATTTACCTTACATAGAATATGTTCTAATGCACAATGCACACTTTATTGCTTTTAAATTTCACCTATTTCTGTTTTCCCCTTTGAGGTGGTATCATTTACTTTTCATTGCAATTTTGATCAAGTTCAGATACTTTCTTCTTTTCTGGTAGAGGCATGTGCATGTTTGTCTCTTCAGCTTCTGTGTCTGCCTTTCATGTGATTGTAGCTCTCTTATGTCTTGTGTATGTCACCTGTGCTGCTTCTGTGGGGCATTTTCTTGCTGCCTATTTCTCTACTCCCTTCCCTGCCTTTCTTTCCTTAGACCACACTTTCTCTGACCTGCGTTCTGTCCTCTTTGCTCATTCCCATCACTTTAATCATGATGTACCCTGAATGGAAAGTTAGACCCGATTCCCAGAGTTCAACCTGAAGTGGTCACATCTCACTTATTCAACTTCCTCTGTGAGTAAAGGGAGAATCTTAAAATTTTCTCCTGACTGCAGTTCAGCCTCAATGGCTCCCTCTTGTTTCTCTGACCACCTTTCTCCTGCGATCTTTGTTGTCATTACAAGTGAGAATTGTTAAAGCCTGGTAATTTATTTTTGATTATATACTTCATAATTTTCCCACTAATTAACATATTGCACTTTTTTACAAAACTCATATTAGGGTCATTCATTTGTAGTGGCTGTACGGTGACAAGTCTCTTTCCTTTCCGGCTATTCACTAAGGCGATCTGTTTATTGTCTGTGTTTTTCCACCCAGCCGTCTTCCCTCCTGATGCTCTGCCAGTGTCCCTCTGCTCCCACTCCATCCATGTTTGTGTGTAACAAAGCCGATGCTTTGCATCTCACTTGCACCAGAAAACTAACAGCAACCATGCCACTATGGCCAGATCCTTCTTTGTGACTTAGAGGTTAAGTGACAAGAGGACACTTGGCCACTGTTCAGCAACTTTCCAGACATCTGTGCAGTACGAGGCTGTTCCTGCCCAGTTTGGGTCTGTCTGGTATATTCCCAGCTGACCCAGAACACTGCCCCAGCTTTTGAGACAAAGATGACACAAATACTAGTTTAGTAGCAACAGATACCCAGCGCCGTTGGAGTGTGTTCCTAGAAAGTACCTCTGAGTACTGCAGCATGCAACTTCCGAATTGCAATTTCATTTTAAAACTGCAGAGTCATATCTACTATTTCACTTATAGTGTATTTTGCTTTAATGAGTGTTTGCTATCAGTCTTGCTAAAGATTTTATAATAGGAAGTTATACATATCTTATCTCCTGGAAGGTTAGTGTATTACTGACTTCTATAATTCTTTGAGGAGGTAAATTCCTTTTAGTACTTTAAGTGAAGACCTAAGTAGGTATGCTGTTAGCTATATGATCACCAGAATGTTTTGCTGATGATTATTTAGGCTATTTTTTCTTAAAGAAAAAGCTTGATTTAAAGAATACTGATTATCTGTTTGTCACTTTTTAAAATATCATTTTTATTATTTATGTACTTTAAGTGACGACACTTATGTGAAATATAAACATTTGGACATATCACTGTTCCTAGGGACAGTTTAAACCTAGTAATCTCATCATTCCAAGAAGGAGCTATCAGTTTCTACAGTGACTTGGACGGCTGGGGGAGATGAGGCCAGAGCAGAGCGGAACCAGACGCTGCTCCCCACGACTGCCCAAGCTAAATGATCCTCAGTTCAGAAGTTAGTTCAGACCTTTTTCTTCATGCTATTGAGAACAATCTCAGCAGCACCAGCTAAGCATTAACTTACTGTTTCCTTCAAAACACACAAAACAGTTGAAAACGTCCTGTGAGGAATCCACATTCTGAGAAATCTCCCATGAAGCATCTCTAACCTCACCCAGGTTAGATAAACACGCCTTGCTTCCTCCCTCTGTACTTCTGCACAGGTAACGTGATTCTCTTTTATTTCACATGGGATGCTTTATTCCTTTGGTCCTAAGAAAACTCACACAAGTCCTTAATCTTAGGAAGTGTCCTTCTCTGTCAAAGCAGCCTCAGGTATGCATGGAGTAAGGTGCAGTAAGGTGTTACTCTCTGCAGGATGCCTGCTGTAGGGTGTTGTAAGACAGTCTGAACTTGCTCATCAGTTGGAAGGGCTTCATCACGCACAGGCTGCATTAGATTTATACTTTCTTCTAAAGTTGGAAATAAACTTTATAAGGAATTGTTCACTTATATTATTATTACAAACTACTCACTTTCTATGAAGTTTAAATAACATCTTATCAAAAGAATGTGAAGGAAGTGTTTCGTATTTCTGGAGGCTGTTTAAGCAGGCTGAGGAAAGGGCAGGAGGAAGTTTAACGAGTCTTTGTGTTTTCTGTGCACCAGCGGTTTCATTTTAAAAATAAACAAAACCAACTGCATTTACTAAGCAGGTGTTTATCCTGTTCATTTATTGCTTGCACTCTAGTGTTTTAAGCGTGTGGTGTATTCCCAAGCATGCTCATGGTCATTTCCCTTGGTATTTATGTACTCTTACTTGCATATATTCCAATTAGAGAGTTTAATTACCATTAACGAGATAATAGGATAAAGATAAGTTTTAAAATGAAAAAAAAAAACTCCATATAGTCCTCTATGAAGGTTTAAATGCCATTGCAACATGAAGCAAGAAATGTATGCTTGTCAAATATATAGTATAAATAAATAATTTAGATGAAAATGGTCGATACATTTAACAAAGGCTCTACCAAATAATAAAGGACTAAAGAGTGGTTGTTAGATTTGATGTACTTCATTGTATATTGTAAGTAATTGCTATCCATAAAAATTCTATGGCTTCTGTATAAGAAAAGGAGACATTTTGACAGGCAACACTAGGCTGCAGTGACAGGGAACAGAAATCCCTGGTAACTGTCATTATCCTGCTGGTGAATTCACATCTAAACTATACGATAAGTTAGACCTGCATATTTGTTATTGAGACACACTCTGTCAGAGTAGCCACACTTCTCACTTATGAATAGAATTATTAGCCACATGCAGATTTACTCCATAGAAATCCACATTTGCCAAGGGATGCTTTGTGTTTCAAAAGGGGGTGGGGAGAAAAGGCTCCCTGTCATTTTATGCTTGTGCCAAAATTTCCTCTGAAATGTTGACTAAATGTGAATTAAATTCCTAGGAAATAATAGATTTATTTACATTTTATCTTCTAATTAACTCAATATTAGTACAATATCCAATAAAATTTAAAACAAAGGAAGTGTAACTCGGATGATTTTCTGTATGCTACATTAAGTTTGTATTATGTTTTATGTACTTCTCTCTGTGAAGGTGGTAGAAATCCAAGAAGATGGTTAAAGAAAATTCAACTGAAAGAGACTTTAAAAATGAGGAATTTTTTTTTACTGTGTCACTGAAACTATTATCTCAAAGAGTAACTACAGTGTTAAATTCAGTGGTTCAGCAGTGTTATCAAAGAAACTGGCTCTTTATATGTTTGCCATGCAGTCCTCAGAACTCTGGCCAGTTTATTCAGCTTGGTTCTCCTGCTTGCCAAATAGTTGGACACATGTTCAACTCAACAGTATCTGAAAAAAAGAAGAAGAAGAAGAGGAGGAGCAGAAGGAGGAGGAGGAGGAGGAGCAGAAGGAGGAGGAGGAGGAAGAGGAGGAAGAGGAGGAGGAGCAGCAGGAGAAGGAAGAGGAGGAGGAAGAGGAGGAAGAGGAGGAGGAGCAGCAGGAGAAGGAAGAGGAGGAGGAGGAGGAGGAGGAGGAGGAAGAGGAGGAGGAGGAAGAAGGAGAAGGAGAAGGAGAAGGAGAAGGAGAAGGAGAAGGAGAAGGAGAAGGAGAAGGAGAAGGAGAAGGAGAAGGAGAAGAAGAAGAAGAAGAAGAAGAAGAAGAAGAAGAAGAAGAAGAAGAAGAAGAAGAAGAAGAAGAAGAAGAAGAAGAAGAAGAAGAAGAAGAAGAAAAGAAGAAAAAGAAAAAGAAGAAGAAGAAGAGGGATGTTTGGATGACCAATACCCACCAAACAAAGAGAACATCACCCAGACAGCTTCACATGTCTTATAGCTAAAACCATAAAAAAAAAAAAAAACCGGTTATGTAACCTGTCAGTAAGAAGGGAAATGGGGTCTTCTTGCTGGCTGTAAAGCCGGTCATTTGCATACTGAAGCTGATTGGAGGACACTTTCTGAGAGCACAGTAGAAGGCTGAGTTCCCCATCCTGACTGAGGTTTTGAATCTAAGTAAAATAGAAGAATAGTGGTTCGTGCAGTAATCAACATCATCTGATGTAATTTGGAGTTTGAACTTTTTGGTATTGTGTTACTTAAATTAGATTTTGAAATTGGCATTTTATAGTACATTTTTACACAGTGCAATAGCTGGCAAAGAATCACTTCTGCACACACTGCTTGAGTTCCCTTGAAAGTGAAAAAGAGATAAAAGCTACATGAGATACTATTCTTTGAAGGAAGAAAAATCACCTCAGATCATATAACAAGCAAACACAGCAGGATACAAACTGTAGTCTTCTTCCCTCCATGGTCAAGACCAAACCCAGAACTGTAAGCTTCCTAGTCAAGTGCTCTACTCTGAGCTGTACCCCAGATCGTATTTTAAAATTAAAGTTATTTATTTCTAATTATTTTCTATCTTATCCCCTTTTAACCCACTGAGAGTCCACTTAGTGATGCCCATTTTCACAGGAGTGTGGCAAATCCACTGGGCATGGGCCACCTGCCAGTAGCCACCTCTATGAAGAGGAGGGACCATGCTTTAGAGAGCAGCAAGGATGTGGGGGTGGAAAGAATGCAGGAGTCTGAGGACTGGTTCAGGGGACATGCTGTGAATCTCTGTTCTCTTCATGCTTGAATTCAGAGCAGCTCTGGTTACCATCACAAGAACTGTACAAGACTAAGCCAGTTAAAATCCTAATCCTTGGGACTGGAGAAAGGGATGGGTAGTTAAACACGTGTACTCTTACAGACGGTCTGAACTGCGTTTCCAGCACCCACATCAGGCAGGTAACGAACCCCATGTGCAGAAAGGGAACTGCCACATCTCCCCCCCCCCCCAGTTAAACTCTTTTTATGCATTTCATACACGACTTTCCTCCGTAGTAATCAGGATATTTTCTTTACAGTCCGTATCAGTTATCAACTGTAAATTTATGTGTATAAATATTAGTTTAAACATTTTGGTCTTTTGTTACATAGTTATTTTAACAATAGGCTCTAGAAAATAAGTTCTGAATTCAGATTAGCACGGAGCACTTCTTGAAGAATTGGCAATTATGGTTATATATCGGCTGGATGATTTCCATTGCTTAAAGACCTCTACATTAGCACTATAAAAGGTCCTTCACTGTGGTGACAGCTGAAAGATTTAGAGGGTGGCATAGAAGTACTTAGGGTAAAAATCCTTAACGGTGAGGCTGAAAAACAAATTTTTTATTAGTTTTTTTTTTCTCAAATTGCTACAATAAGCCAATAAGTTTTACTATGTAATTAAAATAGACAGTGAGAAGAAAAACCATTCTTATCAACTACCCTTTCTCTGCCTTCAGATTCAAATCTTTAGAGAAAATCAAGTCATGAATATATTGCCGATCTACTTATTTAAATGTGGTTGTATTTTATCTTTTACTAAGTATTATATAATTTACTGTCTTTATCATTCTAGAATCATAATTTGGTGAAAATAATGTTACTTCATAATCTCCCAACGATGCAGGGCTGTGGTAGCTGTTCTTTGTTGTTGGCGGTGGCCATTCAACATCTGCAAGGAACAACTCATGCATGACTCACTAACGGGATTCTACTGTGCAAGGCCCATGGAGACCTCTTCCCATTTGGCAAAGATGTGTGGGAAATTTGGTGACCTCTCGGCTTATTCCCTAGGTCACAGGTGCCATGAGCTCTCCTTTCATGGTGCTGTCTGTACTCACAGCAAAATCTGTTTCACTTGGTTGTCATGGGCAAGGCCCAGATCATGCAGGCCAAATGCTCTATGGATGATTTCATAGGCTGTTTTGAGGGGTAAAACCCTTTTCTCCCCTTTCTGCCTCTATTGATCCTCCAGATGTGACCATTAATCCTAGGTATTTGGGGACACGAAATCATGTCCCTAGAGAAACCACTACAGTCACACTGAGTAAGCCTGTGGCAGTTGTGCAGTGTGGTGGGCCCTGCTTACATAAACTGTTCTGAAAAAGCTATGTCTGATCCGCTGAGACTTAAAATGAGAAGGCCACATCTGATCAACGGAGACTTAGAAAATGGGGAAGTTATGTCTGATCAATAGAGACTTGGAAAAGGTTCATAGAATGATGAGAATTAGGAATTGATAGGTACTTGTCAGGAAAGGTTGCTTGATACAGTGAGTACATCTTTGTAACCAAAAAAGTATAAACAGGAAAGTGCTATTTGATGACTGGACTTGCATCCACGGATTTTTAATTCTGCCTCTCACATAACTATATAACTGCTTGTACTACCAGCGGGCATGTGCTCCTACCTACAGGACATGCCTGGCTACACATTTATTCTTGGCTTGCTGAAATTGTGCTCTGAAGTACAAAATAAGGTTAGGGTGTGACAGACCCAGTGGGAGGGGAAAGAAGGAAGGGAAACTACTGGGGGTTATTTGTAATGCTGATGTTATGCCTTTCTTTAATAAAAATAACCAATGTGACCTCGATTGTGATTGTGATTGTATAAATAAAGACGGCTCAAGCTATTTCAAGCCATTTGCTTGAAAGTCAACAGGTAGTCAATGTCTTCATTTTCACTGACTCCCCTTCCCTCTCTGAGGACCTGAACCTTGGAGATAGAGCTGAACCCTGTTAGGCTGTCAACTTGACTACATCTGGAATTAACTAAAATCCCACACCCATGAGTGATGTTTTTCCTAATTAAATCATTTGAAGTGGGAAGACTCACTTCTAATCCACATCTACAAGGTAGAAAACTTACACAGTTTAATCGAGATCTTTGAGGTTGGAAGGTTGACCTTTACTCCGGGCCATTCCTTCTGCCGGCAGCTATACAAAGGAATCGAAAGAAGCAAGTATGCTTTCTCTTAGCCTGCTTCCCCCACTCTCACTAGCATGACCATTGCTTTGCTGACATTAGGGCCCAGTTCTTGGGAATTCTGCCATGTCCTGAAGACCAGATGAGACATCTAGCCTTGTAGACAGAACAACTGGCCTCTAGTACCTTCCATTGGTAGACAACAATTGTTACAACCTGAAAGCCCACAAAATATTCTAATCTCACACATGTACATATACACACATGCACACCAGAGAGAGAGAGAGAGAGAGAGAGAGAGAGAGAGAGAGAGAGAGAGAGAGAGAGAGGACACTCACTAATACAAGTGTCATTGCAGAAGAATGGAGAGACAGAATTGGTAAGTGTGCAAAAGGTTGCAGCTGCAGATGTGTGAGACCTGTGTCAGGCCATAGCATCTTCTGTGCTTCATCCTCTCAAGTATGCTGCAGCTTGTCCAAGTTGACTAAACCAGCACATCCTATACCTGTCTCCCCTCTGTGACTGCATACTCCTGTTGGTCTAGATGACAACCATTCCCCTTGAATACTGGGGCATGAGTTTCTCAGAGACAAGACTTTCAATTCCAGAACCCAGGCATTCCTGGATAAACTAAGACATCCTATTACCAACTCAAATCACCTTCCTTTAAAAAAATCTATTTTTGATTGTGAGCTTAGCTTTTAACAGCTGCACTATCTCTCCAGGACCCAATGGGAATGACATTACCTGAAATACCCAACCAAGAGGAGAGAGAACCTGTAGAGACCATATTCAGAGGTTACACATGGCCCCCGGCTGAGGGTTGGGGCCACCTATCCTTCCCAAAATTTTAACCCAGTTGCTCCTGTCTAAAAAAAAAAAATACAGGAGCAAAGACTGAAAGAAAGGCCATCCAGAGACTGCCCCACCTGGAGAATCCATCCCATATGCAGCCACCAAACCCAGACACTATTGCTGATGCCAAGAAGTGCATGCTGACAGAAGCCTAATATGGATGTCTCCTGGGAGGCTCAGCCAGAGCCTTACTGATACAGATGAGGAGGCTTACAACTACCAATGGAGGAGTTAGGGGAAGGACTGAAGGAGCTGCAGTGGATTGCAACCCCATAGGAAGAACAATACCAATCAACCAGACCCCCCACCCACCCAAGTTCCCAGGGATTGAACCACCAACCAAAGAGTAAAAGAGCACACATGGAGGGACCCATGGCTCCGGCTGCATATGCAGCAGAGGATGGCCTTGTCTGGAATCATTAGGAGGAGAAGCCTTTGGTCCTGTGAAGGTTTGATGGCCCAGTGTAGGGGAATGCCAGGGCGGTGAGGCTGGAGTGGGCAGGTGGATGGGGAGGCAGGGAGTGGGTTGGGGGCCTTCAGGAGAGGAAACTGGGAAGGGGGATAACATTTGAAATGTAAGTGAACAAAGTAACTGCTCTCCTTGCGTGTGGCTGAGCTCCCAGGTGGGAGACTGCAAGATCCGCGACTAGAGCATCTTCATGTTTCTGATTAAAAAAAGGGGGGGCCCTCAACAAGACTAGATTGCAAAAAATAGGAAAGAAACAGAATGGAGAAAGTAAAAAGGTTGAAGAGGCCGAGCATTTGTGGTAGAAAAAGTCCCAGACCGCCGTGTAGTGAATGGGAGGGTGGAGCATTTCCTGAAGTGGAAGGGTTCCGGGATGCTGGTAGCACTTGGGAACCAGAAAAAAATTTGAATTGTTCAGGATTAATCGAAGCATTTCTTAATTCTCAAAAAGCTGGTAAAGGAAAAGCTGGTACAGAAGGGAAATCTTTATCTGACAGTGGATCTGGTGATAGCACATCGAAGAAGAATAGAGATGCCGCTGACAAACCAAGGGGCTTGGCCAGAGGCCCTGATCCTGAACGAATAATCGGTGCCACAGACAGCAGTGGAGAGTTCATGTTTCGCGTGACATGGGAGGACTCAGAGGAGGCTGACCTGGCGCTGGCAAAGGAGGTGAACATGAAGTGTCCTCAGATTGTCATTGCCTCCTACAAGGAGAGGCTGATGCGACATTCTTGTTCCGAGGATGAAGCACAGTAAAATATATATTTCTATCCTGGATCATGGGGGAAAAGTAGCACTCTAATAAAACAAAAATCAAGTTTAATGTTCCGGATTTTGAAAGTATTGACAGTAGTTCAGATATTTTTGGTTTTTGTTCTGCACCAAAAGGCACTGGTTCCTTTGAGCGAGTAAGAGCTTTCTGTAGTTGCTTCCTTTAACAATAGAATATTTGATACCATGTTTTATTTTCTCAGCTTTGAAGAATACTTTTTATTAAATGCTGGGAAGATTTTACAGTCATTATTTAAGTCAGAATGTATTTTTAATTGGGCATAGAAGGACCATTCTGGGTTTCTTATTTGTTTGTTTGTATATATGTGGTGTATACATAAAATACTTACCTAACTTATTTATTTTGTCTTGTTTTTAATATTCAAAAGAACTGAAGATGAAAAACCAAGTTGATGAGATTGCATCGTTGTGAACATTTTCCTGAAACCAGAACCTTTCAGATTAAGCAGACTCTGTAATTTATTCGATAGTTTAAAAGCACCCACATGAGAATTGATGTGTTATCAAGAAAATACAGTACTTTATTTACAGTTGTTGTCCATATCAACCCCCCCTTCAGAAAATGAATCAGACAAAGTAGTAGTGTGATTTAATAATAAGAAGACGTGGGCTGAGTGTGGTGGTGCACACCCTTAATCCCAACACTCTAGAGGCAGATGGACCTTTAAGAGGCCAGCTGGTCTACAGAGGCCGGTCCAGCTCAGCCAGTCTTGTAAAGGTTCCTCTGAGGAACAAACATTCCTTTGCAGAAAGTTAAAATCTGTACTGAAAGGTTATGATCCATGGAACCCGTCTGATGTGGAAATAGAATCATGGTTGGAGCTGATAATTTGCTAATATCAGTTAATGACCTGCATGCTTTTCCTTTACCCCGACTCATGCCTTACTGGTAGGATCAATCTTTTCAGTATTTGGGTTCTGGTTCAAGGAGCCAGAAAAGTAACTTTGCAGTTTCAGAATGCCATCCAACTGGATATTTACTTTACTGTAAATAATGGTGAACAGTGGTCAATACATAGTTTTATATTCCTTTAAAATTAAACAAAATAACCAATAACAAATTTTAAAATGTGTTTTGTATGTGGGTGTTTTGTGTGCTTATATGTCTTGTGTACCAGGTATGTGGAGAGGACAGAAGAGGAAGGCATCTTCTGGAACAGATGGCTGTAAGCTGACACGTTGGTACAGGTGCTTTAGAAGAATGATTGGGGATCTTAACTGCTGAGCCATTGCTTTAGTGCCATCAACTATGCTAAACCAGTTCTTGTTAAATATTTAAAAATATATTTTGCATATTTATATATTCACTACTGAGAGATAGTTTGCAAGTTTTATACATGCAAGGACTGCAGTGTGTGTGCGTGTGTGTGTGTGTGTGTGTATGTGTGTGTGTGTGTATGTGTGTGTGTGTGTGTATGTGTGTGTGTGTGTATGTGTGTGTGTGTGCAGTTCCTGGTACTTACATTGCACATGTTTAATAAAATATACCATAAAATTGCAAATTCTTATGGATTTTTAAGCATTATATAAATTTTTTCGTTTAACTAAAGTACTGAGGCTTAGTGGGTAGGACAAGCTTGGCTCTAAACTTCTCCCCTGTCATTACTGATGGCATGTTCATTTACTTAACTTTTCTGAGTTTCCACTTAAGTGTAGAGGAAGTTGAAAGTACTGCCCCCCCTCCCCAGTATTACAAGTCTCAAAATCATGGCCAAGTAGCACTTGTTACATGCTAGATGCTAATAACTTATTACAATGGACCCATTGTACTCTTCCACATGGTGTTTCTTTTGGGGAGTTTATGTCAAACCAGGCAAAAGCAGTTATTAAAACTACTGACAGTTGTTTGCAGTTTCAGTTTGGCCCCATCTGCCTTTTGCATTCAGTGGCTGTATCAGAAGGGTCAAGCCTTCAGGATTGTTCTCCACATCAAACAGCATCAGATCACAGCCAGGAGGAACCATCAAATCCAGATAGCTACAAACCCAAGAGTAAAAACAATTCGTGTTTTATGTCAGCATCCAAGAGAAACAGACCTGCCGGCATGCCCGTGGGTCAGCCGAGGCAATCAAAGCTTACTCACTGTTCTTTTCAGCCAACTGTTGAAGCTCTTTTATTTGAGCAGAATTTATAGTGATTCCATTGACCATTTCAGACATTAAAACATAGCGTATCATTTGGGTTTGGGTTCTGTTCTGTAGTGTTATTGGATTTTTTTTTTTTTTTTACTTTGAAAGCACTGGAGTCAGAACGTTGCTAATTACATTTTAGAAAACAAGAGATGCACTCCAACCTATGTAATCAAACCTATGAAAAGAACTCTGAGGAGGCAGCAGCAATGCTTACGAGACCTTTGTTTCAAAATAGAAATATGTGCTTTTGTTATTTAACCAGTATTTTTGGAACAGAATCAAACTGAAACATAGTTATGAAGCCATCTGGTGCCTATATTTTCAGATTATCACAAGCTGTTAACCCAAGAGTTAACGGGCAGAAAGGAATGCGGTAAAAATACAGACCAAAGCACCAAGGCATCCACTACATTCAGTGTTTGGATATTCTGAAACATAGTTGTTCAAACTTACCTAACTTCAGGCCTTTACTTTCTAAATATCGACATTGTTTTAACTTTGTTTAAATGGCCTTGTAAATTAACACAATTAGAGAATCCCAAATAATATATTTTGGCAGTTTACCATGTTCTTTTCAAAAAGAAATTAAAACTAGTTTTGATTGCAGAAGAAACCTAGAAATAACTCCTACTGCCTCTCACACAATTTGAAATTATAAAAATAGAGGGAATAGACTTGACTTTTGAATTAAACTTTTCATTGTAATAAACCTATTTGAATTTCTCATATCTTTTAAAAATTTAATAACTTTCATAAATGTAAACACTTGTGGCGAAATCTTAGCCACTTACTATCCCATGATATTAACACCCTACTATTGTTTTGGCTGTCAGAACATAGCAGGAGTCTGACTGGCTCTAAATCTTCATGTACAGAATCAAAAACAGAATACTCTGGGGTTTTACTAGTAAAATGTCCTGAGCAATCCTTTCTGAGAGGAACAGTCTTGGCAAACACCCAGTTGTATGCTTGGATACTTTTAAACAGTGTTGATCTCATTGTATCAAAAGTTTTGTTGTAGTATCTTAACTGTAGGCACAATTTTATGTGTTTATTTTGGAGAATGTATGGGCTAGCATTTCTTATATTTTTGGTTCTGAGCCTAGCCTTTAATGGCTGAGCCATCTCTCCAGCCCTGGGATAGCATTTTAAAACAAGTTTTGAAAGATTAATATGCACCAAGTTTAGTGTTTTCCTTCTTTTTTTTTTTTTTTTTTTTTTTGTTGTTGTTGAAAGTATCAGACTCCTCTCTAAAATTTAAGTCACCCCATAATTGCCAAAGATTATCTTAGAGATATAAACCTCAACCAAGAGTCATTAGAGTAACAGCTGACAAAAATAGATCTGAAACAGCCTTTGCCAAAATTATTCTGCCAACCAACGCCTTGGTAACTAATTGTCAACTTAAGACATTATCGAGTCTTTATCTTGTGTTCTTTTTGAAAGACAAACAAATATGAAAGATAATTATTGTGTTAAAAATCTTCTTGTTAGAAATCAGAATCTGTACATTGCTTATGAAGTCATAGGCATTTTATTGCTTTTTTGCTTTTAAGTCAATAAAACATTTCAGTTAGTAATTGGGCATATTAATTACATACAAAGATTATACATTTTAGAGAGCTAGTAAAACACAATAAATAATACTTGACTATAATAAGATATTCTTTTAACTTGATTTGGTTTTTGGTTTTTGTTGTTTTGTTTTCATATCTTCCTCTTCTGGGAAACAGTCACAGCCCTGACTGAGTTACGAAACCTGACGTGTGACGCAGTGACCTTCTATTTATGCATTGTCGGAATGTCTCCCTTCTCTGTACATTACTGTTTCTTACCTGTTACTTTCTTTTGTGACTGGAAGAGGATACATACAATCTGAACCTGAACATGGCTACATGAACATTGTTCTTGGCAGACGGCATAAAAGTTCTCAAACCTGAAGATATACCCCACAGAGCCAACGTTTATGTTTCAACAGGACAGCCCGTTTTAGATCCATTCAAACACGGTTTCAAGGTAAAACAGAAACACCACACTTTTTCACAATAAATTACTTAAGGGGTGCAATTAAAAAAAGATTTTCTTCCTGTCTTTTTTGCATGGTTTAACAAAACTAATGTTTACGCATTTACAGCTCAGTAAGAGGATAACGTGCTTAATGAAAGAAAAATCCACTGACAGCACGTTTATTGCCCTTCATTAGCATTGGTGCTTAATTTAATATAGATCTGAATAGACATTAGGGAGCCTGCAGGAGGTTAAATGGTGAAAATATAATAAATTAAACCAGAGATTATTGAATTTACAGTTTAGTGTCTGTGACACTCAGCAGACACAATTCATTAAATGTACGCTTTCAGAAAACAGTTCAAAGTTTCCAGGATCATCTTTTCCTTTATATTCTTGGTCTTTTTTCAGATTGTATTAACATAATTATATGAAGCTGTGGCAAGTGATGAAGAAATCATTCTTCATGTTATTCTAATGTAAACTTGACAGCTCAGCTTTGACTTTTTTAACCTTTAAATATTTACATGTATGTAATTTACACATAGAATCTCAGACAGTTTCTGGTCAGGATTTTCCCCAAGTGTTCATATATTTAAGATTTTTGGATATGTAAAGATTTTCTAAAATTAAAAAAAAAAAGCCTCTTCTTAGTGTGAACTAACACAAGCAGAGAGGAAATCGGAACATCTAAAATCATTCTGTGAGCATGTGGTTGGGAGAGCTCATTGTCCAGTGTCCAGTGTTGCACACAATGATACCTTTCAATAACAATAAAACAGGTAACCTCGCCGTTCGAATCCAGCGTGTCTGACTGCGGTGCTCCCGATGCTGTGCCTACTTCATTAGAAGCAATTTCCCTGCCACTCCCATAAAGTTGGTGGGGCAAAGGCAAGCCTAGGCAGTAACTGCACGAGCCAAAGAAAACTAATTCTAGAGTTCATTACAGAGGAGACAGTGGAAGTCCCCTGTGCATTAGTGTCACCGGATGAGATGACACTTGACTTCTTATCACCTTGGTAACATTAGATCATCCTCAAACAAGCAGTTTCTTGAATCGGGGCACTGTGGTAAAGGGAGTTGTTTGTATGATGTAGCCTGCAGCCTCCCCGTGTGATAGTGCAGACTGCAGACCGGCAGATTGTGCTTTCGATGGTTGTCTTATGCTGTTTTCCTAGAAACCTTTGCTTACAGGAAACATGATTGTAGTAGACAGAGATGTTTCTACGGTTTAAAAACTCCATACATTTATACATGCTCTCTTCATCAAACCCCTTTGATTAGTTTAAGACGGATAAGAAGATGCTTGTTTTCTAGTGAACAACTGTATCACAGAAGAGCTCTATAAAGGACATTTGTAGGTAAACGAAGAGAAAAAAAAAAACCATGGCCATTTATGCATAAAAGGATAATGTCACATCGTATTCTTGGTGGGTGGTTTTTAAATGTACAAGGTAATTTCTCCTCTCCCCTCCATTTCATCCTTTTTAGAAGTCCGGAACAACAAGAATGTCTCGGCTTTGTCTGCACATCTTTGGCTGCTCTTCACTGCCACATGTACTGCTGTTCCTTTAGCACCGAAATGTTGGCACACACCCCTGAAAATTTCACACCATCTCTTGCTGGATCAGCAAGCTTAACCCACCAAAATCTGGTGTTGTGCAATGGTTTTTGACTGATAATCAATCTTTACGCTGCTCGACAGTTGTTACTGGGACACGGAGCAGAGCAGGTGGCAGATGTGTCTTGTCTTCTGAGAGAAGAAATTGTAGGTGAGCTTGGACACAGACTAGCACATCACGTGTCTGTTACAAAGACACGGGAGAAGTAGAACGGGAGAAGGCCACCGTCTAATTATAATCACAGATAATCCTAAACAGTGACAGTTGCTTACCTTCAAAATGTCGAGAACATAAATGTAAGTATATGTCTGTATGCATGCATGCACACACACATATGCGGGGGGTGCTTAACCTGTAGGTGTACTGTGAAAATAAAGCATGTCTGAACGACTCTGAAGGCAGAAGAGAAGCTTCTCGGGCAGCGCAAAGGGTTGCTAAGGGTAACAGGAATGCAACCGGCCAGCAGCTTCAGGGTCAGGGACACAGCTTTCCCATCTGCACGTGCCTTCTAGAGACAGTCCAGCACAGAGGCGCAAGAGGCAGTGACCTGCCGTGATTTTAGCTTAATCTCACTCTCGAAGTGACTTACTGGAGAATTGTCTGTGCCAGCCAGCAGCCAGCTAGATCAGTGACAGTGGAAGTAAGGACCAATGGCCATTTAGTTACTTTTTTTTTTTAATCTGATTTAAATTCAGTTAACCTCAGTCCAATAAAAATTTTAGCCAATAAACATTTTTTATCATGTGCCTACTATGTGCTTAGTGCAGGGATAGAAGCCCAGGACTTTACAGATTTTAACGAGTTTTGTAAACCATAATATGAATAATTAGTAGCAGAAACACTATTCAGCATTGTACATCAAATGTATTCCCCAAGGGGAGAAAATATTGTATTGCCCCCACAAGAAGGTGAAATATATCAGTGTAAGATTTTGGTAATTCTTTTTTTCATATTTTATTGTTTTTTTAAACTAAGCTTTAGAAAATAAGTATAATACTGAAAATTATCCATTATTGAAAGTAACCCCACATTTACGAAGAAAAGAGCCCCCAGCACGTCTCTGGTGATTGACCCTGCTCACTGTCTCTTTGACAGCCAGCACGACTGCCCGTGAGAGAGTAAGAGCGCTTCCCACACCCCTCAGAAAATACAATGGTCATTTGGAGGTGAAGCTAAGGTCAAACCTGACCGGTTGTACTCCCTGTCAAAATGTAGAATTCGACTATTTCTCATCTTTTTAGTTGAACTCCTAATCAGTGAAATTATAATGGAAGATTACAAAAGATAATTAGTAGAATAGAAATATTTTATATAAACACTATTGATGAGGATGTCTTATTAGCTCTTATAATTCCATCATGTGACAATTCTGACATTTATGAACGATTATGTCGGAGCTGTGCAGACTCGGTAATGAGGTTTTGAAAGAGGCCTTTCAACAAATTCTCAGATGCATGCATGTATTGTTTAGCTTTTACTAAGTTCGCCTAAGCTCCTGACTGGTGCTAGGGAAGAGAACATTCCTGGATCGGATCCATGTGGTTTGTAGAGTTCAGTTACTTAATTTCTGCTAAAGCTACATACAGGCAGCGCCCTGCTTTGACTTAAATAACACAAAGAGGATGGGGCCCAGTTTTAGTGCATGAGCTCTGATTGTTTCTAAGAGTTTGGAGTCCTGTGTTTTCACCCCTTCATATACGGTCATCTGTTATCTGGCTCTCAGAGTTACCGTGTATAGCAATTCCTTCCTGCCCTGAGATTGGTTAAGGAGAGCAAAGGTGAATGCTATGGGTAAGACTTACATGCTGTGAGATGTAGTCACAGGAAAAAAAAATCCATGAAAAGACTTCTCGGTACTACACCTAAGATCTATATTTAAACCTGGAGATTTTCTGCGAGCTGCCACGTGATCTACAAAATGAAGTAATCTGCTGTGACAGCTGGTGATTGACAAGAGTATGTGTGAGCACATTTAAAACAGGCCAGCTCTTCATGGAGAAGCAAAACCGGGGAAGTGATGGCTTCTCATCACTTTAATTATTGACGATTTGGAAATATTTCAATTTCACGACACACAGGACACATTATAAATAGCAGCATAACACTTTTTCTCATATCTGCGTCAATAATGAAATGCTCTGTCATATTTTGTTTTTCAAAAAATGCATGAGTGTAACGAACCCAGCACCATGCATTATTGTTTCTTTATGTGTCTCGTGAATTTGACTCCAGTGGCTGCTTTCTTTTGCCAAAGTTAGCAGTGGGTTTGGTGACATGCACCTCTCGGGTTGCCATGCTGTGATTCGGAGTGAGGTTTACTTCTCTCATACTCTTTCCATTGTTTTTCTTCAGTAGTGTGTTTTTTAGATGACATCATCACTCTTTTATCTCCCGCTTAGCCGTATATCCTCAGAAGTCAAAAAAGGGCTTTATAGAAAAATATTCTTCTATTTTGGTAACCGAGTATAAAGCTATAGTCATATATTTTATACATTTGCCATTCCAACTTTTAAAAAATGAATCAGTAAAACAGATTAATATGTGTTTGAGGTCAGTTGCAAGATAGAAGAAAATGTACCGCTAGGCAATGGGAAAATTGAAGACCATGTGTGTATGCCTAGAAGCATCTCTTACAACATCAAATGTGAAGTTATTGAGAAACACTTGGATTCTTAAGAACTACATAAAATACTGAGTGTGTGTTTACATGGAAGCCATGCTTCTTCGTAAGTAATCGCAAATATATTGACACCCACACAATCTAAATAATGCTTTGTATGTGCCAAGCACCCAGTTATGTGCATTAAGTATAATACACTCAATCCTCTCCCACCTGAGTCAGTGCTACAGACCCAGACTATCTTACCTGTGGCCCCAAAGTCCTACATGTGGGATCCGATTTGTTTATTACTCACTAGGTACTTGAGCCTATTTAGCATAAATAGTGAAGGGTATTGTTGAGATGTAAATCATCTTAGATTATGGTTCCTACTCCAGGGTTTCCTGAGGAAATTCCATAATATATTATAAATGTGTGTGTGTGTGTGTGTGTGTGTGTGAGTGTGTGAGTGTGTGTGTATGCGCACACGTGTGCATGTAGAACAGAGGTCAGTTTCAAGTGTCACTCTCCACTTTATTTTCTGAGACAGGGTCTCTCACAGAACTATTTGGCTAGACTGCTTGATGGGTCTACCAGTTTCTAATTCCCCGATTTTGAGACTGCAAGTGAGGCACTGTGCCTTCCTTGGCTACCCCTTTATTAACCAAGCCATTTCCCAAGCCCGCGCTAATGTTTTAGAAATCCAATAATCTCTATACCTGCAGCCACACTTGAACTCAATTATTTTTGAGAATTTTATTCTATCCTCTGCCAAGAACTCTGAGAAACTCATCAGGACAGTGACTTATAAGGGTTGTAAATATCTTCATCACCTCAAATTGTTGCATAGCTAAGAGTTAACAGGGAACTCAGATTCCTAAATACAGTTTTAAAAGCTCACAAGAAAATTCTCCACCCCAAATCCTATTGCTTGCTTGTAAGAAAGCAGAAGGGCTGGTGTTAGTGATGGGGGGGGGGGGGGGGGACTACTTCATTCTGCTACAAACTCAACAGATATTTTTCATGTCCGTCTTAAAATGTTCCAGACATCAATCCAAGGTTTGAGGTTGTAGTCTGAATAAGACAGTGGTCTCGTAAAGCCTTGGTTATAATGAAGTAGAGGAGATATGCAAGTGCTATGAAGGAGATACATTTAATAACAACAATAATAAATAGTGTCATAAAATATCAGAGGACGAAAATTCTAGAATGAATACATTTATTCAGGATACATAAAATCAAATTTGACTGTGGCCCCTTTCTTACTTGCCATGAGAATTAATTTATACACTGCATAGTTACTCTTCCAGAGTGGTTTGCCTTTCAAACTGTTTAGTTTCGAAGTTTCAGACTTCTAAGAGGTGTGAGAAACAGTAGTGTTTAGTGGGAAGATCCTGGAGTTGAAATAATTTGAGCTACACAATTCTTATCCCTCATTGCGTGATTGTGGACAAGCAGGCCTGGTATTCGTGAGTAGCGGTAATAGTATCTTAAAAATCCCTAAATATTTTTCGTTATTTTCCTAATGAAAAGGGGTTGCTTGGAAAACAAGTGCATACAAATCCCTTGCAGAAAACAGTGCCGTAGGACATAGGAGGCTGAGAACGATACCGTGTTTTAAATATGACTGAGAGTCCAGCGCTGTTCATCGGAACCTCGTGTCCACTCCTACTTTCCCCAAATAGCTGGCTGGCTAGGTTCTGGAAAACAACAACAATAACTCCTTTATCCTTTATCACTGCCAGGAAAGAAAATTACACCATGAACCTGGGAAAGCGCTTAATCTCTCTAAGCCCTAGTTTCCTCGTCCACAAATTGAGCATAATGAAACAGGCCTCATGCCATGGCGGTGAGAAGCAGATAGGATAAGGTGTGTGAAAACTTGGCACGTGGAAGGTGTTGAAAACACACTGGCCTTGGGCTTCAGCTGGTTTTTGTCCTTCGCCCCATCCTTGGCTAAGCTTGTTTCTGCAAGCCTTTCATACCTGTCACAGGTTTTTTATGACCGAGGTATTTGCCAGATCTGAAATCTTAAAATAAAGGCAACCGAGTCAGAATACAGTTGCTCGTATGACACAATCCAGGAGAATCTAATTAGGAGGTCTGAATTCTCACTGTCTGGGGTGTGGATAAGAGTCAAGACCCAACGGCTCTGCTCCAAGAGTTGCAATTTACAACGTGTTCATGATCCTTACCTTTCAGCTACTGTAAGTCATTTGAAGAAAGTTCATAGAAAAGTTCAGGGAAAGGACGTCAGCGCTCTGATTGGCACAGTGGATGGCATGTTTATGATGTTAATCAAATTTAAATTGAAGAATACTTCAAATGATGTGTCAGACTGGTGTTACTGAGTTAAAACCTAGTGACAACCACTGTCATTATTAGTTAAATATAGCCGTCACGCCTATAGCAATAAATGATGACACCTAAGAACATGCAGAAACAAAGCTCAAGGATTTTGAGAAGAGGGAGTGACTAGAAACTCAGAGCAATGCAGGAATGTGACCTGGATCTCATGTATTTACCAAACACAGCAGCAATTGTATTCTGGGCAGATGATGTAATTGAATGTAGCAGTATGTTTTCTTACTGTCAGAGCATTTCTATTTTATAAACTCATCTTGTACTCGTGAGATGATGTGTTTGTTCATATTTAATGACATTATCTGTACCTGACTAACAGCCACAGCACTCATGAGTTTTCAAGTTTATTGTCTAACTACAAAAGAATGAGTTTTTGAAAACTAAGTGAGGTTTTTAGTACGTTTCATGGATTGAGGCTGCAAGTTGGTTGCTGTCACCCCAGTGGCAGAAGTGTGTGGGATTCTTTTGCCTGGCGTATGCAAAAGGAAAATTATAACATGGGGACCATTTGGGATTATTTCATTTGGAGCACACACTTTCATTTTTAAAGAGGGAATTGAGCAAATACTCCATTGTATAGATAACACTCTTGACACAAGCAGGCTTTACAGTGTTTTCTCCTCTTCATGATTTGAAAAAAAAAAAACATTAAACTAGGGTGTGGATTGTCTGAACTGAAATGGAACTCATGGTTGGGCCACAGACTTCTCTGAGACTTTAGGAGAGCATGTCTTTGATATATCATAGCTTCTTCCCTGGAAGCTGAGATAGGGCTTAGCACTTTTCAAGCTTATTTACTAAACCTTCAGTAGGCACTGAAGCCCACTTACCTCTTGGTCTTAGCCTCCCAGGAGGGAAGATCTCAGGAAGATGACAGCGACAAACATGTAACCTCAACTTGTCAAATGCACTCAAAACTATATTCAAAAATTCGTTCTTTTGTGGTTGGACAATAAACTTGAAAACACACATGTGTGCTTAGCACGGTTTTGGAAACAATCCAGTGTGAATAGAATTTCAGTGAGAGTGAGAAGAAAGCAAGAGACCCCCTTAGTTGGCTGTATAGAGCAGAAACTCTGTTGAGAACGATACTGATAATGTAGAGATTCAAGAAGGCCCCGAGCTAGGCACACTGTGGGAAGCTTGTGATCCCAGCACTGCAGAACCTCAGGAGGACTGAGAAGGTCAAGCCAGCCTTGGGTACACAGTATGACAGACTCTGCCTCTGAAGAGCAAAAGCAATCCAGAAAAGAATGATAAAGTTCTAGCTTGTGAAACTGGCTGTTCTCTGGGGCAGTTCCTCTATGAAGGGATGCCACCCATTGCATGTTTAACATCCTCCTGGCCTTTATCATATTGGTAAACATCAAACTGCAATTATTGACAAGAGGTTTGCCATTCCCTCCAGACCAAGTTTGCCTAAGGCAGAGACCACAACTGCCTTGGTCAGAGACCACAGTTGCCTTGGTTGCTGCTATTTTCTGGCACAGAGCATGGCTGGATGTCACATATGTGTACTGTTACTCAGTGGGTGTGTAGGACGTGTAAATGCATGAGATGCGGTGAGTCACTGGCATACCTGGAGAAGGGTAGCATTCCTCCTGAGAGCAACCTACTTGGCTGTACAAGTGAGCAGATCCTACTCACAACACCTTCATTCATTTGATACTTCTCTTTATACTGCTTATAGTATCTAAATAGCATAAATGTTTTCATTATTATTATTAGAAATCAGAAACAGAAGATGATATTTCTTGGGATGTTGACTATGTAGTGCTGAGTGCTGAGGGCCCTGTGGGTACAGGATTTCTCCCCCTTTAGTAACTAACATGGGAGGGGAGAGGTGGTAGAGGAGTGAAGGGATTAGAGTAATCGTTTAAAAGTGTTTGTAGTGTGTGTACATGCATGGTGTGTGTGTGTGTGTGTGTGTGTGTGTGTGTGTGTGCTGGTGCGTTTGGATGCCAGAAGAGCATCAGATTCACTCAAGCTAGAGTGACAGGTAGTTATAATTTGCCTATAGTAAGTGGTAAGATTCCAACACAGATTTCCTGGAAGAGCAACACGTGCTTTTAACCCCCGAGCCATCCCTCCAGCCCTGAGATTCTAATTCTTACAAAGATACCAGAGTCTCTGTCCTGGGAGCTTGTTGTATTTGAGGAACTCGGTGAAAATGAACATGTTAGATCTGCACAAGAATTAAGGTTCTTGCTTGGACACTCCATTGCCCTGTGTGCCCCACAGTGTCCTCAAGATTCCACTTAGTACTAACACTCCCAGTGTCTGGTAGCATCTTCTTCCTCCAGGGTGATTCTCTGTCTCTCTCTCTGTGT